>NC_057391.1:55492806-55864151 GCF_019320065.1 Cervus canadensis | reverse complement strand
GAGCAAACCCTGGTGGGCCACAGGCCTGAGGACGAGCCGTCCTGTACAAAACAGAACCAGGACCAGGCACCCCTCACCCCCATCCAGAGGATCCTTAAGCAGCCAAGGTCAGCCTAAGCATTTCACTTTGCTTTCAAGCTTACAATAGCCTCTGGATCCTGGAGCAAACCCTGGTGGGCCACAGGCCTGAGGACGAGCCGTCCTGTACAAAACAGAACCAGGACCAGGCACCCCTCACCCCCATCCAGAGGATCCTTAAGCAGCCAAGGTCAGCCTAAGCATTTCACTTTGCTTTCAAGCTTACAATAGCCTCTGGATCCTGGAGCAAACCCTGGTGGGCCACAGGCCTGAGGACGAGCCGTCCTGTACAAAACAGAACCAGGACCAGGCACCCCTCACCCCCATCCAGAGGATCCTTAAGCAGCCAAGGTCAGCCTAAGCATTTCACTTTGCTTTCAAGCTTACAATAGCCTCTGGATCCTGGAGCAAACCATTTTACCAGTTCAACCTCAGCACCAAATCAGGTACAATGGACTTGATGCAGTGTTTTTTCTCATATCAACTTCAAACCTCTGGAAATAGACTTTGGTTGCTAAAAGATAATCACAATTACACCATTGTCATTAATTTGAGAAAAGATGAAATTATTTATATGTATTTAGTCTTAATAAAAAGATAAAAGAGGGTAAAGAATCCATTATGTATTTGAAAAATAAAATACTTTTTCTAGTAATGTGCTCTATGTGGTTTTTATACACTCAGTTGTTCAATAAAATGAGCTGAGAAAAATCAAAAAAAAAAAAAAGACTCCCAGGTGATTCCAGTATGGGCAAAGTTCAGGGACCACCAATTGAGAACAAGGGTAATACGCAAGTATAAACTCTTGACAAAGATTCTTACCCTGACCAAAACTCTACCTAGGCTCCTCCAAGTCCTCTTCTCAACTGGGCCACAACCTTGGCTTATAAAGACTTGAACAAAATAGCAGCAGAGTTTCTAAGAATTCAAGGCCACACCCCTCGGATGATCCTACACCCCGTTAAAGTGCCTGCCTGAGAAACCCAAGGCTGCCGAAGTATTTACCACTTATTCCAGCCAACACTTGAAGATAGGGTCCCTATCTCCCAACCTCTGTGGAAGGGTAGGGGCCTCACTTCGATAAGCACCAGTTAGCAAACCCAGGTGGGCTTTCCATGGACCAAACCCCTCTCCTGTTTTTGGTAATTTTTCACTTCCCTAACCCTACTGAGCCCCTGCAGGCGTCCTCCCTCTAAAGTGTCCAGTGACCTCTGTACAAGTATAGTTAAGCCTAGTTCACACTGAACTCATTTTTCTATAACAAATAGTTATTACTGATTGAAAATCTGTTCTTACCAGGACTTCCCTGGTGGTCCAGTGGTTAAAAATCCGCCTTCCAAAGCAGAGGATCCAGGTTCCATCCCTGGTCAGGGAACTAGATCCCACCCACATGCCACAGGGCAATTAAGTCTGCGCATGGCAACTAGAGAGAAGCTCTTGCACACAACAAAGACCCAGCAGCCAAAATAAAAGCAAAAAATGTATCCTTACCATTTTAATTAGCAGCCACTTTATCTTTAACAGTGTTAATATAACCAATTTCAGAACTACTCCCTACAAAAGTACCATCTGAAATGGAAAGAACTCACCATGGGTAAGCTGCTTGGGAACAAAACTTTTATTTGACTACAGGGTCCAGAAAAAAAAAAAACGAAAATGCACAAGTTCCAAACCTAGAGAGGGAACATTTTTCTGTAATGAAGAATTAGAGAGGTCTGATGGATAGTCAGATTCTGATCAAGGACAACCTTGAACAGTATGGTCTGGTGGGAATAGCATGAAGATAAGGAGGCCTGGGCTTGCCCATTTATAAGTTGTGTGACCTAGCATCTCTATTTCCTCATTTATAAACTGTAAGTCACAGTGTCTGGCTCAAACTGTCTGCATTTTTCCTACCAAGGGCTTCTCCAAACTTGTTCTTACATTAAAGTCAGATCTTTAGCATACTAAAAATCTGTAAGTACATTCATTTAGGCTCCAGCACATGCCCTGGTTAATAAATCAATATTTTAGTGGTCAGAAAAAGAAACCATAAACAAAAAAATGACAACATACAAACTAGGAGAAAATATTTGCAAATAATGCGACTGACAAGAGCTCAATTTCCAAAATATACAGACAGCTGATACAACTCAATAACGAAAAACAAACAACCCAACCTATATAGACATTTCTCCAAAGAAGACATACAGCCAGCCAACAGGTACATGAAAAGATGCTCAACATCACTAATTATTAGAGAAATGCAAATCAAAACTACAGTAAGCTACCACCCACACTGGTCAAAATGGCATCATTAAAAAGTCCACAAACAATAACTGCTGGAGAGGGTATGGAGAAAAAGGAACACTCCTACATGTTGATGGTAATGTAAATTGGTGCATAAAAAGCAGTATGGAGGTTCCTCAAAAAACTAGAGTTGCCATATGACCCAGCAATCCCACTCCCAGGCATATCTTTGGATAAAACTATAATTCAAAAAGATACATACAACTCAATGTTCACAGCAGCACTATTTACAATAGCCAAGAAATAGAAACAATCTAAATGTCCACCAAAAGATGAATGGATAAAGATACAGTGTGTGTGTGTATATATATACACAACAGAATACTACTCAGCCACAAAAAAGAATGAAATACTGTCATTTGCAGCAACATGGATGCAACTAGACATTATCATACTAAATGAAGTAAATCAGAAATAGAAAGACAAATACCATATGATATCACTTATATGTGGAATCTAAAGTATGGCACAAATGAATTTATCTACACAACAAAAACAGATTCACAGACATAGAGAACAGACTTGTGGTTGTCAAGATGGGAGTAGGGGTGGGGGGATGGATTAAGAATCTGGAATTAGCAGATACAAACTATTATATCCAGAATGGATAAATAAAAAAATCCTTCCCTGTCCTACTACATAGCACAGGGAACTATATTCAAAACCCTGTAATAAACCATAATGGAGAAAGAAAAACAAGTATTTCAGTGGTCAATTGAGTGACACAGAATAATTTTTTTCAGAGACAAGCACAATTTATTTCCACATTATGTTTCATGAGACTTCAAAGTCTCAGTGTCAGAAGCTAAACCACAGAAGCTGCCCATCAATGCCCCACCCTAGACCCTTTCTCTCTGACCAGCCTGCTGGAGTCTTCTGGACCATGCTGGCTTAAATTCTCTATTTGAATCCTATCATAGGTCATGAACCTCTATGAGGTTCATGAGAAATCACTGGCTTTTTCCCAAGAAAAATGCACATACATATAAGCACATAAATTCAGAATCAAGTTTAAGAGGTTAGACTCCTTGAAACACATTTATGGACCCAGGCGGAACCCCCTGGTCTAAACCATTGCCTGCAGAGGGCAGCAGGGCAGCTGTAGCCCACACTGAGAGCTGCATTCAGGAAAGTTGGGGACACTGTAGAATTTGATTAGTTTTTTGAAGGCACTCTTCTTCAGCAGCATCATCTCTTCCGGGAACCTAGAAAAGATTCTGACCCGGGAGGAGCCGCCATTCTTCACAGAGCCTTCTGTGGTCAGTTGCTTTTGAGCACTCACAGGCACGCTATTGCAACTGAGGGAACGTACTGCCTTCTTCTTGTTCTGCACAGACAAATAACTGAACAGAAAGGACAGCTTGTGCTCGGTGACGTCTGGAGCCTCTTCAGAGAAGCAGTCATCCGGTGGGTGCTGCAGAGTTTCAAGATGGCGGCTCACAGGACTGGCTCCCACACGCGGAGGCTGCTTGACGATCTTGCTGAAATGGGCTGGGTCATCGCCTGCCCCGTTGACAGGGGGAAAGGACATCTCCTTGGCCAAGGCTTTGGGGCCCCTGGTTTGGAGGATGAGGTTCGCCCCCTGAGGGCTGGGTTGGGAAGTACAATGCTGACTCAGGATGAGAGTGGCAGCATCCTGAATGAGATTCCAGTCTCTCAGGATGTCATCCCTGGTGGTGAACTGGGATGTCACAGTGAAACGGATGATCAATTTGTCCTGGATAGTGGCTGGAATGAGGAAGAGACGGCCGGCTTCAGCTATTTCCTTTAACAAGCTTTCTGTGAGGCAGTTAGGACCCTGTTTGAAGGATAAAGACAAGAGCATACCACATTATTCCCAGTAAGCATCCCCAGAAGCCCAGTATTTACATTTCCAAGAGGCTGAAAGTCACCAAATAACACCCTCCACCTGAGACCGAAGATGGCATTACCTTCAGACGAAAAACCACCAGGCCAAGGTGCCTCTTGGCAGGAATTTCAAAGAAAGGGTCATTTCTGACCAGAGATTCAAAATACTTAGCCATTTCCGTGCCCTAGAATTGTGAACATCAAGAGAACTGAGATTATTAACAGGAAGAGAAGACTGTGCATAAACCTCACCCTGGGAAACAGGTTTAAAGCTATCACACCTTTGAACCATAGAGACCTAAATGACTTCTGCCTGAAATTTCTTCTCCATTTGATTTTGCTCCAAGCTGTAAAACCTCCAGTGGCTCTGTATTTCTTGTCACATTAGCTCCACTTTGAAAACTCATGTCTCAAGGCCCTCTTTCAACCCACCCCCAGAAAGAGAAGGCTTGAGGGATCCTAGTTTCCCAACCAAGGTTTGAACCCGGGCCCTCAGCAGTGAAAGCACAGTGCTAACCATGGACCACCAAGGAATTCCCAGAAGGCACTTGCTTTGCCATCAAGGCAATGGCCCTTCCAGACTGGCCAAGGGGGCTGGCAAGGGCCCACACCCAGCCCACATTCTACAGTCCCAGCCAGGTGCCTCTTGCAGGGTGCACATGCTCAGAGGAAGCAACATTTGTTTCTCCTGCACATAAAGGCACAATGTGGGCTGCTGACAGCCCTGCCCCCGTATCCTAAGTCTCCACCTTCCCCTAACCTCTGGAACATTTTCACCTCAAATGCCCTTTATCCTCTTTTTTTCTGATATTCCACAAAGAATATATTTTTACCTATTATCCTCATGGAGAAGGCTTTAAACCTGTTTAATGGGTACACAGTTTCTGCTGGGGATGAAGGAAAAGTTCTGGAAATAGTAATGACAGTTGCACACTTTGTGAGTGTACTTAATGTCACTGAATTGTGCACATAAAAATGGTTAGAGTTGTCTCTGCTCAATGTTATATGGAAGCCTGGATGAGAGGGGAGTTTGGGGGAGAATGCATACATGTATACATATGACTGAGTCCCTTTGCTATTCACCTGAAACTATTACACCATCATTAATTGGCTCTACCCTAATACAAAATAAGTTTTTTCAAAAAAAGAAAGAAAAAAAATTTTTTTAAGATTAAAGTTTAAGGAATCATGTTATCTATATTTTACCACAATAAAATAATTTTAAAGCTTTGTACCATATTGATCTTTCACTGAAGTTATCATTTTTAATTTCCTATTTTTTTCTTAGAATTATTAACTAAATAAGGCTAAAACTTGCCCTTTATTTTTTTTTTTGCCCTTTCTTTCATTTTTAAAAATTTCCCTACTTAACCAGAAGGATCTTAATAAACTATTTGCTAAGTAATTGCTACTACCTGACTCTCACACTGGCTTCTCTATTTCAAGAGAAGTCAAAAGTATTTAGCCAACAATCCTTTTGATTTGCTACATACCTGATCCAGAACCACTTTCTCTCTCCAAGGCATGGTCTGTTTAAAATTATCTCCAATCTCTGCCTAAGCACTTTTCATTTTCAAGTCCTAAAACTCTCTCTCAGGGGAAGCACTCCACTAAGTGTTTTCTAACTGTTTTATCTTTTGCAATTTACTTTCTAATTCTGTCATCATTTCCCCCTGTACCTCCTTCCCTCCAAACCCATTTCCTTCTTGCCCTACCAATTTGAGAACTTTCTGTGTAAATTTTTCTTAAATCTACATGAGTAAGACCTCTCGGGTACAAATCTAGAGATGACGGCAGGTGGAATAGTGAGGGAAGCTCCTGGGAGAAGCGGAAGTTAATCTCCTTCCATCATTTGGAGAGGAGGGGGTGGTTCAGGAGGGTGACACACAGGTGAAGGTGCAGAGGCACGCTGAGGATGGAGCTGGAATGGGCCAGGGACAAGCCTGAGCTTAGAGGCTGATAACCAGGTCCTTGAAAGCCAGGCTCCAGAGTCTGGCCCTAGAGCAGGAAAAAGGGAGCTGATGGGAATCGGGGACTTTGAGTTGGAAAGAGGCAGCATGAGGGGAGTGGGCCAGCACCTGCAGGTCAACATCCAGTCCTAAGTTGGAAGCAAAAGCATTTTCCTGACAACTTGTAGCCTCCACCACCTCATCCCCTAGCAACTACATTTCAGTCTTGAGTCTGAAGATCAATCTAGAGAGAGCAAAAGTGCTTCATGTCCCTCAATAGGCTGGGTGACAGCGGCTCATTGATCAGCACCCAGTAAACCAACACCTTGATATTAATAACAAATGTAAAATTACCAACAGTAAGCCAGTCATCCTTAGTGATTCAGCCATTTCATTTGGCTTTGTGTTTGTTAAAGGAGGAAGGAATTCCCTAGAGGAAAGGTGGACAGGAAAAGACACACAGAAGATCAAAGGATGACATTTTTGGATTAAGCCTGCTGCTTTTATTCAACAACCTTGTCTTTCTCATGGGCACTTGTAAAAATGAGAGGAAAACACTGCTGACAAAAATTCTTAGTTAAGTTCCACCCCTTCCAGGAAGAATATGACAGAACCTTAGCCATTTTGTCTAGTGCTGCTTGACAAAAATCTCAGA
Organism: Cervus canadensis; assembly: GCF_019320065.1. Taxonomy (NCBI): domain Eukaryota; kingdom Metazoa; phylum Chordata; class Mammalia; order Artiodactyla; family Cervidae; genus Cervus; species Cervus canadensis. The sequence continues at coordinate 55,857,332 of NC_057391.1, read as the reverse complement.
CATAACACAGACTGCGCCCACCTGCCTCAGTTTCCTACCTGTGAAGTGCCCCTACAGAGGTGTCACAGTGAGACTGTCATTGCGAAATTTACCGACAAGGTTTAAATGTGGTCTGAACAAATTTAAACTTTTATTTTTAAGTAGTTATAAATTCACAGGTACTTGTAAGAAATCATAGAGAGACCACATGCTCTCTTACTCATTTTATTACAATGATGATAGCCTGCAAATTTATACTATAGTATCATCACCAGCATATTGACATGGACACAATCTATGAATTTTATAGATTGGGAGTTACCAATACTCACCTGTGTGTGTGCTTGCGTGTATTTTGTTCAGTGCAATTTTATCACATGTGCAGGTTTAATACATATGAAGGTTTACAAACAAACAAACAAAAACAAGAATGACAGAGGGACTGTACCTATCTCAGTCACCTCTGGGTCTCTTTCCTAACCCAATAATTTTTTTGTTGAATTGAGTTGAAATAAATTGTACCAAATACACCTTCAGTAAATACCTATTGACATAATGCAGGGAAGTTTGTTCCAGACTTTGTCAGTCTACATGTATAAGCCAGGAGAGCCAGGTTTCTGGCATAACCATGAGAGTGACTAACATTTCCAGACAGCTATAACGATCCAAGTAATTATTTAAAACACAGGCTCCTACCCTGGGGACATGCCGCCTTTTGATTTACTCTCTCTTTCTTTCTCTGCAAACCAGGCTCTCGGGCCATGCCTCCCTGGTGCTCGATAGTAGCAGAAGGGATGGTGAGACACTCAGGTGGGCAGGACAGACACCACCCAGCCCTTGGTGTCACGTTCTGCTCAGTGATCCTCTAGCTAACAAACAGATGGCCACCCTGAATAATCAAGTCCCAGGAGTTCAGGAACAGGCCCAGACATCTGAGTCATACATCACAAGTCCCTAGGGCAGGTCTGCAAAGCAGAAACCAGCCTTCCTCCCCACTAGGCTACAAAGAGAGCCCAGGCTCCGCCCACATCTGCCCACTACATACATGTCTGACATGCGCTTGAAGATTCTTCACCCCAAAGGACCGGATCACGAACCAGAGTTTAATAGAGCGAAAGCGCCGGCTCAAGGGGATCTGCCAGTGCTAGAACAAAGGAACACAGTGCACAGTGGTTAAAGACAGGGACCCCTGCTCCTCCCACACACACCCCCGGGCTTCATCACCTGTTGCCCACACAGCCCTCCAGGGATGCACGCTGTCACCATGACTCCCGAGCCTGTTGGTAAGAAGCCAGGCAATTTACCCGGAGGCCGCTTCATCATGTGACCAAACCCTAGTGAAGTTGGCCCTAAGAGCAGCACAGGTGGACACCAAGTCCATGACCCTGAACCAAGGAGAAGACATTTTGCTTTAAATGCTACTTTAAACGTTTCATCCCAGGCTGAAATTCAAGATAGGGTGAAATACAACTTTCTCTAAAAATAACCTAAGTTACTTGAATTGCAGAAAATAAAGTTTTGTTTCTATTACAAAAATGTAAAGTATGGGGGTCAAGAGCTCAGATGCTTGAGTCTTGAAAACCTGGGTTTCTCCTCCAGCTCTGCCTCTTGCTACCTGTGCCCTTGGGCACTGCTGCCTCACTGGCTCCTCGTGAGACAAGAATGAGCAGCACCTCCAGTGAAGTGGCGTGAAGAGAACCATGGTGAAGAGCTTCACAGGAAACTGTCAGTAGGTGTTGGCTATTTAGATGATAAAATGTGAGCCACCAGTCACAGCTGCATTTCTGCCTAGAACCAAGATGATGGTTATTTAATATTACTGTCCTGTCCTGATCTTCCCTGTGACATCCCCATGTCTTCAGGAGGCAGCATTCCAGTCCTCGGATCTCAAATAAACAAGCACATCTCGGCCTCTGTTAGACTCAAACTGACCCTTTGCTCCTGGTGACCAAGTCCAACAGAGCTTAAAGTTCAAGGTTGCGGGCACCAAAGAGCTGAAAACATTCAAACCAATTCCACACCGATCTCTAGGGTCTGAAAACAGAGCAAAGGGTTTGGAAAATATTTGCAATTGTCCTGATGAGTACTGTGAGTTCAAATGACCTCCTCCTCAAGTGTCAGAAAGCTCTGCCACAACTTATGTTGACTAAAAATAAATATTTGTTCCATCAAATATCTATCTAGTCCTTCACAGAATGGCCTAATCCTCAAACTGTGCACCTCTGCATCCTTCACCCCAGTGCCCGATTCAGGCACAGTTTGGACAAGACCCCTTGGTTGATGGACAATGTTTCTCTGTATCAAGTACTAAGCCTTTGATTTCCAAGCAAAACAGTCTAGTGTTGATGACCAGCTTGGGGACTTTCTCTACCAGCAGAGGGCATCAAAACCTGGCTACAGCACAAAAATCCCTGTGACAGGGAAAGTGTCAACTCTACCCTTTGTTAGATGGACACTCCAGATGTAGACTATTGAATGGATAATAGTGGTCTTCCCTAAAAATATAGTTTTCCAGATGGCTATGACCAATTGACTACAATAATTGACCAGCAAATTAAATGAGAAGCAGAGATGATTTTCATTTTGATTTCTTTACAGTCCGTTCATATCCCTCAGTTGTTCTCTTGTCACTATTCTGAAATCAATCCATGCTGACCCAGGAGGGTGATTCTAGCTGACATTTTCTATTGGAACAGGAAATTTGGACATGGCTCTTCTTTAACTCAAGGTATCCCCAAATCTTTTCTATGTCCTATCAAGGTTTTGCCAGTCTCCCTGCCAAGGACAAGACAATGCCCTCTCCACTAACTGTGGGGAGGAGGAAGCTTCCTGATGTCAGAAGAATCTAGCCCTGATTTTAGGTGGCTCCAAGGTCCCAGGGATGAAGTCCTCAACTCTTCTCTACAAGGTTGCTGCTCTATTTCTGGCTCATCTTAAAGTGGCTGAGCTTTCATTTAAAGTTTCAGTCACCTGGGTGAAAAAGAGCTTGAGGTATGGATCAGGGATCACAACGGACAGCAGCTTCACCTTTCTAGGAACTGCTTCAAGATTTGAAAATCAAAATCCATAAGATTAGAGGTGGGGGAGGAAAAAAATAAAGTAGCACCTTCTGGTTGTAGAAATATTCATAGTAAGATTCCCCTGGATCCGTGCTAAGAAAAGTTCAATTTAACATTTTTATGAGTGATCTGCAAGAGACAGAGCACCATAAAATCTCGAAACTGATGGGAATGAGCCACAAGAAGATCCTGGGATAGGGCTGTGGGCAAAAAACAAAAACACAAAAAGTAATATAAAACGCAAAATGGGCCAAAGTAAGAAAATGCTCTTAAGTTATGATGATCCAACTTTACTTACAGGAAAACAGGCATCATATCATACTCAGGAGAGAAACCCAGAATTTCCTATCCCTAGGAAATCCCTAGGAAATATCCCTAAAGATTTCTGGCCCTTGGGCTGCTGCATTTATTTAAAAAATGCTGAAAACCCACTACACAGGGCAGTAGCAATGAAAGAACCATTATTCTTCTATTTTTATCAACTTCTGGAGGGTCCTGCCCAACCACTGCAAGCTTATTGACTGAAATTCTAATCAAAAAGCTTTGAAAAAAAAATCTAAAGAAATATGAACTGGTCCAAGGGATGGTAACCAATATAATCAAGAGAGGATAGAGTGATTATTTTAGGACTAAAAGGGCTAGATGCTTCAGCCCAAGGCGAGAAGACAGAACCGTCTCTTCACAAAAAATGACTCACAGATAGCAGGCATTGCTCTTTGTGCTTCCCTGAATTCATTCATTCAATCCTCACAGCAAGCTTAAGAAGACAGTACTGTTATTATCACCCTCATTTTATAGATGAGAAAACCTAAATAGTTTAAGTCATTTGCCCAAGTCTACACAGATTAATAAATGGAGAAGCCAAAATTCAAACACAGGTCATCTGTCTTTGGTACTACATACTTAATCTCTTTACTATACAACAAATCTCTGCAGCTTAAAAGAAGAGGTTTTAGAAATGTCATGCCTACCATTTATTGAGCATGTACCACATTTCCAGTAATAAGTGATCTACATGTATGTTTCCATTGCAGCCTCACAATACCCTATGAAACCAGTACCACCATGCCCATTTTGCATATGAGAAAGTCAAGGCTGAGAGAGGTTCACTAAGTTTCCCAAAAGCCCACTGCTTGTATGGAATCTCAGAGCCAGTTCATCTCACTATCCCTCACTTTGGCTATGTTATATGTAATTTACTAGTTTACATCACTGGCTGTGTGCGTGCTAAGTTGCTTCTGTCATGTCCAACTCTGCAACCCCATGGACTGTAGCCCACCAGGCTCCTCTGTCCATGGGATTCTCCAGGCAAAAAAACTGGCGTGGGTTGCCATGTCCTCCTCCAGGGGATCCTCCAGACCCAGGGATCGAACCCACATCTCTTACATCTCCTGCACTGGCAGGGGGGTTCTTTTTCACTAGCATCACCTGGGAAGCTCTTACATCCCTGTCTCCCCTATAATTAAAGGAAGGACCCATCTTCAGACTGAGAAGTAAATCTGAAGCCATTATTTCCCCAAGAGACAGTACAGACTGAGGATGTGGGCAGCATCAAGAGACAGGTGCAGCTACTGGGCAGGCAGGAATGCTTGGAGGCATCCACAACTTCAGGAAGGGTACCCATTGCCCCATCCCCACCGTGTAGTTTCCCACAGTGCCTCGATGGGGACAAAAGGAGGACAGTGCTGTAAGCAAGGAGCCTCTTTTCCTGCCTGTGGAAATTCTCCACACTGCCCTGCTGCTGGGGAGTAAGCAGAAAAGATTACCCAGGACAGAGGCAGAAGGGAATTGGGAGAATTTTTTAATGCCACAAATACGTAGGAAACTTGCACCCTGCCTCAAAGGTTGGTCACATTTTCTAGGGTTTTTTATACAGTTTTCTGGGTTTCATTCTGTATGCCCAGGCAGTTTGAATGTGAAGGTACACAGCAACAATACTATGGGATGGGCTCAGAATGTGAGGGAAGGAGGCGCTCGGGGGGTCAGGGGCAGCCAGTTTTCCATCTCAGAGGCCACCAGGCTGTCCACGCCCGACCACTCACCATGAAGTCGGTGGCCACGCCCGAGTCGGCGTGCCTGAGGTAGACGGGGTCTACGCTGAAGGTCTGCTGCAGCTTGTACTTGTCCTTGACCCTGTGGGGTTCCAAATGGGCATCAGTGGGCTCAGGGCTCTCTGGAGGAAGCGAGGCCTTCCCACAGGCTGGGAGCCCGGCTGCCACACTCACCAGAAGCCGGTACAGTCAAAGTGCACCATCATCCACTTGGAAGGGTTAAAGGTGAAGGAATCGGCATACTCGATGCCCTTCAGAAAGCCCCGGAACTCGGGGCACAGGAAGGCAGTGCCTGCGTAGGCGGCGTCAACGTGGAGCCACAGCCCCTCACGGGCACCTGAGGAGGCAAACGTCACCTGCTGGGGGTGGCAGTGCAGGCGGGTGTTGGTTGTCACCAGCCAGCTAAAAGGCATCTTTCACCTGGCCCAGCTGCGAGGGAAGGACTGGGCAAGGATGCCCGGGGCAGAATGAGACACAGCGGCACGTGGGCACAGGGGGAGGGTGTCAGGGCAAGGCGTGGGGCTCAGGGAGGCACGGCCACCCCTATGGGGAAAGCCTACAAGCCTCACCCTGGCCTTTCCTCTCCCTGACCAGAGGGGCGACACCCTCTTGGGCTCCACTCAGAGCTTTCTGGAACAGAAACCAACTTACCACTGGCCCAGAGAACAAGGTTAATGCATCTAATACAAACATTAGAGAGGGAGGGGCTCTCTTTTCTACTGGGCTTCTCACTCGAGAATTCTGAACAATCACATTTGGGCTTCTTTTCTGCCTTTATTCCCCGTCCACCCCCACCCCCACTCAGGGGATTACTCCACCCTACCCTTTTCATTTTCTTAGCCGAGACTAGAAAATACTCCACTATGCCTCATTTACCCTGTGTTTTGGATACACCCTGCTTTAAGCAGATTTCAACATACAAGGGAGAGGGTTGAGAGACCTGAGGACCTCCCACTGCTGCCTCAAGGATAGGATGCAAGGGAGGTCAGCTCGGTCCCCCACTGGGAGAAGCGGTGACCTGGCTGCCTGGGAGAAGGCACTCGTGACCTCTGGTGACTCCTCCCACGCTCTGTGCATTGACCAAGGAGAGACAGGAGAATGCCACTGAGCTGGCTTCAGGCTCTTACTCTAGGGAACATGTTAAAACCCATCACTTGTCTTCCTAGCCAGACAGGGCAGACACTTACAGATGGGGCCCAGCTCTGACAGGCAGTCAAATGCACAGACCCCGGTGGTCCCCAGCGTCGCACAGACCTGGGAGAAAACAAAGGCAGTTAACATGGGAAGATAGGCTTGTGTGACACTTTCAGCCTGAAAAAAGATTTTGTCAGAGACATTATCTACCCCATGCATCCGACTGGAACAGGGGGTATTTCATACTATATTTTAACACGACCCACAGTAAGAAATTATGCACTGAAGAACTGATTCTTTTGAATTGTGGTGCTGGAGAAGACTCTTGAGTCCCTTGGACTGCAAGGAGATCAAACGAGTCAATCCTAAAGGAAATCAACACTGAATATTCATTGAAAGGACTGAGGCCAAAGCTCCAATACTTTGGTCAACTAATGTGTAGAGCTAACTAACTGGAAAAGACCCTGATGCTGGGGAAGATTGAGGACAGAAGGAGAAGAAGGTGACAGAAGATGAGATGGTTGGATGGCATCACCAACTCAATGGACATGAGCTTGAGCAAACACAGGGAGATAGTGAAGAACAGGGAAGCCTGGCATGCTGCAGTCCACGGGATCACAAGAGGTCGGACACAACTTAGCAACTGAACAACAACAGTAAGAAATATCTTTTATAGAGCCACCTAGGACATATACACATGTGTATTTGAAATAAAAGTTTTACCACACAATGCATATTCTCAATACAGGAAGGTACTCTCATATTTTCTATTCTATTTCTTGTTTTTCACTTTTAATGCTGGTTATGACCCACACACAGAGAAGGCAATGGCAACCCACTCCAGTACTCTTGCCTGGAAAATCCCATGGACGGACCTGATAGGCTGCAGTCCACGGGGTCGCTGAGTCGGACACCATTGGGCAACTTTACTTTCACTTTTTACTTTCATGCATTGGAGAAGGAAATGGAAACCCACTCCAGTGTTCTTGCCTGGAGAATCCCAGGGATGGGGGGAGCCTGGTGGGCTGCCATCTATGGGGTCGCACAGAGTCAGACACGACTGAAGCGACTTAGCAGCAGCAGCAGCAGCATGACCCACACAACTTATTTCCTAACATACCAACTCATACTTTGTAAAACAATGTATTTGAAGATCTTTTGGCTCTTATTTGCAGCCTGTTACTTACCTGAATTCTGCCAAAATTCCTTCCTCACCTTCCAACTCTACTGTTCTAAGCTGAGAATGTGGTCTGACTTACAAAAACAGGCACCAGGCCCCGTTCCCTGTCCTCCTTGATGGCTTTCTGAAGAGCTTCCCCTCGGAGCGAGAAGTTCTCATCCACAGGCAGAAATTTCATCTTGACCAGGGAAATCAGACCAGCCTTTTCCACCGAGGAGTGGGCCTAGAAGGACCACGGAAACCTGTTAGCAGAGTCATCCAAGCATGAACACTCCCAGAAACCACTGAAATCAGGTGAAGGGAAGCAAATACAGTAACTGATGTTTGTCTTCCCCCACGGTTCCTTGGAAAATCTCCCAGGCCTGAGTAGCCCTGAACCCAGTGAGCTTCTATCTACAGAAACAGGGAAATCACTCAAGGATTAAGACTCCAGAAGCCAAGCCCTGCCTGAAGGTTTGGCCTGTGTTGGGCAACTCACCTGGTCGGAGGCATAGGCCACAAGCCGGGCATTCAAGAAGGACTCGTCCGCCTCAGGTTCAGAGGCTTTCATTTCCAGGATTTTGTTCTTTCTTGCTGCCAGCAAGGCGATCAAGGTGGACTCACTGACTGTGCTCTGCAGTGGAAGAAGGGTTCACAGTGGTAGCCTCTCCAAGTGTTCTCTTGGCAAATTCCCCAGCTTCATGGGTGGGTGTGTGTGTGTGTGTGTGTGTGTGTGTGTGTGTGCGCACAGCTCCTGCCTAAGGGGCTGCCCTCCCCCCCAGCTCACATGCCTGTTCTCTATCTCCATTCACAACCTCCTATGCATTCCTGGGACACCTCCCTCTCCTATAACTTTTAAATTTTCAACAACACCTTTATAGGCCACAGGGACTAAAAAGAGAATGTCCAGAGAATGCTTGATACATGTCTGCTTGTAGATATCTGTTCCCTGTGTTTTAAAAAAAAAAAATTTTTTTTTTTTATGTATTCACTTGGCCAAAAATTTCACTCGGATCTTCCCATACCATCTTATGGAAAAACTCAAACTTTCTGGCCAACCCAGTATTAGGTGTGAAAACGGAGTTTGTTTCCACAGGGATATCCTAGAGAGGGAGGGTCCTGGCCCATGTGCAAGAGGACTTGGGCCTCAGTGTTGCTGCCGATGACTCTTGTGACCTTAAGCTAGTACCACCCCTCCAGAAGGCTCTTTTCCATTTATAAAATGGACAGCAACTCTTTAGCTGCTTCCCAGAGGGGACTATCATTATCCAAAATAGATTAGGTAGGATTTTGCTCTGGCCATGACTTTGGGAATCCTGGGGGCCACCTCAGCAACCTCACAAGAATCTTGATGTTTCTTGTCATTCATTTGGTCAGTCTTTGGTGTCCTGGCTTCTTGAAATCTTCAGGTGACCTACAGATGACCCTGCTGAAAAGCCTGGCAGACTGTGTCACAGAGAGTGGTATAGACCAGATCCCATAAGATATTCAGTGGCTGAAAATTACTCCACAATAAGGAAGCCAGCAGAATAGTAATAATAATATAATGATTCCACCTTCTATCCATACAGCAATTCATAGTTTACAAAGCACTTTCTGCCCTCCCACTTGCTCCTCATCAGACCTGCGTCACATGATTACTGTCTACATATGAGAACAGTGATGCTCAGGGAGATGACAGGACTAAAGCAAGTTCATAGAGCTGATGAATACAGGAGAAAGCACTGTTTGGATTTAGACAGGCCTGGGGTTTGAATCCTCATTCTTTCACTCACCAGCTGTATGACCTGGAGCAAAGTTTTAACTTCTCTGAGCTTCGGTGCTCTTGTTTCAACATCTGGGATGATGTTTAAATGCCACTATTTACCTACAGGGTTCTTGAGATAATTAGGTGAAAAGCAAGAGCATGCCCAGCAGACATTTAGCATGTTCTTCCAGATATAGTATCTGAAGCTATAACTATCTGCTAACAACCCAGAAGGTCTACAACATGCAGTAACTTGTCTTTCTTGTGAGGGTCAGATTTAATCAGCTCAAGACTGGAAGGAGATGCGACTTCCCTGCTGGTCCTAGTGCTTAAAAATCCACCTACCTACCAACGCAGGGGACACAGGTCTGAGCCCTGGTCCAGGAAGATTCCAACTAAGCCCGTGTGTCACAACTGCTGAGCCCAAGGGCCACAACTACTGAAGCCCGCACACCCTAGAACCTGTGTGCTACAACAAGAGAAGCCACCACAATGAGAAGCCCAAGCACCACAGCTAGAAAGTAGCCTCCACTCACCACAACTAGAGAAAGCCCATGTGCAGCAACAAAGACCCAGTGCAGTCAAAAATTTACAAATAAATAAATAAATAATTTTTTTAAAAGACTAGAGTGAGAGAGGGAGTCACTTAGCTAGCAAATGGGCGCAGCAAACATCCCAGTTCTCATCTCAGGGCAGCACAGCTATTTTTATTTAATAGATGAATTCACTGAATCCTAACATCCACCTTTTGAGGGAATAAAAATTATGATTATTATTTCTCTACCTAATCATAAAATCAAGAAAAATGACACATTACAGAATTCAAGAATTTGGGGCTTCTCAAAGGTCTTAGAACCAAACCCTCATGAATGTCAAGGGTTTACAGATGCAGAAGTACCTAGCAATGTGCACAGTCTATGGGAGGCACCCAGCAAGCTCCTCTGTGCTGCAACTGATCTTGACAAAAAAATTAATATTTGAAGAACTATCATTTGACAGATATTCAAAAGACAAGATTAGAGGGTAAGATAAATTGATTGTTAATTTCTCTCACTGATAAGGATCTCCTGGACCTAGGAGGGTGGGAAAGAAGTCCCTGCTTGCCTTCTCTTTTCCACTTACCATAAGGTGTACCACGGGGCAAGAGAGGGGAGTTGTCAGATTATAAACTAAGAAACTTGAATCAGGTGATCCCCGAAATGTGATCATGTGTTGACATTTTGTGTGTGTGTGAGTGAATGATAAGTCGCCTCAGTCGTGTCCGACTCTTTGCGACGCCACGGACTGTAGCCTGCCAGCCTCCTCTGTCCATGGGATTCTCCAGGCAAGGAAACCGGAGTGTATTGCTGTGCCCTCCTAGAGGGGATCTTCCAGACCCAGGGATCAAACCAGCATCTCCTGCATTTCCTGCACTGGCTGGCAGGTTCTTTACCACTAGCGCCACCTGGGAAACCCTCTTGACATTTTGTGCTGTGCTGTGCTAAGTCATTCAGTCATGTCCAGCTCAGAAGCCCTGTTGACATTTTAATCATTTTCCCAAAAAAGCTAAAAGAGTGGAGAGAGTGGTGGCTGCATTTAAAGGCAACAGAAGTCAAGACGGTAGTGACAGCAATGGAGGGAGCAAGGACTGTGGTGGGGTTGTAACGTCTGTGATGGTGTCGGTCATGACAGTGGTAGTGAGAATGGTCACAGCGGTGGCAGCGATGGTGGTGGTGTGAGTGACACGGCAGAAATTCCATGGAAAACATGAGAACTGCCTGGGCAAGTTTGGCTTTTCTTTTCCTACTTAGTCCCTATGCTATGAGGAGGCACCTGCAAGACGCCTCCCCCCTGGCTGCCGGGGTGGTGGTGCAGGAAGTGCTCCGGGAGTCCCAGCATTTTTGCCAGCCAGTCCATGACGTTCATCTCCAGCTCCGTGCACGCAGGACTGGAAGCCTGAAAAAGGGAAAGCAACTTCATCTGGATTGCTTCGGGGCACCAAGATGCCCCCACCGGCCCCCAAACACATCTGTCTCTGCCTTGACCTTCCCTGGGCCTACCCTATCTTGTCCCTGGAGAAGGGAGAAGGGACCGCTTTCAGGTCCTGTGTCCTATCCCTGCCCCATCCTCTGCCAGACCAAAAGGGGAAAAGAAACCGGGGCTTTGGTTCATGCCATCCTCAATGAGGTAAATTCTCCTGTGACTCCAAAACCTTATGGACAAACAGGCCCAGAAACTTCCATTTGGCTTCCATTTGCTTCCATTTGGCTCCCTAAGTCCCTAAAATATCCAACTGAAAAGCATTCTAAAGGCCAGGGGGAAGTTTTAGGACTAAGAAAGAAACCACTTCCTCCTGGAAAAGATAGCAATTCTCCCAGCTTTCAACCCACTGCACCCACACACCCCTACACACACACACACACACACACACACACACACACACATACGCACACACACACACACCCTATAATAGTCAAGGCTTAAAATACAGAGCTGTTCTAGGATTCTGGCACAATTTAAAGCTGATTGGTGCTTAAGAGCTTATTAAGGGAAGTCTTGGGAATATCCGTAACCCCTCAAAGACAGTGTCATCATTAAGTATCAAAGTGCTTAGATAATGTCACGAACTGGTAATAACCAGATGTCAGTCCAGATCTCATCTCTATCTCTATGAGCTGTGTGGTCTCAGGGAGATAAGTTACTTAAGCCTTAATTTCTTAATTGGTTCCTACAAAATGGGGCCAATACTCATAGTTCCATAGGGTTAAAGAATAAGGTGAGATCATTTATATAAAGCTTAAGCTCAAAGAATGTAGCTATTGTAAATATTTAACTTGAAACCCTGTTCAGAAGCCAGGACAAAATATGTCTGTCCCAGGATGTCCCTTCCTGCTATGCCCTCTTTACCACTGGTTATAGCCACAGCCACTGTTACTCACCCAGGTGAATCCCAAGCAGTTGATGGCATCAGCCAGCATGTCTCCCAGCAGTGATGGCCAAGAGGTGAGAGCTGGGTAGTAAGCATGCATATGGGGGCTTTGCCAGTGTACCACCTGGAGGCAGAGCACAGACACAGGTGGCACCAGGGGGCAGGTCCTGGGGCTTTCCTCCTCCAGAGACCCTCCCTGGCAAGGGGAAGCACCCACTCTAGAGATTGGCTGACACTTTTAAGAGAACCAAACAAGTGACACAAATCCATAAAAATAAGACATATTCACAGTTCTTGCTGCCCACATTTCTCCTATTCTAAGCTTGTTCATCAGTGAAGCATTTGCACATATGCAAAGACCAGAAGGGAATATACAAGATGAAAATCGCTATGGGAATCAGAGTTGTGGATTCTGTGTACTCTTTGCATTAGTCTCCAATGCTTAGCCCCCACAGCACTCCTATCCAGTAATAAAAGGAAGGGGAGATTGTGCTCTGTAGCAGCAGGTGGCTTATCTCATCCAGTCATTTGCAAAAGGCATCCCTAGCTCCCTGGGCAGGCAGCTCCTGCAGAGGTCAGTGTGCATGGGCTCAAAGCTGTCCTGAGTGGGATGTTTCGAAAGAACAGCATGTATATTATCTATGGTGAAACAGATCACCAGCCCAGGTGGGATGCATGAGACAAGTGCTCGGGCCTGGTGCACTGGGAAGACCCAGAGGAATCAGGTGGAGAGGGAGGTGGGAGGGGGGATCGGGTGGGGAATACGTGTAACTCCATGGCTGATTCATGTCAATGTATGACAAAACCCACTGAAATGTTGTGAAGTAATTAGACTCCAACTAATAAAAAAAATAAAAAATAAAAAAAATAAAATAAAATGCTATTAGCATCAGAAAAAAAAAAGTTAATCAAAAAAAAAAAAAAAAAAAAGCTGTCCTGAGCTTTCCAGTAGAGATGAAGAGAGGAGACCAGAGGACAGAAATTCCAAAGATATGGGACCCTGCTTCCAGATTAACCCTTGAGCCCACAGTTGGACTAACCAGATGAAAGGAGGAGCCAGTGGACTAAAGGAGTCCCTACAACAAATCTCAGAAACATTTTTTATGGCTCATCGGCCCCCTCTGGCTTCATCTCACCAATCTACAAACATGACCCATTCATATCTGTGATCACGTCATTGAGCAAAGCTGTGTTCCCAAAAGGAAGGCACTTATACAGACACCATGTTCCAAAACCTATTAATTCTTAGAAACCTACTAAAAGTGCATTTCCTCCATGATCCCTTCCCCAGCCCACATTGATCCCTTCCCCAAGCCCATGGAACGTTCTCATTCTAGATATTTTACCCTACTGAGAGCCCATGAGATAACATTGTTGTATATTACTGAGTTATTTCATGTGCACAAATCCCTTTAATCCTTCAAGAGCAAGGACAGTGTTCTGGAGAGTGTGTATAGCAGACAGAGCACAAGATTTAAGCCCAAGGACACAGGTTCCAGTGCTACCCGTTGGCTGTAACAAGCTCTATGACCTTGTAGATTTACTGTGAAGCTAATGAACTTAAGCATCAAGGTCCTATGTTTGCATGGGTCTCTTTCAAGATTAATTCTTCATTTTTTTTCTTTAAGGGGGCCCCAAATTTTGCATCCAATTAAGACCTCATAAAACCAGGATCCTCCCCTGTACCTCTCTCTCTCTCAACCTCAGTTTCTCACCATAAAATAAATCCCATCTCCTGGGGTTCTTGTGTGAATTAGCTTGGGAAGAAATTTGTAAAATGTTAAGCACTGATGTTAATGGTAAGCTAATCACATGGTGATAAACCCATCACATCCTGACTTGACTCTTAGGTCATAGACCTCTTCTTCTGAATTCCACCAGGTAGAAGGTATCATAGGTAATAACAACATCTTCCACTTTCTATGCTTTATCTTATTTCTCACAGTACTCCTATTAGGAGTTTCTACCATCATCCCTGTTTTACAGATGACAACTGGGGCTGGCAGAGAGAGACAACATCCCCATGATTGCATACATCTGGTAGGGACAGATGGCAGAAATGAGGACTGCCTGACTCCGGAGCCCAACACCTAAGCAGGATGGCACTCTGCCTTCTCCCACTGCCTCCCCCTTGGTTTCTCTAACCAAGGTTGGAATTAAGGCAAAAAGAGTTTTTCTTCTTCTTGTGTTTAGGAGGGAGAAATTGACTCAGTTTTCAATGAGGCACTGACCCATATGAGAAAGCAAAGGGCCAACTGCTTTCAGGCCAACTCTCAGAGGCTGGTGCAGCCTGAGAGATGAGATGAAAGATTGGGTCTTCATTATCAATGTGCTTAGTGACAGTATTTTGGAAACCTCAGAGAAGGGCTTCCACCTCCTGGCCTTATCAAGAGGCAATTGTCTGTTCTAATAAGATACATGAGATCAGATAAGCTAGAAGAATGCTTATCAAAACAGACAGACCTCTAGGTCCAGAAATGAACCTCTTTAACCACACCCCCAGCAACTGCTGGAATTTCTTTCAGTCAAATGAATCAGCTCATTTCCACCTCTTCTGACAGTTGCTTTCGGTCTCACTAGCAAATTACGGTTGGTGCCTCCGCCGATTACATTTTACAGAATGAAATCCATGAGATAATCTTATCAGGAAGCTAGCCTTCCTGGTAGAGCTTTGCTGATATAGAAATTTTCAAATGAGGCTTGTGAAATAGGCTGAATGGTCAGAGACAAGCATTTGCCTTTGTACAAATTTGCTATCACTTTCTGTGTTTGAAGACTCTCTTGCCCCTGCTTCCAGGTATACTTCTGGCACATCTAAGTCCCAAGCTCTTTGGGGGTGACGGGAGCAAGTATCAAGTCATGCTGGGGAAGGGCGGCTGGACACGTGGGGATCAAGACACCAGCACCCCTCGCAGGGAGAACTGTCACTTTGGAAAGACAACTAACCTGTCCAAGCCTCAGTTTGGGGATAAAACCAGTCCACAATGTAGCTAGTATGGTGCCTGGCACACGGCGTGGAGCACAGTAAAAGGCAGCCCCTCGGTGGGAGGAGCACAGTGCACAGCTCCTCACCTGGCTTCGGGGTACCATCACAGCCCACGGTGGCCCCAGCACAAGCCCCAGGCAGCAGCCAGCCTGTCAGTTCCCCGGCCCCCGTCACACTGTCACCAGACTGTGCCCGTTGTCACTGAGAGTATAGATGACTCAAGGGGAGCTCCTCCCTACTCCTGAAAAGCAGATCCATCAGGAGATCTCCTTTGGTCAGGAAAGATATGGTTCCCACTTCAGAGGGGAAAGTGACCAGGACTCACTTGGCTTCCTGGCCCTGCAACCTGACAATCAGAATGCCCTCAGAGGGGGGTGTTCTTGGCTTCCCTCATTCCCTGTGGCAAGTATCAGGATTCCATAGGAGAACCCCCAGCTCTGCCAACGGGAGCACCAGGAATCAACTCCCACCGCCCCTCTCCACCCTGCTCCCCACAGTCATCCTTCCCCCTCTGGCCCAATTTTCACCGCTCACCTCATCCCATCAGATCTCCACCCTTCTGTCAGACAGGCCCTAGGATGCAGTTCTTACTCCCTCCTGCTCCCCACCCAACTCTACAGGTCAGTCCTGGCACCAGAAACCTAATTTCAGTCTAAGTCCCTGCCCTCCATGTGCCCAGGAGACAGGCTGGGATGTTGGTGTTCTAGGGGCTGGGGGTCATCTCACGTTTACCCAAAGCAGGGTTTCCAGGCCTAGTGCCCACCCTCCTTCAGCCTGACATCCAGAATCACCCTGAGGTGACTACATCTCACCCCAGGCATGATGATTCGCTCAATGTCCCCGAAGATGCTGTCCCAGCTGTCGGGCTCCACGGGCGCACTCTCAGGCAGCTGGGCTCGCAGGTAGCCAGGCCTCACGTCCGGAGTCACCCGCCGTTCCCGCACGGTGGTCAGGTACTGGCAGATGTAGTCCACCATCTCCTTTCCTAAAAGAGAGGCAGAGAGGCCAGCCTCATGTCCCCTGACTGGGCCTGGCTAACCCATGCCCATCACCCTTGGGTTAGGGCCAGAGACTTGGTGAGGAAGGAGATGGATTCATGGGCTGAGTCAGGGAGGGTCTGACCCCCAGCACACAGCTTATCTTCAATTAAAAAATTAAGAAGTGTGCAAAGGAGTAAATGAATGATGCAGAGAGTATGTGACTATATAAATGAATAAGAGGAAAAATTTCCAAGGCCTCAAACTCTAAAACCAAGGTAAAAAAGTAAGAGTGTTAGTTGCTCAGTTGTGTCCGACTCTATGCAACCCTGGGCTTCCCTGATGGCTCAGCTGGAAAAGAATCCGCCTGCAATGCAGAAGACCTGGGTTTGACCCCTGGGTTGGGAAGGTCCCCCTGGAGAAGGGAATGGCTACCCACTCCAGTATTCTGGCCTGGAGAATTCCATGGACTGCATAGTCCATGGGGTGACAAAGAGTCGGACATGACTGAGTGACTCTCACTTTGCAACCCTATGGACTATATATAGCCTGCCAGACTCCTCTGTCCATGGGATTTCCCAGGGAAGAACACTGGAGTGGGTTGCCATTTCACCAAGGTAAAGTATTTATTTTTCCTCCCCTTCCCTTCTCCATATCAACCTTGAACAGCTCTCCCACCTTTGTTTTTCTTTTCAGAAAACAGAGTATTTATTCATCACCTTACAGGTTCAGTATAAACACTGTGGCTCTTTCTAACCAGAAATTACACACACACACACACACATACACCCTATACTCTTTGTTGGCACAAATGGCAAGCTTCCACACCAGGTTCTGATAAAAGATTTAAAAATTCTATTAGTTCACCATTTCCATTCCTCACATTTTTGGACCTGTGAACATCTTTGAGAATCTGATTAAAACTGTAGATTTATACACATATGATTTTGTATATAATTTCTGAGGTGCATGGACTCCCCAAAGTACAACCACAGGCCCAGACGAAGAACGCTGCACTAGTGTGAAATCTTGGGGAAATGCATGACTATGTCTTAATCAACTTATCTCCCTCAATTCTGTCTCCACCAACACCTCAGCGCCTGGAACAGTTTTCAGATGCTCAAAAAATTTTGTCAAATGAATGAATAAAATAAGGAAGAAAACTCAGACCTTATAAAGCTAATGTGGGATACAATTAAGCAAAGCAACAATTATTACGAAAGATTCTCCTTTACATGTTTTCCAAATAATCTAGAAATAAATTTTATGTATTTCATACATAGATAGATTTTATGTCTTAAGAGTCAAATCATGTGCCCTTTTTCTTATATCTACTTCCAGTGAATAACCAAGAATAAAATCTGTAATAGGAAAATGTGGTACATTGATTGAATATTATACATGTTCTAAATCTTCTGAAAATTCTACCCTAAGACTTCACTGTAGTCTTTCCTTTCCCTACTTTTTTCTTAACTGCAATCATACCTACCCAAACGTTTGATCCCTGAACAAGTGTGATATGTTCAAGAAGTATACTTCATTCAATGAGGATTTAACAGGGAAAAAAATAAATATATAAGGAAGAAAAACACCCAAGTCAAATACTCGAAGTCACTGCAAATTATCTATTCTTTCTTCCTTCATTTCTGCAGAAAAGGGTCTCTATCTTCAGAGCCTCTGTCTCTTTCTCTCTGTCATTGTTTCTCTCCCTCTCCATCTCTCTCAATATCTATCACTCCTCCTTAGGACTCCCTAGGCTCCTTTCTCCCTGCAAAAGAGAGAGAGAGAGAGAGACAAGGAAAGAGAATCTGATGGCTTCCCAATGCATCAGCTCACGAAAAATTCTTATGAACAGAACTAGCCCCTGTGAAAACTCCCAGTACCCTTCTCTCTTCTTTGTGCTCTCCTCCAACCT
The DNA here is from genome assembly GCF_019320065.1 of Cervus canadensis. NCBI lineage: Eukaryota > Metazoa > Chordata > Mammalia > Artiodactyla > Cervidae > Cervus > Cervus canadensis. Next base: position 55,839,417 of record NC_057391.1, on the reverse strand, counting down.
TCCCACAGCCTGATGCCTCTTCACGACTGCAGCAGCATCCCCCCAGTGCTCTGAGAGCCTTGGACCTAGCCCTCCACTTGTCCAGGGACTGTATGGAATGTTTTTGTGTTCCACACACAGGATAAATGTCCACAGGAACCTGTTCTCGGCTGAATGCCTTTGGAAAGCAATGGAATAAGCTAATGTCCACTGAAATGCAAAGACATATCTACTTAGTGAGTTATATCTGGGTAGACGAGAGGAAAAGTTGAATTTTAATATAAGACCATGATTTACCGCAAAATAACCTACTAGTGGGGATGAGGATATAAACACTTACAAAAGAGAAATTATAAGCAACTCCCTATTTCCCCTCTTAGGACAGCCATGCCTGAAAAACAGGATAACCATCTGGTTTTGCTCATCACACAAGGTCTGAGACACAGTAGGTGCTCTTTAAATATGGAATGAATGACTAAATGAAAGAACTCTCCAGGCAGTCGCACAGAAACAAACAGGAAGAAAGATGAGATTTTTGCAGTGACTGCAGAATACTAAGAGGAATTCTTTTCTCTTTCAGAAAATGAATGATTCCCCTTTTTCCCATTTAGTGGGTCAGAAATTCAAATGCCCTATTCTGTGGGAAAGTGGAAAGAAAGAGCGTGGCTCAGCAGTGTGGACATCCATAAGTCAGTGCCTGACAGGGATGATGAACAAGAGGCTGGGAAAAGTTTTAAACTCTTATCCCACATTCCCGTCTCAGGAAAAATTTTGCAGAAGCCAACTCTCAAGAGTCAGCTCTAATGCTCCAGTCAAAAGACACCCCAACGCCTAAGTAGCAGTTTCTAGAAGAGTGGCCACGGGGAAAAGGCCCAGGGACACCCGTGCTCACCTCTCTCTCTGTACTCTTCAGGCTCCATCATATCCCTCACGCTCAGGGCTGGCTCCTTCTTGCAGAGGACACGGTAGAGGATGCGCTCCTGGGTAGCCCTCTGTGCGCCCTTTATTTAAAGGGTTCTCCTCTCTTCCCCCCTTAGCTCCACCCCTCAATGTCTCTTCCTCTAGGTTTAATTAATTCCATGCCTTCTTCCCCCAGTCCTTGTTGGGAGCAGAGACCACAATTTTAGCCGGTTCAGAAATCTAGGATAAAAGGCATGTCTAATTAAACAGGGCACTTAGCAGGCAGCCTCCAGGTGGATATGGTAAAGAGCCCTCTTTTCTTTCTGCCCCTGGATTCACACAATGGAGCATGAACCTCACACAAAGCTCCCAGCTCTGTAGCCCAGAATGAAGCCAAGTGGTGCTGCAAAGGTTGTTAGTATCATTCTTGCCACTGGGTCCCCATCTGAGGCCAGGAGGGAGAAACAGCACTTACAGAGATGCTGTTCTGCTGGCCACACGGATGCTCAGGAACAGGCAGATGTTATCATCTAATACAATGGATTTTTTTTTCTATTATTACTACATAATACTTATTGCTGTAGAGATAAGAAAACAGATAAGCAAAAAAAACAAAAATGGAAACGTCACTGAGATTTAACACTTGAAGTACTTAAAAGGCTGTGTGCTTGGAAAGGGACATGTGGAAACTACTGTGGGGGAGGGGAACACTACTTCTGGAGCTTGATTTCTGAGTAAAAAGAGATCAAATGCGTTCAGGTTGTCAAAGAGAACAGACCATTTGTTTGCCATCTCCATCTTCCCTGTCCCCCGGGTGGAGTTTAATGGTTACTCCTCCCATGGCAAGGCCCCTCACGCTCCTCTTTCCAGCTCTCTGACTGCTTGTCTCCTCTGTCTGGCCCTTAAGTGTGGGCATGCTTCAAGGGATTGCCATCCCCTCATCCTTATCCTTATGATAAGGCCATCATAAAGTGGCCTTATCCATTTCTATGACTTCCCCCCCATTTCTATGGCTTTAAATGTGAACAGCTGAGGGACTTCCTGGTGGTCCAGTGGCTAAGACTCCACACCCCCAATGCAGAGGGCCGGGAGTTTGATCCCTGGTCAGGGAACCAGATCCCACATGCCACAACTAAGAGTTCGCATGCCTTAACGAAGATGGACGATCCCACGTGCTACAACTAAGACTCAGTGTAGCCAAATTAAAAATAAATAAACAAATATTACCAAGTGATATTCTTATAGATAAAAACCCCATGTCAAATTCATACCATGAGGCCTTCCCAGGCTTCTGAGTTTGAAACCCTTACATTTAACTGCCTATCAGAAAAATCTTGCAGAGCTTTTAGGCACAGCAAACTTAACATGTTACAAAACTGAATTTTAGTCTTTCCCTAAAAAACCTGCTTCTTGTTCAGTCTTCCCCATCTCACTTCATCCATCCATCTATTCAACAGAATATAATAAAAGGGAATGAGCTATTGATAACAGCTACAACATGGATAAACCTTGAAAACACTACATTAAGTGAAAGAAGGTAGTTATACAGAACTACATATTATATACCATTTACATGTAATGTCCACAACAGTCAAATTTGTAGAGACAAAAGGTAGAGTACCAGCCACCAGAGGTTGACAGCTTAGGGAAATAGGGTTTGGCGGTTTTATGTTTTTTTGTTTTTTTTTGAGAAAGGGATGATTTTTTGGAAAGATTAAAATGTTTTAAAAATTTTGTAATGGTTACACAAATCTGTGAATATACTAAATGCATTGAATTGTATACTTTAAATGGGATTTACCATGACAAAGGAGACAAGAATATACAAGGGAGAAAAGACAGTCTCTCCAATAAATGGTGCTGGGAAACCTGGACAGCTACATGTAAAAGATGAAATTAGAATATTCTCTTATACCTTTTGTGTTAGTCACTCAGCTGTGTCCTCTTTGCGACCCCATGGATGACAGCCCTCCAGGCTCCTCTGTCCATGGAATTCTCCAGGCAAAAATACTGGAGTGGGTTGCCATTCCCTCCTCCAGAGTACCTTCCCAACCCAGGGATCGAACCTGGGTTTCCCCTGCACTGCAGGTAGATTCTTTACCATCTGAGCCACGAGGGAAGCCCACAGGAATAAACTCAGAATGGATTAAAGACCTAAATGTAAGACCAGAAACCATAAAACTCACACAAGAAAACATAGATGGAACACTCTCTGACATAAATTTTAGCCATATTTCTTTGGATCTGTCTCTTAAAGCAAAGGGAATAAAAGGAAAAAACAAACAAATGGAAACTAATTAAACTTAAAAGCTTTTGCACAGCATAGGAAACCATCAACAAAATGAAAAGATACCTACTGAATGGGAGAAAGTATTTGCAAATGATTTGATCAATAATAGATTAATGTCCAAAATATATAACTCAACACCAAAAAAAAAAAAAAAAGATATAAAAATGGGCAGAAGACCTGAATAGACATTTTCCCAGAGAAGACACTGAGATGGCCAATAGGCACAGGAAAAGATGCTTCATTTCATTATGCAAATCAAAACCACAAAGCAGTATCACCTCACACCAATCAGAATTATTATCATCAAAAAGTCCACAAATAAAAAATGCTGGAGATGGTATGGAGAAAAGGGACCTCTTCTATACTATTGATGAGAATGCAAATTGGTGCAGCCACTATGGAAAACAGTATGGGATTCTTTTAAAAAAAAAACAAAAAAAAACCCTAAAAAGAAAGCTACCATATGACCCAGCAATTCCACTCCTACACATAAATCTGGAAAAAATGAAAACTCTATTTTAAAAAGATATATGTATCTCAGTGTTCACAGAAGCACTATTTGCGATAGACAAGACATGGAAACAATCCAAGTGCCCATCAACAGATAACCTGGTTCAAGGTGGAATATTACTCAGCCATAAAAGAATGAAAATTTGGCATTTGCAGCAACATGGATGGACCTAGAGAATATTATGCTTAGTGAAATAAGTTGGAGAAAGACAAATACTACATGATATCACTTACATGTAGAATAAAAAAAATAAGCTAGTAAATATAACAAAAAAGGAAAAATAAGTAGGAGGGTTTAAAGTATGCTGCTGCTGCTAAGTTGCTTCAGTCGTGTCCAACTCTGTGCAGCCCCGTAGACGGCAGCCCACCAGGCTCCTCTGTCCCTGGGATTCTCCAGGCAAGAATACTGGAGTGGGTTGCCATTTCCTTCTCCAACGCATGCATGCATGCTAAGTCGCTTCAGTCATGTGTAACTCTATGCAACCCTATGGACAGCAGCCCACCAGGCTCCTCTGTCCACAGGATTCTCTAGGCAAGAATACTGGAGTGGGTTACCATAATAAAGCATGATGAAGCACAAGGAAGTGGAGGAGCAGGAGGATAAAAACCTCAGGAACATAAGTTCTTTGATGAATAAATGTCCTAGTAGATTTGGATCCAGTGATATTGTCAACAATATAAATTTTTCACAGGAGTAGGAAAAACAGTAATATTGACAGTGATAATAGCTGATGTTTATTAAGCACATGAAAACTGAGTTAGGAAGTTTCAATGACAAACTGCAAGTTATTTTTCTCTTCAAGTGTTGCTTCTGCTCCTTCTCTTTCATTCTTCTGCAACTCCAGCTATGCCTATGTTAAACTTTTTAACCAGAATCTGTGTATGTATACATACATATACTACATAATATGTGTTATATAAATTATATATTTTATATTGTTTTGTTTCCCATCTTCTTTTCCCTCTGAGTTTCAGTGTGGCAATTATCCTCTGATCTAACTTTGACTTTTCTCTTCAGATGTATCTAATGTGATGATAAACCTGCTTATTGATTTTCCTGATGTCAGTTATTGTATATTTTTCAGTTGTAGAATTTCCATTTGGTATATTTTTCCCCATAATTCTTATATTCAACAGAGGACACACCCAGGACATATAAAGAACATGCAAAAATCAACTTTAAAAGACAGTATACCCAATACAAAAATAGATAACAAATTTGAACAGGTACTTCTTCAAAGAGGATATCTAAACAATCAATAAATGTACAAAAGATGTTCAATCTCACTGGAGATCAGGGAAATGAAAACTAAAACCACAATGGCATATTACCCTAAAACCCAAAGGGCTAAAATGAGAAAGACAGCAAATATTAAGAGCAATTGGGAAAAAAAGAGCAATTGGAGCTCATACACTCAGGTCAGGGCATAAATTGAAACATGTATCCTGGAAAATATTCTCTCATATTATCTTCCATAGCTAAACATATATATATATATATGTATATATGCTAAAAGAAAGTGCTCACTTTCAGGTAATTAACCGACAAAAATACTCTTATATGATCAACGTAAGAATGTGCAAGAATGCTCACAGAAGCAATTTTCATAACAGGTAAACACTGGATTCAAATGGTCATCAATGCTATGGGTAAATACATTTGGATATGCCAAGAGTACATACAGTATGCTTCCATTATGTGAAGTACAAGCTTATGCAAAACAAATACTTGATGTTACGAGACAAGATAGTAGCTACCCTTTACAAAGAGTGCCTGGAAGGAGACTCAGAGTCTCCTGGGATCCTAGTTTTGTTTCATTTTCTTATCTGGATGCTGGTTACATGGGGGCACTTAATTTGTGAAAATTCATTGAGCTGAAACTTAGGTTTTCTTTATTTTTCTCTATGTGTGTTACACTTAAAACTTACGAATCACATTTTATTAGGGCTCTGGCCCATAGTTGGTGGTTGTATTCTTTACATGTGTGCTAGCAGGTAAATTCTTTTTCTTCTAGCATGCCACCTCAAAATGGGTATTTACTCTGTTTTGTTGGAATCTATGAGGTTCTATTAATTAATGAGTTTTTGTGGGGACTTCCCTGACGTCTCATGGTTAAGACTCAGTGCTTCTATTGCAAGGGGCATGGGTTAGATCCCTGGTTAGGGAACTAAAATCCCACATGCCATGTGGTGTGGCCAAAAAAAGAAAAAAATTAATGAGATGTTGTAAAAGACAGTTATTGAAAGCAGTATATAGGACGCAAGGTGTTATTATTAATATTTATCAGTGTTTTAAGAGGCAACCTCTTGTCCCATGGTCTCCTCCTTTTCCACTGGGATTAGGTATGTAGCCTAGAGTCCTTTCCCACTATTCTCATTTTTTTCCATGTACTTGTATTGGCATGGAAATACTGGCATTTCTTACTGCCCTTAGTAGCTACGTAAAGTATGCAAAAATAAATTAATTTTTAAAACCTACAAAAATGGTTGGTTTGTTACAGTTTTCAATCTCTTACCAAATTTTAAAATTTCAACTATCATTTTATTGAACATAATAAACATAGTTTTTTTTAATTGCTGCTGAATGATATAAAAGAAGATATGACTATATGTCCTTGGAGAGTAAGACTCAACACCAGAGATATCAATTTCCCCCAAATTAATTTACAAATTTTAACACAACCCCAGTGAAAACACCAACAGGTTCTTGTGGTGTTCTGTTTTGAATTCAGTAGCCATTTTTACAATTAATAAGGAAAAATGAATAAACTAGAATAATGAGGAAAACTCTATAAGAGTAACAAGAACGTTCTGCTCTTATGAAGAAGGTATTAAAATACTTTATGAAGCTTTAATAAGTAAAACTATACAATACTGGTATATGAAGAGACAAAAAGAACAAATAATTAAAGACATATAATAAACATGGCATCTCAGATCAGGAAGGTGCTTAAACAAGGGGTAGTCATCCAGAAAAAAAAAATGAGTTGTACCCAGTCCTCTCACCATGTACCGTGATAAGTTCCAAAAGAATTTAAAATGTAAATGTAAAAAATAAAAGCATAAAATTACATGAAACCATTGCTATAATCGTTATAGCAATGTTATAAGTGTTATAATATATAACACTTTCATGTGTGTTAAGTTGCCTAATCGAGGTAACACTTTCATGTATCCTAAGTTGCTTCAGTCATGTCCAACTCTTTGCAACCCCATGGACTATAGCCCACCAGGCTCCTCTGTCCATGGAATTCTCCAGGCAAGAATACTGGTGTGGGTTGCTATGTCCTCTTCCAGGCCCAGGGATCAAACCTACATCTCTTGTGTCTCCTGCATTGGCATTCTTTATCACTAGCACCACCTGGGTAGATGCATATGTCTGAGGTCATCAAATTATTAATATATACATTAAATATATAATGCATTTTTGATATGTCAATTACATGCCAACAAAGCAGTTTAAAAAAGGAAGATGAGGGGCTTCCCTGGTGACTCGGTGGTAAAGAATCCACTTGCCAAAACAGAAGACACAGGTTTGATCCCTGATCCAGGAAGATCCCACATGCTACAGAGCAACTAAGCCCATGAGCCACAACAATTGAGCCCGTGCTCTAAAGCCCAGAGCCACGACTACTGAAGCCCTGCACAGCCAATAAATTAAAAAAAAAAAAGATGAAAATTACATGAAGAAAATTTAGATGCTTTTCCGGTTAACCTCAGAGTGAATAATATGTTTCTAGCTATGGCTCAAAAGCCAGAAATTATACATTCAACTGTATTTAAACAAAAACACCCATAAGGAAAGTCAAAAGACACTGAAAAACGGAGGAAAACTACTTGCAACTCATAATACAAGAGCAAGAAGAAAAAGACCAACACTGATAGAAAAGATTGGGCAAAGAATAGTAAGAGAAATTAGCATAAAGAAAAATACAAAACCCATAACTGAGAAAATCAACTTAAATCTATACTCAGCTACTACATTATACTTATCAGAATAACACACTGTTTGCTAATATAGTCTGTGGGCAGGCCGACAGCAAAACAGGTGCTCCCATAGAAAGAGGTGGCAGGGCAATCTGGAAATATCTGTAACACTGCAAACGTACTTGCCCTTGACCCACCTCTTCCACTTTAAGATACCCCTGTGCAGCTGTGAAATGACAAGCATACAAGGGGCTTCTTTGCAGCTGAGTAGGTAGTAGCAGAAGACTGGAAACAACGTAACTGTCCATGACTAGGAAACTAACTAAGGCACTGTACAGTGCAACTCTACAGAAAAAGGAGCAGGCTCCAAGGGCTGAGGGAAACAGCACAGTGCACAACAGAGGGCACCATTTGTGAAAAAAATGGGGACAATGAGAATGGAGCATATATTTGCTTTTATGCGACTCCCTACAAAAAGTAAAATTGAAATTATTAATAAGTAGTTAATAATGGTAGTTACCTGGAATAGGAGTTGAGCAGATGGGCCTGGAGGTGAGAAGAGGATCTTGCACAGCTGTCTTTTATAACTTTTATTTTTACAGTATTTATTTACTTTCTCATTTAATGAGCATTTACTACCTATTTTAATTAAACTAAATTTTTAAAATAACGTGATGATAATAAAATGTAACTTTCTTGGGACTTCCCTGGTGGTCCAGTGGTTAATAATCTACCTTCGACTGCAGGGGATGTGGGTTCGATCCCTGGCCAAGGAACTAAGGTCCCACATGCCCTGGGGCAACTAAGGCCGAGCACCTAAGCCCACACGGCCTAGAGCTCCATCTCACTCGCCACACTCATCCTCACAGTGTACGCCTCCTTGTAACTCTGAGCATAGACTCATCACGCACATACCTCACATTTAGACATGGGACATTTAAAAATTTAATCATACTGCACTCTAGGGAAAGAATTGTTTAACATTCTAATGGCTGCATTATATTCTACCATATGCATATACTGGAACCTTCCACCAATCCTGTATCTGGACAATTAAGTTTGGGGAATTTTGTTTGTTGCTATTAATAAGATTAAAGTAGAACAATTTTGCACAGTGAGATATTTCTCTCAATAAATTCCTAGAAGTAGAATTGCTGAGTAAAAGTTTTGGTGGGTTTTGCAAAATGCCTTCCAGGAAGAGTAAGTGTATCAATGTTTCCCCATCTCTCCACACATAGGAACAGTGCGTTCTGTTATTTTAGATGTGAACAGATTATATAAAATAAAAGTTATAGTAATAACTTGTTAATTTTATACAACTTGCTGTTTGGAATGTTTTAAATTCTGCTTAAGAGAACTGAGATGTGATGTCTTCCACATTTGGTCTATCCTTTTCACTTTTAATTGAATTTAGGAAAGTAAGAAGCTTAGTGGTGTGTGCCTTAAAGCCAGGCAACAACAGAAATAAGAGCCTAGAACTCCCAACTTCACTGAGAAACTCCACAAAGATATATTATGCTTGTCTGATGAACGGGGGAAGTGTGAACTGCAAATAAAGTGGTGAAACTGCCACCAAGGAAACAAGATTTTACTGGAAACAAAGGAAATAGCAGGACTGAAGACAGAGAGCTGTGCCTCCAAGGAACTGCTTAGAACTGAGGAACTGGTTTCACTTTCAGCCATGTAATGAAAGGGGATTGCTGTGCCCACAGTAATGGTATTTTGCCCCCTGAAGAAGCACTGGGCACAGATGTGATACAGATGTAGGCTAAGGCCAGTCTAAAAGAGGTTACATGATAGGAGGGAAAAGGAAGTCCAGCTTCCTCCAGGAAGCAACTAGTTGTACAAAGAGCAATCAGGCTTAGTTGCTCACTGGGGAAGGTAGCATAAGGATGGAGTGGACAGACAAACACTGCCTTAGGACAGCAGAAAATCACACCTTTGTGTCCAGCCTTGCAGTTTTAATACATACGATTTGGTTCCATCTTCACAACCTAGTGAAAGCCATCTTCTCTCTCATCCTTGAGAAACTTAGTCTCAAGGAAATTGAAACACTTGGCTAAAATTACATGAAATAATCATCTAAGGGACCAGGATCTGAACCCAGGATTATCTGCTCCAATATCTATAGTCTTTCTATCACAACAGGCTGCTTCTCTCAACTTTGGTAACTACAGCTTTTAAGACACCAGAGCTTTAGGGTCAGGGCTAGTGAAATTTTAATTTTTGGATGTTTTGCTATAAATGCTTCTGAATGTTTAAGTACACATCACATGCAATAATTCAAACATTCATTGTCCTTTCAAATACAATTCAAAACACAACTGTAAAATATCAAAAGAAAAATGTAGTGCAAGAATGGGAAAAAATTACCTTGAGTAGTATATTACATCCTCTAAAAACAGTAAGTGTGTAAATGAAATTTTTTCTAATTATCTGGAAAAGTGTACATAATAAAAAGGAGATAGTATTCAACTAAAAGAGAAAAAGATTCAAGCTGTAAATTAAAACTTCATTCCACCTTATATATAGGCTCCTTGAGTATTACACTGATACAATACTCTAACTCAGCCTGGCATTGGGGTTGCACATAATACTTAGTAAACATGTACTGATTGAGACAATTTTAAAAAGGTTTTTTTAAGTCAGACACTGGGGGAAACTATTTACCTCCAGCAAAAGATTAGTTTCCAGAAAAAATAGTAAATTTCAACAAATCAATAAGAAAAATACACAGTAAATAACAGGCCATGAATTAGCAATTCACAGAAAAATAAATGCTAATGGACAAGAAACAACAGGGAAAAAATGTTCAGCCTCACTAATAATAGGGAATTACAAATAATGAGAACAATTTCAGACCAATGTACACTGGCAAAATAGTGTAATAAAATCATGTGTTTGTTAGATGTGGGGAAGTGAGAATTCTTGTCTCTATTCAGAGCCACTCTGGAAAGCAATTGGACAATGTCTGGTAAAACTGCTGACCCATCATCTAACAATTTCATTTTCTGGAAAACCTAGCACATACATGTACAAAGATAACAAACATATGAGGATATTCATCACAGTACTATTTACAACAGCCAAAAATAGTGATATATTTATACATAAAACAAAGAAAAAATACACATGGTATACAGTAAGTCCCCTACATACGAATAAGTTCCAAGAGCAACTTCAGTCCAATTTGTTTCTAAGTTCAACAAAGTTAGCCAAGGTACCCAACTAACACAATAGGCTATATAGTACTGTACTGTAATAGGTTTATAATACTTTCACACAGATCATATGAATATAGAAAACAAACAGAAAATAAAGCATTTTTAATCTTACAGTATAGTTCCTTGAAAAGTATAGTAGTACAGTACAATAGCTGGCATACAGGGGCTGGCATGAATGTTTGCATCTTTGAAAGTTTGCATCTTGAAGATTCATGTGTACGGGACTTACTATATCCTTATTTAATTTTATATAACAGTCAAAATGAATGATTAGATATTCAGGTATGAATTAATGTCTAAAATGTTAACAAACTGAAAAAGTTGATAGGCAGAATGACGTATAAAATGATAACTTTAACAAAGTTTAAGAACCACAGAAAACTCTACCCTATGTTTATGAAATTTGGCATGAAGAAAAAGCATGAAAATGTAGGTAGAACAAAACATCTCAACCTCAGGATAGTGGCTGTCTTCTAGGAGAGGAATGAGATGAAAAGGGGAGATAAAAGGACTTCAACCACATCTGTAAGATTCAATTTCTTAACTGAAAAGGTTTGAAGCAAAAAAGGTAATTTTTAAGATTTATTAAACCTTGGTGTAGGTATGTGGATGTTTGTTAAATTATTCTCTATGCCCTTCTATATGTTTTGAAGCCTTTATTAAAACAAAAAATGAGTACTGAATTTTATCTAACAAAAGTAGTAAGCATTCTTAGCATACTTTAGCGTTTGATGCCAAGAGTCTATTATTATACACAGAGGAAAAGTTTGGAAGTAGTCACTTCTCTGGCACACTGAAATATCTTATAAAAAGAGAATACAGGTTCATTTAGGTGAAAACTTTCTTAATGTATGTTATTTTTCTATAGCAAAATATGCAAAAGCAAATTAAACTTAATTCTTGAGAATATAAGGATGGCAAGTATAGGATAAATATGAAAAATAGTAATACAAAAGTTAATGCTTTATTGACTTTAATCTGGCATACAAGAAAAATATTTTCTTACAGAAAAACAAAGAAGACACTAAAATTCATAAAATTCAAAATCATAATCCATGTAATTATAATCCATAAGACTAGAATTGTATTTATTTATATACATAGAAAACATATTAGCCATGCACATGAGATCAAAACCACTCAAATGAAAACCTGCGTAAGCAGTTAACAGAGAATACTGGGCAGAGTCACAGAGATCAGGTCAGAATGTTTCCAGGAGGAAAACAGCAGTTGTGGGGAGAATTACAATACTTATCTAAAAATGAAGAGCCCCAAGAACCATATCCAAACTATTTGACTATTATTAAAGTGAAATCTTTTTAAAGGAGCTCAGGGTATCAAAATGATGTAAAAAACTCTAAGACTATCTATATACTTGGAAAACAGTTTCAATAAGTCACAAAAATATTGATATCAAAATTCTGATTTGGAATCAGAGGTATATTTTCCATTATAAATTATACAGAGTAATCTGAGAATGAATCCAGAGCCTACGTCAAACTGAGTCCATGTGCCCTGAGATGTTCTCACCTAACATAGAGAAAGCAAATAGCAAACATCATTCAAAACGACAAGAGACTAGTTATCTATAATGAAATCCAACTACAGTAAATATGACTTAATGAAATAACAAATATATTAGTTAGTTCATTCCTCAGTTGATCTGACATGATGGAAGGAGATATTTACTCAATAGAAGCTAGGTGAATAGAAAATTTTTTTTCTCTATTTGCTATATAAGCCTGAGTACTGATGCCTTGGGAACCCATCCATATGGATATAAAGGTTCCTACAATTGTTTTGTGATTTTATCTGAAAAGGGTTTTCTTCTTGATACATTTTGGTTTTTCAGGTATTAAGACACAAAGAAATTTTACAGATTTTTATCTGGAAGAAACTTTGTATGGAGTAATAAAAAAAAAAAATAATCATATCAGCATAAAGCATCCGTGAATATGTCTGTCAACTCATCAGTTCCTGTTATGTGCAAGGGTTTCTTCTAGTTTTCAATAAATAGTATCATAAATGACTATGTTGAAGAAACATACTAGCACAGATTTTCCTTAGCAATATGTTTTGAATATATTTTATATACAGATCTTTTTGCTAAAAAACATGTAGTCCAAATTAAACGGGATTTCAGATTTATTTCCTTTGGTCTTCAGCTGTTATTTTGAATGTCACAGAAGAAATCTCTCCAAGTCCCAACCCTCAACCATCATAAACAAATCCAGAGCTAGAGTAAATGAAAAACTATCTTGCTGTTGATATTAGGAAAGATCAACATTAGAAAATAACTTCTAATAAAAATAAATCACATCACAAGCCCTTTGGGGAAGTAATTGAGAAAGAAATAAAATAACAAGAAATGAAAATTAGTTGAGAAGTGCAGTCTCTGCATACACCAGTTGTCAGAAGAGGCTTCCTGAAATCACCACAGATCTAGAATTTATAATCTCAGAGTTCTAGCAACCCTGCACAGTGAAGTCTTAATTAAGTAATTAGGCAATCAAGACATGTAATGAACTCAGTGTCTAACCAGTACTATTCCAGATGCATGGGAAAGAAACTAATGCATTACCAGGAATTAATTCATCAGGCCCTCACCTTTAGGACATTAGGGCTTCATTCTGCAAGGGTCTGAGTCTCTCACAGAACCCTAGTTGAGAAGGGCTGCTCAAGAAGGTATCCACTCATTTAAAATCAGTATCTGATGCCTTTCATGAAAATATAAACAGAAACACCCTTAACCCAATGCAAAAATTAATATCACCATGCATCTTTGTTTCTCACACAAATACTGCAAATGTGTATTGTTTTCTAAAAAAGAAAATAAGGAAGGTGTTCATTTACACATAAGTGGAAATAATTAGCTATCAATGTGGCAACTTGATGACCATTAACTATAAATCCATCATTATGTACTAGAAACACATTAAATGTGGATTTCTGAAAATTATTATTGTTAATATTTTATTCTCAGTTCTTTTAAACCTCTGCCCATAAGACCACTGAGAATAAGTAGAATACAAAGCTTTTCCAGCCCACCTAAAAACAGAAGCTAAAAAGAGAAAAGAAAAAGCATACCCTTTTTTAGTTATAAATTCTTGTCTAAGTTTTTATTTTATAGTACAGTGAATCAGGCATAGATGATTGAGCAATTAAACAAGTCCAACATAACAGATTCTGAAAAAAGTGGACTTCCCCCAAAGTCACAGCCTCCTGTACAATATTGTGAACCTCTGTCCATAGTTCTTCGAGCACTGTCTACCACATCTAATCCCTTGAATCTATTGGTCATCTCCAGTGTAAAATTATAAGGGATTAGATTTAGGTCAGACCTGAATGGTCTAGTGGTTTTCCCTACTTTCTTCAATTTAAGCCTGAATTTTGCAATAAGCAGCTCATGATCTGAGCTACAGTCAATTCCCAGTCTTGTTCTTGTTGACTGTACAGAGTTTCTCCATCTTCGGCTGCAAAGAATATAATCAATCTGATTTTGGTATTGACCATCTTGTGATGTCCATGCGTAGTCATCTTTTGGGTTGTTGGGAATGGGTGTTCCCTATGACTAGTGCGTTCTCTTGACAAAACTATTAGCCTTCGCCCTGCTTCATTTTGTACTCCAAGGCCAAACTTTCCTGTTAATCCAGGTATCTCTTGACGTCCTACTTTTGCATTCCAATCTTCTATGATGAAAAGACTTCTTTTTTTTGATGTTAGTTCTAGAAGGTGTTATAGGTCTTCATGGGTCAACTTCAGCTTCTTTGCATCAGTGGTTGGAGGCATAGACTTGGATTACTGTGATGTTCGTTTGCCTTGGAAATAAACCGAGATCATTCTGGCATTTTTGAGGTTGCACCCAAGTACAGCATTTTGGACTCTTGTTGACTATGAGGGCTACTCCATTTGTTCTAAGGGATTCTTACCCACAGTAGTAGATATAATAGTCACTTGAATTAAATTCACCCATTCCCATTCACTTTAGCTCACTTTTTCCTAAGATGTTAATGTCCAATCTTGTCATTTCCTGCTTGACCACGTCCAGAAACAGTAAGGACCTAAGAGAAGCAGAAGAAATTTAAAAGAGATGACAAGAATACAGAGAAGAACTATTTTAAAAAGGTCTAAATGACCCAGATTACCACAATGGCATGCTCACTCACCTAGAACTGGATATCCTGGAGTGTGAAGTCAAATGAGCCTTAGGAAGCATTACCAGGAACAAAGTTAGTGGAGGTGATGGAATTCCAGCTGAGCTAATTAAACCCTAAAAGATGATACTGTTAAAGTGTTGCACTCAATAAGTCAGCAAAGTTGGAAAACTCAGCAGTGGCCACAGTACTGGAAAAGGTCAGTTTTTCTTACAATTCCAAAGAAGTGCAATGCCAAACAATGTTCAAACTACAGTACAATTGCACTCATTTCACATGCTAGTAAGATTATGCTCAAAACCCTTCAAGCTAGGCTTCAACAATACATGAATTGAGAACTTCTAGATGTACAAGTTGGGTTTCAAAGAGGCAGAAGAACCAGAGATCAAATTGCCAACATTCATTGCATCAAGGAGAAAGCAAGGGAGCTCCAGAAAAATGTCTACTGCTGCTTCACTGACTACACTAAAGCCTTTGACTGTGTAGATCACAACAAACTGTGGAAAACTCTTAGAGAGATGGGAGTACCAGACCACCTTACCTGTCTCCTGAGAAACCTGCATGCAGGTCAAGAAGTAACAGTTAGAATCGGACATGGAACAAACTGGTTCAAAATTGGGAAAGGCATACAATAAGGCTATACACTGTCACCCTGCGTATTCAACTTATATGGAGAGTTCAGTTCAGTCACTCAGTTGTGTCCAACTCTTTGCAACCCCATGAATTGCAGCACACCAGGCTTCCCTGTCCATCAGCTCCTGGAGCTTGCTCAAACTCATGTCCATCAAGTGTATGTAGAGTACATCATGCAAAATGCTAGGCTGGATGATTCAGAAGCTGGAATAAAGACTGCCAAGAGAAATATCAACCTCAAATATGGAGATGATACCACTCTAATGGCAGAAAGTGAAGAGGAACTAAAGAGCCTCTTGATGAGGGTGAAAGAGAAGAGTGAAAAAGCTGGCTGGAAACTCAACATGAAAAAAACTAAACTAAGAAAAAAATTAAGATGGTATCCAGTCACATCCCTTTATGGCAAATAGAAGGGGGAAAAGTGGAAGCAGTGACAGACTTTGTTTCCTTGGGCTCCAAAATCACTGCAGATGGTGGCTGCAGCCATGAAATTAAAAGATGCTCACTCCTTGGAAGGAAAGTTATGAACAACCTAGACAACATATTAAAAAGCAGAGACATCACTTTGCCAACAAAGGTCCGTATAGTCAAAGCTATGGTTTTTCCAGTAGTCACATATGGATGAGACAGTTGGACCATAAAGAACACTGAGCGTCAAAGAATTGATGCTTTCAAATTGTGGTGTAGAAGACTCCTGATAGTCCTTGAATTGCAACAAGATCAAACCAATCAATTCTAAAGGAAATCAACCCTGAATATTCACTGGAAAGACTGATGCTAAAGCTGAAGCTCCAATAGTTTGGATGAGAAGAGCCAACTCACTGGAAAAGATCCTGATGCTGGGAAAGACTGAAGGCAAAAGGAGAATAGGGCGGCAGAGGATGTGATGGTTAGATAGCATCACTCACTCAAAGGACATGACTTTGAGCACACTCCAGGGGACAGGGGAAGACCTGGTGTGCTGTAGTTATGGAGTCACAAAGAGCTGGACATGACTTAGTGACTCAACAGCAAGGGTGGAATATTGCCATAATACACAGAACAAAGTTTTTAATGTGTGAAAAAATGTGGTCAAAAATATAAGTCTACACTGAACATATGTGGAAAAGATAT
Organism: Cervus canadensis; assembly: GCF_019320065.1. NCBI lineage: Eukaryota > Metazoa > Chordata > Mammalia > Artiodactyla > Cervidae > Cervus > Cervus canadensis. Next base: position 55,822,687 of record NC_057391.1, on the reverse strand, counting down.
TTAATTGTAAAATAGAAAAGTAGGCCAGAGTACAGTTTTAAGGGTAACTGCTTCTTTATACAGTATAGGTAATCTAGAAGGGTCTTAGGGTTAAACATTTTCATAAAGCAATAAAACATTAAAAAATAAACCAAGAAAAGAGCTTGAAGTTATGTTTTACAAAAAAAGCAACAGTATGTCAGAGTTTAATGTCCATACATTTGTGGAATTCAACAATACTGTGATGAGAGCCAGTCACAGCACAGACTTACAGCTTTCACAGGGAGAAGTAAAAGTTATGTTAGACATATCTATAGCATCACTGTAGTACAAAAAGTTCTTGTTCTACATACAAAAGCATTTTTTTTTTTTCTGTAAGAATAATTTCCTGGGGGGGAAATGAGTCCATGAAGTATTTCAGAAACCCATATGTTTTGAGTTTTCCAAAAACATTATCTTAAAATCCAGTGCCTTAAAGTGCTTTCATGTGGAAATCATGATGGAAGGCACAGAATAGTTTCACGTCCCCACTACGAAATTTTCAAAAAAGCATAAATTTTGCAGTTTGCAAATTCAAGGTATCTTGTAAGCTGCTCCTTCCAAGAACATTGTCATTCCAATAAAACCAGCTGCTAGCTTACTTAGTTTCAAGGACCTACAGACTAAAAGGGTTTCTTTCTTTCCTAGTAACTTTCATCATCTTTGTGGGAAAAATAATACCTATGCAAGTGATGCATTCCAAAATTATAAAACATGCAGAATATGTACAAACAGAAAGTTTTAAAAAATATTTGCTTCATATACATGTAAATCTACTTGGGTATAGCTGAAATTGAACAAATATAAAAATCTGCTTTCTAAAAAATGTTTTCAGAGAATCTGAGACAACTTAAAGCTGTACAAAGATTTCCTGGTAGAAATCTTCTCTTCATATAGAAGTTTATACCGACAGGAGTAATTCCAGCATCAGTCCACCACATAATTATTACACATTTGGTCTAATCAACAACGATCACCCTTAAAACTGTTCCATTTCTGAGAAATTAAGGTTTGTACTAATATCAAAAAGAATTCACAAAAACGGTGGCTTATTGTGTTTTTGGATCTCTTCAACAATCTTTATCAACTCATTTGGAACTGTAAAAAAAAAAACAACTATTTACAGAATTCAGTTTTAAATACATTTCACAACTTCTAAAGTTTTATGTTACAAGAACTCAGAGCTCATGGCTTAAGTCCAATTATCCATCTGCAGTCTCTTCAATTATCCTGTCTTCCCATGACTGCACCTTATTGTGTACAGTTCAAGATTGTATTCTTTCTTGAGCAAAAGTAAACTCAAACTATATGTTCATTTCAATTAAACAGCTTCTTTATTAGTCTGAAGACGTGTCATAGCTTCTAATTTCTGTCTGTAGGCCTCTGCTTCCTGTTCTTTCTTTAGAAGTTGCTGTCGGTATTTCTGTGCTTCTCGATTAGCTTCATCCAGCTGTTTCTGAAGAGCTTCTCTCTCCTAATTAAAAAAAAAAGTGTTTTTTTTTTCATAACTGCACAAATACATTAACACATTCAAGCATATATCCTACAAATAAAGAAATCTATAGTAGTTAAAAGTAGCTATCTATTGCTATTTCTGAGACATCTTGCCTTTTCAACCAATTCCCTTATAATTAAAGCCCTCATTTTGAGCTTCTCACTATGAGATAAAGATTAGTTTCTGACCTCAAGGAAATTATTTGCTAATTAGAAATAAAACTACCATGATGAACCCAAACTGGGTACCTGTACTTTTATACCAACTATAAAACTAGTGAAAAACTTAAATAGGGAAATATATAGCCATACCTCTTTACATCTTTATCTGTGATGTTAAAAAGCTACTAATTATAAAAGAAATAGTATTTATTGAAAACCCATTATGTATGTTGATTAACAAGGTGATTTCCAATAATAAGTCTCTAAGATAGATATTATGCCCATTTTATAGATGAGAAAAATGATGCTCAGAGATGATGTAGCTTTCCCATAACACAATAATAAGGAGTCAGGTTTATGAGGTTCTACTATTACTTTGTTTTAAGACTATCATTTCCTATGATAGCAAGCAAGATTCCTCACCTTCAAAATGAAGAGGGCTGGTCTAGATTAGTATTTCCTAAATTATACCATTTTACAAACCATTAAAATATTAATTTCTCTATTGTGATTCATTATATATTGTAAAACACGTGTATTAAGTTCGTGAATAAACTGAGGGCGAAACACAAATCTGGTCCAATGAAAATGATATTCTTTCTCCTCCTCCTAACTCTGCCCTTATACAGTTGTCTAAGGGAAAACATTTCAACTCCTTTCCCATACCTCCAGTAAGTATATGGACAAAAACTCAACTTGCACAGGCCCAAGCTCAATCTCATCTCAGAAGCACAAGCCCTCTGAATGAGGTGGGGGACAACAGCAGAACTAATAGTCATAAAATTAGGCCAGGTTCACACTTAACCAGAGAAAACTGAAGGTAAAGGCAAGGGGTTGGCATCTTGCTGGGAAAGAGGATACTATAAGGGTCTCTTCCACTCTCTCCTTGACCCATGTCCATTGGGAACACCAAAAGTTTCCCTTCCCTTCACCATTCACATGGTCCATAAGAAGGAACATGTATAATAGTCCTGCCTTCCTGTGATCCACTGCCTTCCTTACACTGGGAATGAAGCTAGATCCAACATTAGTTTTTCCCATGAGTCCACCAAAAGTTGGAGTGATTGATTACACATGTAGTCTCCAAATTGTCCAATTACATAAAATGTACAGTAGAAGAAAGATGTGTCCGTCATCTCCAAGTTAAGAAATGCCTAAGCCCTACCCTGCTACTCTTTTCTCCTTACTACAGGCAAGATGCCAACCTCATATAAGCAATGGACACCGGTCCCTGGCAGTGAACTGCAGGACTTTAGAAAGGGTACCACTTTGCTCTGGTAGGAGAACACACAGCTGAGCATTTAAATGTTTTACCATTTTACCTGTCCTAATAAGATCCTTTGCCAGTCAAAGTTTTGAATATGGATTAAAAACTTACCCTGATTTGGTAGGAAATATTAGAAAAGATAAACTTCAAGGTACCTTATAAAATTAGCTATTTATTCACATTTAGACAGAGCAAGAGACTCACAATTATTTCAGTCTATGAAACCAATAAGGAAGATATTTGTCTTACACTACAACTTCATGCCCAACAATATATTAATTAGGCAACAGAATAATGGAACAAAGGCTTTGAATTTGCTTTCTTATTTCCAAATATTCTCAAATTTTGCTTCAACTATTAGAATTATCTTTTAACAGTTTTATATGTGATTTTTTAATATTCAAATTTATTTTACTTTACCTATTATAAAGCAAAAAATCATAATAGTGACTTATCTTCTACCATACCTCAGTGTAACTTTTAGAAGATAAAAATAATAGCAAGTTACTAAGCATTTACTATGTGCTCACCACTGTACTAGTCCTTCACATGCATTCTCATTTGAACCTTACAACAATTTAATAATGTAGGAGTTATTATTGTCCCCTTCTTACGGATGGGGAAACCAAGCCTTGAAAGGTTAAAAAACTTGACCAATCACACTCAGAAAATTATCATTCAAACCTAAATTTGATTCCAGACTCATATTCTTAACCATTAAATGTTTTTTTAAAAAAGAAACTGAGGCAGGGTGTGTGAGCTGTCTGCTTGTGTGTAAACATACTCTAACTGCCATGGGCCAAACATGATCCTATTTTTATAAATAAAGTTCTACAGAAATACAGCCATACCCACTCATTACCAAACTGTCTGTGGCTGCTTTTCCACTTGAAGGCTGAACAGAAGGCAAAACACACCCTATGGAATGTTTAGCAGCATCCCCGGCCTCTACCCCCTAAATGTCAGTGGCATTTCCCTCATTGTGACAACCTGAAATGTATCCAGATATTGTCAAATGTCCCCTGGAGTCAAAACTGGTCCAGTTAAGAACCACTGCTTTAGAGAAACTTTTGAGGTTTTTGGCCAAGCAATCACTTAGAAAGGAATATAAAAGTATACCCCTAAGATAACTCACTGGTCACCTATGAAAATAAAATCCGAAGAACTACTGCATGTACTCTAAGCAAACGGCTTACTGAGAACATTGGAGGTCTCTCTTCATTCTGTATCCCCTGTCCACCTCTACCATCTCTGCTCACTCTATGCTTCAAGGTCTCTCTGCAGCAGCTCTAAGATTATGCAGCTTTGGCCTGAACATTTCCGGTAATGGCAAATAAGATTTCTATTGCCAGATAACTCTAATTACTAAAATTGAGCTGAAACTCTAACTTCCTTAAGTTCTTTATATCAAGGTAAAATTCCATCTCCCTGAAGTGCTGTCTCCTTGGTTCTAGTTAATCTATATACCTCAACTCATACTTCCTTGTTATTTGTAATTATTCTCCCTGGTTTCTGAAAAGACTGTAGGTGGAATTAGGGTGAACTTTGAAGAAAACAGCAACTCTCCCTGATCATTAGGTAAATAAAAAATACAAGCTGCATATTCACTGTTTTAAAAATGGTGAACTCACATAAATCAACTGTACTCCAATTAAAAGAAATGTTGAACTGAGTCAGTTTATGTTCAATAAAAATTCAAGTAATTTAAAAGTGTTTTATTAAATAGTTAAAGCAAATTACATGACAAAATCTTTTTCATTTTATATGCCAGAAAAAAAAAGATCAACTGATTTATCTGTAAAAGATATTAAAGATTAAATAATAAGTATACTGACACCATTCAATGAAATAAATGGTTAATTTATAAGAACTTTAGTGTATTACTCTAAATTTTGAAGAAATAAAACAACACACCCTCAATAATTAAACATTACTAAACATCTGGCTAAACCATGAATTAAATTCTTCTTAACTCAGTAATACATACTTTGAGATTGTGGCCACTAGTCTTATATGTAAATGAATTTGGGCAAGAATATTTTCTAACTGTCCTCAGAATTATGTTTCCTTTAGGTGACATTTTTTTAAATACTTTTTTCTATAATAACAAGAACCTTAACAAAGAATTCCAAAATACTCACTAATGTTTACTATTCACATATATTAGATAATATGAATGTGAATATAACAATAGGCTGACTTTTTCAACTCTCATAAAACCCCCAAAATGCAGATATTATTATCTTAAATTCAAATGTGGGAGAAAATAAAACAAGTGCAGAAAGGTAAGATAACTTGCCTCAAAGCTAATAGGAGGGGCAAGAAGTGGGATTCAAATCCAGCTCATTTAATTTCAAATCCAAACTTCTTGTCTTTACATTGCAGTTGCTCTTTCAAAGTTATTCAAGGATGATCTTATTTTCATTTTGATGTTAGTTAATTATAAAATTGGGGGAACAATTCTATTTACAGTAATGTGAGAAAAAAATCTATGAGGTAACTATTGTATAGTTATATTTACAAACTAGTTTACAATTTCAAACTAGACTGGCAGAGGTAAAAAAAAAGGTGACCCTATCAACAGCTAGTCTACATTTAATTTCCTTAATGGACTCAACAGTGAAATAAGTGGTTATCTATGGCTTTTTCAAAAAAATAACTCAGTTGACAAACTCCAACATTCTTTAAGAGGATCCTCCAGGCCAAACAGACATTTGCATTTCATTTTTGAAAGAAAAAAATGTTTAGTCAATACATAGTGACATTCCCTTTAGTGATTGTGAGAATGATGTATGTAAATTTAATAGAAAATAAAGGATGAAGTGCAAAAACCAAAGACATTCCAATGTTACCATGATGAAAGACTGTTACAAACAGATTCTTCACTCATTCATTCATTCATTCAATATTTATTTATTGAAGGCTTGCTATATGAATAAGGCAAAAAAAAATTAGACAAAAAGTACTCATTCTATATCAAAACAATTCTGTCAGCAATAAATATAGACCAAAAAAAAGCAGATGAAATTTATTTTGGATGACTGCAGCAAAACACACCGGGTAAAAGACTCCTTACTTCTATTTCTGCAGACTCCACCCGGTTTTCAATTATTTCGATACATTGTCTTTTGGCTGGTGGTTCTTCACTTATAACAGTTTCTTCAGCAATGTCCGTTGCTGGTACTGTTAATACTAAAATGAAAAAATTTACTCATTACTTCATTTTCAGATAGGTTTAGAAGAATTAAAACTAGTGTTGATGCAACTCATCTAAGATAAATATATTCCAAAAACACTAATTTCATAACACTGAGTTCCTTTTTATGAGAAATGTCCATATTTTTGTCTTCAACTTCTTGCCTTTTTACTGAAAACTATCATTTAAAGCACCTATTTTTTAATTTTATAGATAATATATTCATTCATATGGCTCAACATCAAAATAATACTTAACAAGCATATTTTGCTAACAGATAATTGCTTTTATTGGTTTCTTATGCATTGTTCTTGTGTTCATTCACGTAAAAACAAATATGAATTTGCAATTCTCTTTCTTCCACGAAAGTATCTGCTGTTTTCACTTCATTTATCTAGGTACCTTTCATCAATACTTACAGAGCTTTCTTTAATTTAGCTGCATTATATTCCACTATGTGGATACACTATTATGAACACTGTCTGCTCATAAGCTTTGCTCTTCCATTGGGTTGTTGGACTTTGCCCCAATTTTTTGTATCTATTTATACAAATGTAAATATACTGAGAGGGACAGGCTGTCCTTGCTTTGCATAACAGAGCAAGAACGTAAATATGAGTGTGCAAGCTTAAACTACGCAAAACAATCTTACTAATCATTGGGGAGAATACAACTGTCCCACAGCTTCTAACATCAAAACATTAAAAACTCTCCTACTGTCATTTATAAATGTAAACAAATGAAAAATAGTAAAACTATTATTAATTAAAAACATTACAAATATTGAGAATTAAAGTATTTCTTTTAACTCATATCAAACAACATTTAAAAATTCACTCAAAAAGAACTGAGAACTTGACATTTGTTTCACTGGACTGTCTACATAGTCTATATAGTCATATGCTATTTATAATTTTAAATTATGAAGGCTTTAAATGTTTATATTAATATTCAGTAAGTTCCCCTCATTGCTCTTCCTCCTCCTCCATCAGTATAAATTTCATAATCGGTTTGGCAAGTTCCAGAAAAAGACCTATTGGTTTTTATTATGGCCTAAATTGCGTCCCCCTCAAAATTCAAATGTTTAAGTCCTAATCCTCAGTACCTCAGAATGCCTTTGGAGACAGGGCCTTTAAAAAGGTTAAACAGGTAAAATTAGATCATTTGAATGGGTCCTAATACAGTATGATTGCTATCCTTGTAAGAGGTTAGGTCACAGACAACATACACAGACTGAGGGGTGACTCTGTAAGGACACAACAAGAAGGCAACCATTTGTAAGCCAAGGAGAAAGGCCTCGGGAAAAAACCAGCACCTTGATCTTGGACTTTCAGCCTTCAGTACTGTGAGAAGATAAATTTCTGTTAAGTCACCCAGACTGTGATAGTTTGTTGTGGCAGTTCTATTAAATTAATACAGCCTTTCCCCCCTATCCCATTACATTTATCAATTAGGTCAGGAAGAATTGAGAGCTTTATGACAGTGAGTCATTTTATCCAAAAACATGCGTTTCTTTCCATTTGTTCATCAGTGCGATTAGTCTGTGTGTATAATATCAAGTTTTGGAAACAATGTTGTGTTTGCTTAAAACAAAGACTCTGAAAGCTGCTTCTTTTCTATATAGTTAGGATTATTCCTTAAAGCTTGTCAAAGTACTTGGTCTTCATCCAAATCCTGGAGCACCTGCAGGAGAGAAAAGCCTCCCAGGCTTCACAGGTCAAGCGTTTCCTCCTCCACTGCTAAAGCAACAAAATCTTCCCTTGAGATCTGGTCTCTCTGCAGGGCCATACCTCCCTGCCACTCTCAACCAAACCTGGTTTAGGAGGACTTCTCCCTCCAGTCCTTCCCTTCCCCCACTTCCTTCATGGCCATGAAGAGGCTTAGTGCCTACAATCCTGAGTCATTTTCCAGAAGGTTAGTGTGTGCACATACTTTTCTTTTAGGTCAGGGCAGGGACTGGGAAGTACTGGGCACAGGGTGATGCTTGCTCAGATAGGAGCTTTCTGCACCTTCTCTTTCTGCTTCCTTCAGCTTTCCTGTCTAGTCTATTTTAACCCTACGTGCAGCACTGCCCACTCAGACTCGGCCCTGTCTTGCTGGAAGTGTTTATTTATTGCTGATTTTTGAGCTCAACTCCTTTTCTTGATGTACGACTATGGGTTTCCCTGAGGGTTCTCCTGCCCTGGCTTAGATCTTAAGATGTTTTTGGCAATCACTTAAAATATGGAATTTTGTGGTTTTCTCAGCCTTTTAGTTTGATTAAAATGTACCTGGGGCTTATGTTTCATCCATTTTATTACTACTTTCTTATTACTCAAAATGAAAAAAAATGGGACAATTATCAACAAAGCTGCTAAAAGTTGCCACCGTGTCCAACTTCTTTTAGAGTAGCCTTTTCTCACATAGTGTTTTTACAAGCTCATACAATATCTGAACTGTATTAAATGGCCTAGGAAAGTACTGTCCTATACTGATATTGAAATATTTACTTAAGCTCGTTTTCCAATTAGAATATTTTGGGGCCAGTTCCTCTTTCTACCTAATATACACTCAGAGAAAGCAAGTTAACTTTAATAGTAGCCTAAATTGGACATAACTTAGTGAATGAACAACAAAGAAAATACAATTAGGCAATTAAGTCTGTTGTAAAATGTTACAAAAACATACTTTAAGGCAAAAATAAATGTTTTGAAAAACATGAAAAAAAAAAAAGAAAGAAAGAAAAACATGACACAATTTCATGAGAATTAAGAATAAACACCATTTATGTAAATGCCTTCTACCAACCTTGTTGTCCATCTGGCATGGTCACAATGATAGGCTGACCTATTCCACTTGTTGGAATGGAGTGCAAATTTCCAAGCTGAATTCCATCTGTAACTATTGTGATGACTTGCTGACCCCCTGAACTAACTACTTGTTGAATTGCACCATCCACAGATTCTGCAGTAACTACTTCCTCCGTAGCCACTACTGGAAAAAAAAAATATATATGTGAAAATCAATGAACATATACAGAAGCATGAGAAGTTTGTTTTTGCTCTGCTAGTTTTGCTGTCCTTGCTTCTTTCTTATGAGTGAGCTACCCACTCAGCTGTGTCTGACTCTTTGCGACCACATGGACTGTAGCCTGCTAGGCTCCTCTGTCTGTGGGATTCTCCAGGCAAGAATACTGGAATGGGTTGCCATGCCCTCCTCCAGGGTATCTTCCCAAACCAGTGATCAAACCCAGGTCTCCTGCATGGCAGGCAGATTCTTCACAATCTGAGCCCCCAGGGAAGCCATCTTTCTTATACAGGAGAGCTTTTACATGGTTTTTAAATTCAGTCTCTAGTGGTGCTGTAGATACCTATATAAACAGCTGATTACAAGTTCCACAATTTACAATAAGGGAGTTTCAGCTATCTATGCATACATGTGTTTAAATAAACTGCCTTCATTTAGTTCTGTGAGGTACAAAATTTATAAGATCTCCTAAGGTCACAGATATGACAAAGTACTTTTACCATCTTAATAAAATTCTAAAATCCAAAAATTAAAATACTGTATGTGGTGATACTCCATCTAAATTTACAAATGAGCTGATATACATTTCCCATCCAACAAAACATGGAGTTCTGTACTTCTCAAGCAGACAGAATAAACAGCATTCCCTTTTTGGATTGTGTGAGCAAGGGCTGCCTTTATAGTAAGTGGCACACAGATCCGGTACTGTTGGATATCAAATAATACATTAACATTTACATAAGTAAAATTCAAAACTATGCTCTCAGTATTTTACGAAAGGTTCAGACAGGATTCTGGCAGCTGAAAACAGCAGCACTCCAGATCTTGCCTAGGTAAAGAAATTGCCAAAATCCTTTCCCACAGGCAATTCTGTATCCAACTACTGATCCCAAAATATATACACAGAAACATTCACAGTAACTTTACTCATGTTAGTCAAAAACTTGAAACAAATCAGATATCCGTCAAAAGTAGAATGAATAAACAAACTATGGTAGATTCTCACACTGGAATACTACATAGCAATTAAAGTGACTAAAATACAAAACATGGGTAAATCTGACAAAAAAACATACTGGGTAGTATAAATCAGACACAGCAGACATAATGAGTACTGTCCATTTATAAGCTGAGCAATGAGATTAGACAAGAATATTTACCTTGTGACAATTCATTAAACACCGGTGAAATGTTTTTGAGAAAAATGTTCAAATGAATCTACAGAGTTCAAAGTCATAAAGAACAAGCAAGGGGGACTTCCCTGGTGGTCCTGTGGCTAAGACTCCGTGCTCCCAACAAAGGGAGTTAGATCTGATCAAGGAACTAAATCCCATGTGCCACAACTAAGATCCTCCATAGCCAAATAAATAAAATTTTTTAAGTATAAAAAAGAAAAAAAACAAGCAATACAGTAGGACTATCCTAGTTTGGGGGAGACTCAAAAGACAAAATAATTGAATACAGGGTGTGAACTTTGACTGGATCCCAGATGAAAACAAACCATTATAAAGGACATTTTGGGGTTGAGGAAACTTGAATATGAATCACATGTCAGATAATATTACTAAATTAATGTTTATGTTTTTAGAAAATATAATAGAATGGTGAATATGTAGGAGGTGTCCTTGTTCTTGGTAGATACATGCTGAAGAATTTAAGGATGAAGTGCCATGATGCCTGTAACTTACTTTCAGATAATTTGGCAAAATAAAAGCATGTGTCTGTGTGTGAACATGCAGTGGTGGCAAGATGTTAACAGGTATGAATACAGGTACAAGGTATAAAGTTCATCCTCCAATTTTTCTATGAAAAAAAGTTTTAATATAACTAATCCTGAAAAAGGAAATGACAAAAAAATACTATTTCTAAATGATATGGTTCTCTGAAATGTGTTATTTGAGGTAACACTTTACCAAAAGTGTAATTAAATAAAATAATTCTCTCCTAAAGTCATGCTACCCTTCAGATACACATTTACTCTGAAACATGTTAAGCTGCTACCAACTTCCAGCTGAACAACATGGATATCAACCACCACAGGATTCACAAAATACACCCTTATGCCTTAATTAAACAAACTCCTTTTTTTAAACAAAAAAAGGTAAGATAGGTACTGGGACCCTAGTTTTCAAGGATGAACTCATGGCAAGAGATAAGGCTGTAATTCTGCGACTCTGTTACTTGGGTAATCAGATATCACAATACAAACCACAGATGATACTCAAAATGCAAACAATCTTTATGTTTTCAGTTCTCTCATTTTTGTTTGTCTTAAACTATAATTACACTTTATCACCAAGCACTTAAGAAAATTTCAGGAAGATAATTATAAAATGAAATGTAGGGCACAAAACAGTAATATACTTGATAGAATAACTACTGAGGCTTTCAAACACAGTAACTATTGCTTTGATTTTTCTTTTAAATATCCATATGAAAAAGAAAGGTTCACTCTGGATGAATGGTACCTGCAAGTAGCAAATATTTCTAAAACATAATCATACGTAAGAAATTTCTGAGATCACACATAATCAAGACACAACTCGAACTTTCATCTTTGTATTCTTTGTGATGACTGTCATTAAGATAACAGAGTTCTGGCCTTTCATCTAAAAAGCTTTCTTTTTAAGTTGTACTTTGGTGAGGAATTAAGAAAAAATTGTAAGGAAACCAATTATGTAAGAAAACAAAGTACCCCCTGAGTAATCCTAAGAACAACCTAACAGTGAAGTGTTGAAACATGTAAGAATAAAAGAGAAAACCTAAAAACTTTACAAAGAATGTTACTTAAAAAAAAAAAAAATTATACATCCACAGATATATCCAAATACAAAACCCCTAGATAGAACAAAATAACTAATAAACATTCATTGCTAGTTTAAAAGTCAGGCTGTAATATACAGAGAGGCTAGATAACATGCAGCATCTTTGAAAATATTTGAGACCTCTTGTTCAACATAACTTTTGAATTTTAATGCCATAAAATTCAACTAAAATAATGAAAAAACTGTCTTTGAGGTATTTTTAAAAGACTGAAAATTCTATGTATATAAACATTTCAACAATAAAATAGAAACTATGCTTACTGAAGAAAAGTGTAACATTTCAAAAGTATTATCGCCTGGATTCAAACATAAAATTTAAAAAAAAAAAAAAAACAGGCAAAAACAAAACAATATTATGAGCCCCACTAACTTATCCCTGAAAGCCAATTCACTATTAGGAGAAAGGAGGGAAACAGCCACCAGACTCATTACACCTTTGGAAAAACCACTGTATTAACAATTAGTCAAAGTTGCACTAAAGACAAAAAGAAGGGTAGTCACAGATATCCGTTTAATCAAGGGATTATAAAGCTGGGCCACAAGAAAAAAAACAAGTCTAAGCAATGCAACATCAATATAAGACTGCAAACAAGAGCCATAAAATAGTGTTTTAAGAGAGCTAATTTCAAAAGGACTAAAACTACACTATATATGTAAGGCCTACATCTAACAATTTTAACTTCCAATTCTATATCCAAATAAAGTGTAAGTAAAAGTCATTCAGTCATGTCTGACTCTTTGTGACCCCATGGACTATGGAATTCTCCAGGCCAGAATACCAGAGTGGGTGGCCTTTCCCTTTTCCAGGGGATCTTCCCAACCCAGGAATGGGACCCAGGTCTCCCGCATTGCAGGCAGATTCTTTACCAGCTGAGCCACAAGGGAAGACAAAGAATACTGGAGTGGGTAGCCTATCCCTTTTCCAGTGGATCTTCTTGACCCAGGAATCAAACCAGGGTCTCCTGCATTACAGGTGGATTCTTTACCAACTGAGCTATGATCCAAATAACTCTCAACTCTATTCACTTCTTATTATCTCTTGGCCAAATCTTAATCCATGCTACCATTATTTCTTCCCCAGGTGACTGCAACAGACTCCTAACTAAACTCCCTTTAGTTTCATGCACAGGAAAATATGCTAAGAGAACATCTGAAATATGTATGTTTCAGGAAGATGTTTGCTTTTTCCAAAATTAGTGAAATGAGAGCATAAGAAAAAAATAAAGAAGCACATTTTAATGAAACCTCTGCACAACTTCCCAGTCAAGTGAAATGGTCAATTGTGTCTAAACATATAGAACTCATACATTATTTCCTGATGGTAAATCTCTTACCTGGCTAGGTAACTACTGTGACAAATCAAATAAAGCAAAAGAACCTAAATACTAAAGAGAAAAAATGAATCAAAACTAGACTGCAAATCAGATTTATTGGGTATAAGAAGATGAAATATCAGACAAAAGAAAAATATAATTCTTAAAATTATCAAGCACCATGATGGTAACTTCCAGCAAATATAATAGAAACCTTCTTAACTTAGAGGTGAGTTAAAAGATGAAAAATAAACACTTTCCCTTAGTTTAAATAGATATCCACATTTAGTCCCCTGACAGAGTGTATATACATATACATTTTTTATAAAGAGGTCAGTAATATTTTCTTTAAATCAAAATTTTATCAAAGCTTACTAATCAGCACCTGCTAAGATACAATTTCATAGTAGTAGCTATAATCTATAAAATTTTTCTAATCTGTTTGGGCAGAAATCAGAATACCAAGTAACAGTGTGTACAAATAAAGAAAAACTTATAAGAGGCACATGAGTTACAGATAAATAAACGTACTGAATCTATAGACTATGACAGTGAATAATTAATGTTTTATATTTAAAGTGCTCAACATGATAACATCCTTCTCATGTCAATTTGAGACGTATGATTTTGACAATCAGTATCAGATTTTTGTTTTAATTATATCCCAATTACCTGAAGCTTGCTCCTTACTAAATCAATTCTTAAAAATTTTAAGTAGCAGTATCAGTGACTCAGTTCAGTTGCTCAGTCATGTTCAACTCCTTGCAGCCCCATGGACTGCAGCATGCCTGACCTCCCTGTCTATCGCCAACTCCGGGAGTTTATTCAAACTCATGTCCATTGAGTCGGTGATGCCATCCAACCAGCTCATCCTCTGTCATCCATTTCACCTCCCTCCTTCAATCTTTCCCAGAATCAGGGCCTTTTTAAATGAGTCAGTTCTTTGCATCAGGTGGCCAAAGTATTGGAGTTTCAGCTTCAGCATCAGTCCTTCCAATGAATATTCCTGACTGATTTCCTTTAGGATGGACTGGTTGGATCTCCTTGCAGTCCAAGAATACACAGAAGAACTATACAAAAAAGATCTTCACGACCCAGATAATCACGATGATATGATCACTCACCTAGAGCCAGACATCCTGGAATGTGAAGTCAAGTGGGCCTTAGGAAGCATCACTACAAACAAAGCTAGTGGAGGTGATGGAATTCCAGTTGATCTATTTCAAATCCTAAAAGATGATGCTGTGAAAATGCTGCACTCAGTATGCCAGCAAATCTGGAAAACTCAGCAGTGGCTACAGGACTGGAAAAGGTCATTTTTCATTCCAATCCTAAATAAAGGCAATGCTAAGAATGCTCAAACTACCGCACAATTGTACTCATCTCACACGCTAGTCAGGTAATGCTCAAAATTCTCAAAACCAGGCTTCAACAGTATGTGAACCGTGAACTTCCAGATGCCCAAGCTGGATTTAGAGAAGGCAGAGGAACCAGAGATCAAATTGCCAATATCCTCTGGATCATCAAAAAAGCAAGAGTTCCAGAAAAACATCTACTTCTACTTTATTAACTACACCAAAGCCTTTGACTGTGTGGATCACAACAAAATTCTTAAAGAGATGGGAATATCAGACCACCTGACCTGCCTCTTGAGAAATCAGTAGGCAGGTCAGGAAGCAACAGTTAGAACTGGACATGGAACAGACTGGTTCCAAATCAGGAAAGGAGTACGTCAAGGCTATATATTCACCCTGCTTATTTAACTTATATGCTGAGTATATCATGAGAAATGCTGGGCTGGATGAAGCACAAGCTGGAATTAAGATTGCTGGGAGAAGTATCAATAAACTCAGATATGCAGATAACACCACTCTTATGGCAGAAAGTGAAGAAGAACTAAAGAGCCTCTTGATGAAAGTGAAAGAGGAGAGTGAAAAAGCTGGCTTAAAACTCAACATTCAGAAAACTAAGATCATGGCATCTGGTCCCATCACTTCATGGCAAATAGATGGTGGAGACAGTGGCTGACTTTTATCTTTTTGGGCTCCAAAATCACTGCAGATGGTCACTGTAGTCATGAAGTTAAAAGATGCTTGCTCCTTGGAAGAGAAGTTGTGACCAACCTAGACAGCATATTATAAAAGCCGAGACACTACTTTACCAACAAAGGTCCATCTAGTCAAAGCTATGGTTTCTCCAGTAGTCATGTATGGATATGAGAGTTGGACTATAAAGAAAGCTGAGCACCGAACTGATGCTTTTGAACTATGGTGTTGGAGAAGACTCTTGAGAGTCCCTTGCACTGCAAGGAGATCCAACCAGTCCATCCTAAAGGAAATCAGTCCTGAATTTTCATTAGAAGGACTGATGCTGAAGCTGAAACTCCAATACTTTGGCCACCTGATGCAAAGAACTGACTCATTTAAAAAGACCCTGATGCTGGGAAAGATTGAAGGTGGGAGGAGAAGGGGACGACAGAGGATGAGATAGCTGGATGGCATCACCAACTCAATGGACATGAGTTTGAGTAAACTCTGGGAGTTGGTGATAGACAGGGAGGCCAGGCATGCTGCAGTCCATGGGGTTGCAAAGAGTCGGACATGATTGAACGACTGAACTGAACTATTGCTCCATGTCCAGTTCTAACTGTTGCTTCCTGACCTGCATACAGATTTCTCAGGAGGTCTGGTATTCCTCAGGTGGTCTGGTATTCCCATCTCTTGAAATATTTTCCACAGTTTGTGGTGATCCACACAGTCAATGGCTTTGGTGAAGTCAAAAAAGCAGATGTTTTTCTGGAACTCTCTTGCTTTTTCGATGATCCAACAGATGTTGGCAATTTGATCGCTGGTTCCTCTGCCTTTTCCAAATTCAGCTTGAATATCTGGAAGTTCACAGTTCACATACTGTTGAAGCCTGGCTTTGAGAATTTTGAGCATTACCTGACTAGCATGTGAGATGAGTGCAATTGTGCGGTAGTTTGGGCATTCTTGGCATTGCCTTTCTTTAGGATTGGAATGAAAAATGACCTTTTCCAGTCCTGTAGCCACTGCTGAGTTTTCCAGATTTGCTGGCATACTGAGTGCAGCACTTTCACAGCATCATCTTTTAGGATTTGAAATAGATCAACTGGAAGTCCATCACCTCCACTAGCTTTGTTTGTAGTGATGCTTCCTAAGGCCCACTTGACTTAGCATTCCAGGATGTCTGGCTCTAAGTGAGTGATCACACCATCATGATTATCTGGGTCATGAAGACCTTTTTTTATAGTTCTTTTGTATAGTTTTTCTTTCATCTTCTCATACCAAAGTAGCAGTATACTCAACTATTAAAGCTATTAAGAAAGCCATTCCTCTCACCTACATCTTCTCCTTAGTAGAGATTCACCTATGCACCACATAAATAGTTGAATAAATATTAAATTACACATAAAAATGAAATAAATACAGCATACATATTATTTAAGCACATCTTTGCTGTAGTACACTCACAATCTTTAGATAGTTATATCCAACTTAGTAGTAGTAAGAAATAATCTGTTAAAATTTGTGTCAAATTCTTAAATTTTGGTGTGCCATCAGAGTCACTTTTGAGAACACATTAAAAATATAGATATCAGGGCCTCAACCTAACCCTACTGAATCAGAATCCACTGGGAAAGAACTGGGGCAAATGAATTATTGAGAAGGTGACTCTCATTCACACAAAATTTAAGAAAAGCTGCTCTTATGATATTATCATATTAATTCAAACTACATAACTGAGAGGAGTTTAAATTAGTAGAAAACTTGAATCACAGAATATTTAAAGGAATAACGCCTTCTAATCATTGGGTACATAAATTAACAAGATCATTTCCAACTATTTCCAAGCAAAAATTCTACTAGTTTTAATAACAGAAAATGACAACTATTATACTAATATTTGAGCTGCCTGATATTTCTCCTGAATTATTACATTCCAACATTACGAAGGATGTGTTACTTATTTTTTTGATTTAAAAAAAAAAATTTTGAACCCCCCACGGGGCACGTGGGATCTTAATTCCCCAACCAAGGACCAAACTCACGTCCCCTGCATTAGAACGGCAGAGTCTTAACCACCGGACCACCAAGGAAGTTCCTATAAAGGATGTTTTAAACAAGTATTTTGTAAACTGTGGATGCATACTTTTTGCTGTTGTTTAGTCGCCAAGTCATTTCCAACTCTTTTGCGACCCCATGGACCGTAGCCCACCAGGCTCCTCTGTCCATGGGACTTCCCAGGCAAGAATACTGGAGTGGGTTGCCATTTCCTTCTCCAGTTGATCTTCCCATCCCAGAGATTGAACCCTCATATCCTGCTTGGCAGACAATTTCTTTACCACTGAGCCCCCAGGGAAGCCCTGATACTTTTAAAGGCTAGAAATTTTTTCACTGATTTATTTCCAAAATGAGCTAGTTTTATGTATCAAAAGACAGTTGTATCCTTCCTTAAGAAGTTAAAAATAAATAACTTAGCATTTTGATTGATGTATCACTTTCTTATGCGTTTGCTGAGTGAGTAGTCCCTTATATTAACTCAGGATGTAATGAAGTATTTCTGAAAACTTGAAGCTGAAAACTAAGCCTCATGGTCAATGACAGTATATTAATTCAGATGACTATTGTGACAACAAAATGACATAATGCAAATAATGCAAGTAAAGCACCCAGCACGATGACAAGCTCATAGCAAGAACCCTGTACATATTAACCATCGAAAGTGAAAGTGTTCGTCGCTTAGTTGTGTCTGACTCTTTGCAACCCTGTGGTCTGTAGCCCACCAGGTTCCTCTCTCTATGGGATTCTCCAGGCAAGAATACCGGAGTGGGTAACCGTTCCCTTCTCCAGGGGATCTTCCCAACCCAGGGATCGAACCCAGGTCTCCTGCATTACAGGCAGATGCCAAATTAAATTTATGACTTACATCAATTGCTTCACCATCTTTTTCTGGCCTCACCTTTACCAAGATAGAGCTAGTAATTGTTTAATATAACTGTGAAAATTAGCATAGGTCTATGGACTCAGGAACTGAAACAAAAATTCTCAAAAAACCAATTTAATAAAAATGAACATTAGCACCAAACTCAGTAAGGTATAATGAGACTTATCGAATTATATTTTTGTACTTCTATTAGACAAAGAATTATGAAAATTATGCATGGAAATTAAAAATTTAATCAAATAAGTTAAATGCTTAGCAAAATTAAGGTTTATGAGGAAAGAACAAAACTGGAAATATTTACATAAAAATACTAGTAAGGAAGTAATTTAGTAACAGACTCTAATCAAACATTGGCAATCCGAAGTTATATTTGCTTGTAACATCAAGAAGACAGAGATATCATTGGGTTTCACAGTGAAAGCATTATACTAGACTGATTTCCTTTATGATGTTCCCATTCAAGTAACATTAAGATTTGTTTTATACATCAAAGATGCTTCTAACATAATCATGAAAGAATGTTTTAAAGCCATAGTTCAAAGGAAACAGCATGGTTTCCTAGACTATCATAAGCACCAATTTTCTATATATAGGACCATATATGCCAGCTAGCCTCCATTTCAAATGCAGTTCACTTGCTGCTACAGTCTGGTTATACAGTATCAGAACACATGTTTACTGTACTACTTAGCACCAGGAAAAGGAAAGAGTCTGAGCAGTACCAATTAGTGACCTGAGGGTTCTTATATTTTGTTCTTCAGCCATTTAAAAAGGGCAAAAAGGAAGACATTTATTTCAACAGACTGTTTCAACAGATATACCTCAGAAGTAAAAGTAGTGATAATTACAAATATTTATTCTTATCACAAACCAAATTATAACCTGAAGAAACTGCAGAGAGGAAACAGTGTATTGAGTAGTCTCAGACACACAACTTAGGAATAAGTCAGACCTTGAGCATGAACTTCCTTTCATCACTAAACAGCCATGCTACTTTGTGCAAAACTATTTAACCTTCACAAAACCTCAATTTCATCATATATAAATGGAAGTATTAATTAATTTCCCAGATCCTGAGATGTCCTTGAAAAATCATATAACATTGCTAAATTAGGATGAGTCTGGTAACTGATATCAACAGAAACTAGACAATCAAGAGGCAGAGAAATAACTTGGCTGAGCATTTGCAAACCAACCTGTGAGAAGATATTTCTTTATGTGATTACACACCTCAGCTGAGTTGTTTACACTGGTGTCAACGTACTCACCTGAACTTAAACTTAATTCAAACTCTTAAAATATCTTCAGAAAGATCCCAGTATGATGTAGCAGTGAAATGAAAAATTATTGTGTTCACAGAAGATTGTAAGTCACATGCAAAAAAAGTCAACTATTGTTACCAATTCTCTCAGACTAGACCACACATAACATGTTCAAAGGTTGAAGAAAAGTTATGACCAATTCATGGAGCCAAACGTCTAAATGCCAAAACTTCCAGCTGACTTTGAAGAAAGGATTCATTTACAGCGATATGTACTTTAATAAAGGCAAAAAAATTTACAAGTTTAATCAAACAGAAACCCACCAATGAAATTAACTTTCTTTGATATGCTTTTGCAGTTACAAAGGTTCTGAAGAGATCCTTTGGCATAGGTCATAAAAGCCACATGTCAATAGGATGATGCACATAGCTACTAATGGGCAAAAGGGATTCAGAAAAATCTTCAGATTCCCAAATACAAAGGTTTAGATTCAAACACTGATTACAATGCTAAAGAAGCCGGAGAATGAAGAAATGTTTACTATCACTAGTCAGGGGTGGAGGTGTGGGGAGAAGGGAAGAGAAGGAGGTAGGGAAGGAGAGAAAGAGAAAGGAGAGATAGGTACTCCCTCCCCTAAAAATACATCGTCCACTCATCACCTTAAAGACACAAATTCAGTAATATCTACCTTCAATCTTTTCGGTGAAGATTAAATGAGATGGTAAGTAAAATGTTTGCCACAGTGCAAAGCACACACCAAACTAAACTGAACTGAACTTAAAGCAGACACAGTAAACATGCAGGGAACTGTTGTTGTTGTTATTATTGGTCACATTTTTAAAAAACATTAATTTAAATAATGAATAACAACAAATTATTCTTTACTTTCATAAGTACTGTCCAAATATAGTGGCTTAAGCTACAGTAAGAAAAATAATTTTGTGGAGTTTTTTTAATTCTCTAATTAAAAAAAAAATTTCACTTACATAATTACAGCAAGAACTAGTTTGGTTATGTATCGGGTTGGCTAGAAAGTTCTTTTGAGTTTTTCCATAACAGCTTGTGGAAAACCCAAATGAACTTTTTGGCCAACCGAATATAATAAGGTAAACCTTATAATATAATATAAGGTAAACCTTATCTAAACTGGCTATTAATATTGTCTGTAATCATTTAACCCCAGGGTACCCTATAACGGTGGTTGTTGATATGCTATTTCCTAGTTTTGTCAGTCATTAAGATTTTACATCATTCTAATATAACTGCCAAAAATTAAAAGTTATGAGAAAGACAGCAAGTTCACATATATTTATATACTTTTTACACAAAGTCACAGACTAGTAAAACAAAGTTAAATTGGGTAAGCAGATGTTTCCCGTGAACCATACAAGTCTGTTTCTAATTTTAATTAATTTTAATTGATTGCCAAAATTTTATATCCTTTTAAAACCCAGATTTTCAGCTTCCCATGAAAAAAACAGAACCTGGCAACACTTGACTGAGCATCTTAATAAAATTAGCTAGAGCTGAACAGGATGTGCAGCCTCACCCTGCCTGACTTCTCAGATGCCCATAAACTCAACCCTATCCCCTTTCGCCTTTTAAATGTTCTTCCTGGCCTTTGTCAATGTTTGAATCTCCAATTTCTGATGTACACATTTTGACTTATTTTTCTAACCTGGAGTTTCAGAAGAATTGGACAATGGAGCAGATGCTTCAGCTAAGGCAGCTAATGTAGCTAATACTGATGTAGAGGAGTTTCCAAACTGAACAGCAGATACACCCGTTTCATCTACAAGAAACGAGAAAACAGGTTTGAATCTTTAAGGAATTTAATCTAGTGCATTTTTCTGACAAACTACTTTACTTTATTCAACTATTAAATGAAGCTTAGATAATATTAGTTTTGTGAAAACAAGCTTGGATAGCATTAGCTTTTGAAAGGTCATATTGTAGTATGTTTTGCAATATCACCTTTCTTTAGATTATTTTTCTCATAAAAATTTGATTTTTGCCAATTATAAGAAAGAAAACCAAGGTGGCTAATATAATCTTACCCTTATTCTCCAACAGTCCTTTCTTAAAAGGATGTATACCTACTAAAGCATAAAATCCCAACAGCTATCCTATATGCATCTCAATACCTGTTGCCTTGGATGAATTTTCTGAAGATACCAGACCTGTTAGGTTCACCACCCCTCCAGGTCCAATGATAAACTGCGGTGTTGCAGCATGTATCGTCACAGTGTCGGGACTCTCTGGGTTTGTGTTGATTTGGTTCTGCATAGCAATCTAGGCGACAAATTACCAGAGCTGTTTTTCAGAATTACAACCAGAACATACAGCACAGACTTTTAATATCATACAAACACAAATATAAAGGAACATTCTGTAATCTAAGAAGAATTATATAGTACAAATGGAAAGCTTTGTTTATGGTCTATTGGAAGTACAGAAGTAAATCACAGGTATGGATTTATATCCTAAGTTTCCTGATTAGGTAAAGCAGCAAAATCCCCTGTGAGGAGAAATTAGTATCTGAGAGACGTTTACAGGACACAGTTGAGGGAATTCCCTGGTGGACCAGTGCTTAGGACTCTGTGCTTTCAATGCTAAGGGTGTAGGTTCAACTCTTGGCTAGGGAACTAAGATCTTGCAAGCTGTGCAGAAGGGAAAGAAAAAAAAATATATATATATATAATATATATATGTGTATTACAATTGAAAGATATTCTGCTGCCCTGTAGTTAGAGAAAACAAATTACTTAAATCAAAATTATGTTCTCTACTAT
Source organism: Cervus canadensis (assembly GCF_019320065.1). Taxonomy (NCBI): domain Eukaryota; kingdom Metazoa; phylum Chordata; class Mammalia; order Artiodactyla; family Cervidae; genus Cervus; species Cervus canadensis. The sequence continues at coordinate 55,800,387 of NC_057391.1, read as the reverse complement.
GTTTGGCAATATATAACACTACCTATATAAAGCACTTCCTTCCCAATTGTTCTCCATCCCCAATTCTAGGCCCCAAACTGCAGTTAGAAGAAAAAAAATTGAAAGAAGCACAGCATGTGTTTATTTCCCTGAATATACAACATATTTTAAGTAACTAGCTGAACGTCAATAGACTCATATGGTCTTATAGAAGAGTTCTACTGGGAAGAAGAACAAGAAGCAATAAGTAAAGAAGATAATTTACATCAATGTTGTCTAGCTAAAGAGAAGAGAAGTAATGCTGGTTATTAGGAAAACTTGTCCAAAAGCCATAAATAACTGTGTTCATAAACAGACTTTTTTGAGGATGGTGAAAAAATAAAAGAAACCAATCAGAATGATACAGACTACTATTACTCACCAAGGAGACATTATTATGATTACTTAAAAAAAACTTCAGTGGGAGGACAACAGAGTTGAAAAATGATATGGTATCCAAACATTCAATAAAACAATTAATAGAATAAAATGTCTAGAAGGGAAATTTAGAACCTTAAAAACACCGAAAGTCATCACTTTATCTAATCTTCTAATGTTACATGCAAAGACTATGGTCTTATAATTAGGAAAATAAACAGTAATGAACAAAAAGGAAGTGAAAGAGGAATAGGTCTGTCCAAAATAATGTCCAAAATGAAAAACTATAAGCTAAATAATACCCTGAGGAAACCAGGGTCGAAAAAGACACATCTATCCCATTGTTCATTGCAGCACTATTTTCAATAGATAGAACATGGAAGCAAGCAAGATGGCCATCGACAGATGAATAGATAAATAAGTTGTGGTACATATACACAATGGAATATCACTCAGCCATAAAAAGGAACACATCTGAGTCAGTTCTGATGAGGTGGATGAACCTAGAACCTATTATACAGAGTGAAGTGAGTCAGAAAGAGAAAGATAAATATTGTATTCTAACACACATATATGGAATCTAAAAAAATGGTTCTGAAGAATTTATTTACAGGGCAGCAGTGGAGAAACAGACATAGAGAATAGACTTATAGACATGGGGAGAGGGGAAGAGAGGGTGAGATGTATGGAAAGAGTACCATGGAAACTTACATTACCATACGTAAAATAGATAGCCAACAGGAATTTGCTGTGTGGCTCAGGAAACTCAAACAGGGGCTCTGTATCAGCCTAGGGGGTGGGATGGGCAGGGAGGTGGGAGGGAGGTTCAGAAGGGAGGGGATATATGTATATACCTATGGTTGATTCATGTTGAGGTTTGAGAGAAAACAACAAAATTCTGTAAACAACTATCCTTCAATTAAAAAATAAATTAAAAAAAAAACCTATAAGCTAAATAGTTAAATCATCCGTATGACAGAGATCTTTATTATTTTCTTTTTTATACTCTATTTTATTTTCTTAAGTTAAAGCCGAAAGTTACCTGTAGTATCTCTGCTAAATCTTCATTTCCATTGTCTATTGAAATATCAAACGCCGTTTTACAAAATTTACTTTGCGTGTGTACATCAGCACCGTATTTGATTAAAAGCTCCACCACCTCTTGATGATTGTGTTCCGTGGCCCAATGTAAAGCTGTCATCTTCAACATGTCCTTTGCATTAACATCAGCACCATGCTATAAAAATATTCCAAAATAAGAATATTCTAAAATACGAAATATAAAAAAGTCCTGATATGAAAATATTAACCACTGTGCTTTAAACCAAGAATTTGCTACTAACATGATTAACTCTTATTTCTGTGTGCTGAATAATCTACCTGTTCCCAGAATCACCATACATCTGCTAATTTAGTCAGTTTCCTATTTGGGAAGGCTTTCCCAATTGCCTTCTTTCTGATTTCTCAGGAATACAGCAATTATTTTTTAAGCTACCCAGTCATGAGCACGAAGGACTAAAATGGCATAAGGAGTGAAAGAAAACTATATGGCTTCCTCCAAAACCCACCAGCCCCTTATTTACACAAAAATATCCTTTGCTTTCAAAACCAGTGCAATATAATGAATTAACAGGGATCTTTCTAGAGGTACACTATTCATAATGGTAGTCACTAGATATATGTAGTCTGAATACAGACGCTGTGTGCATAAATACACAGGAATTCAAAGACATCACACCAAAAAAAGGATGCGAAACATCTCAGTAATAATTTTATACTGATTCATACTGAAATAATTTTTTATATATACTGAGTTAAATAAAATATAATATGAAAAACTCTTTTTTACTTTTTAAATGTAGCTAAGAGAAAATCTAGAGTTACATATGGTTCGTATTTATGGCTTACACTCTATGTTTTTTAGATAAGCTGATCTAGAGGCTAGAATAAAAAGGATTAAGAATATCTACATCTAACACTCTCTGTTTCAAAGAATTTTCTCTCTGGCATTTAGATAATTAAAGAAAAAGCCCTGTCCATACTATTTGTCTGTTTGTTAATTATCCAAACTAACATTCCCTTCAATGTACATTTAAAATGTGTTGAGTAAGACAAAGTTATGGGTCGCTGACCATAGCAAAGACTAAGATCTAAGAAATCAACTGACTTAACTTTAAAATAATTTTCATTTAAATGAATGCTTACACACAAAAAGTGAGATAACGGGGGTAGAAAAGGCAGACATTCAATCAAACTGAGACAGGCTGGGACCTTAGACCCTTTGCTGCAGTGCCTACACCTGGACAAGTAACTCCTCTAGCTACAGAATACAAAGGAACTATAGGGACTAAAAATAACTGCATGTGCGATTGGGGCAAATTATGAACATTAAATACAAAAACACCAAAATCCCAACTGCCACTTCTGAGGTGTTGGGAGCAAAACCTGGGTACTATACACAGCTCCACCAAAGGGGGAGGGCAGACCACTCAAGCAACCCCTCCTACCTAAATGGCTGGACTGGCCCCTACCCTCACCCTATTTAAGGGACCAGCTTCTCCCTCCTCAGAGAATGAGCAAGAGAACCTATTCCCTATTTTCACTCCCTCATGCTGAAGCACAAGCCCTGTCTGAATTTCTTGTCTGGTCTCTTACTAATTTCTATTGATTAAGGAGTCCAAGGACCCTGGCCAGTAACAAAACTAGTTCCCTTCTCCCTCTTACAAAACCACTATGGTTTTATAAACCTTTGTGGGCTGACTTTCAAAAGCAAAGTACAAAAAGAGAACACATACCTTAAGCAAAACTTCCACTATGCTGGCGTGGCCCTCAGAGGCAGCCATATGCAATGGTGTTCGGTCCACTTTGGTTCTGGCATCTCTACTTACACCAGCTCGGAGTAGTACTTCTGTGGTGGAATAATGTCCATACTGTGCTGCCAGATGAAGTGGAGAAGTTCCCAGCTACACCACAAGAAAAAAAAAAAAAATCCACATGTATAGTCATTTTTAAATATACTTCTTTTTCTACCTTCTATTTTATATATTGTGTCCACAGAGCAAACAGATTATCTTTTTATCAAATGTTAACAATAGTAACTCAAAACTGAAAAGGAGTAATTTTTGCTGATCAGTCTCTTCAAAGGAACCTTCAAGAAGTCCCATTCGTTTCTCAGCAAGGAAGAAAAGTCAATATTTCATTTAATTCAAACATGCTTTATTTTTTTATCAGATAAATAGTCTAAACAAAATTAATTTCATCAGCAATTAAGAGTTTGAGAAATTTTTGAGTACTAGGATGTTTTCCCTATACTATTCACACAAAAACTTCTTTTCATCTAAGAAACTCATATCAATTAAATGTTAGTGTACATTTTTACATTCAACTGTTTCACAGGAATTAAAGCACCTCAGTAATCTTTTTAAAGGAGTTCATACAGTCATTTTTCAAGGGAAAAATCTGATCTGAGGTGCATTGCCAAAGGTGAATTAAGACAGATCCAAAATTCACAGCAGAAACTACCACAATATTGTCAATCAACTATATGTGCCGATAAAATTTTTTTAAAAAAGAACCAAATCAGAGCCCAGTTCTCCTGAAATTGATTCCATGTGGCCCAGTCACTATATTAACACAACATTCATACAGGGGAAATACATACTAATATGTGAAGGAGAGCCTTATCAGAGGTATATTCTTAATAGATGATAATTAGAATTATATTATAGCCTAAGCATTTAGCAGCACAGAAAGTCCCTACAACTCTATGATTATCAAGGCATTCATTTTAAAGAACCAAGAGAGTTCACTAGAATACGTGATTTGCTAAGACCACTACAGTAATAATAGCAACTAAGGCTTTTGTTTCCATAGCAAGCACTATCCTAAGGCCTTTACACTTATTATCTCATTCAATCTCCTTATAACATAGGTACTATTACTATCCTCATTTGGGAGTAAAAGAAACTAAGCACAAAGGTTATTGATATGCCTGAAGTCACACAGCAAGAGTCAATACAAAGCGAGGCATGTGCTCTTAATACATGGTAAAAATGGAAATCACTTACCCTTGGAATACTTATTTCATTACTATTAAAAGCCTTGTATTTTTAAGGAATGGTCATTCCAGCAGATCAAAGAAGATTCTTAAAGAGTCCTTTCTTTCTCCATATTCTGTTTCTTAAACTGGCCCTTTCTATACTCTCAAATTCTAATATTTAATAAGTATCTCAGCAGCCCATTTAGCAGCCATGAGCTCTACTTAGTATGATATAAGGCTTATTTTATTTCTTCTTCTAGAGACCTTACCTTTTTGGTTGATGATACAAAAAATACATACATATATTCATACATATATGTAGTTTGAAGGGAAAAAATTAGGTAAACACCATCACAGTCTAGAAATAAAACATTACCAAAATTTAAAATCTTCCTACATGCCACTCCCTAAAAAACCCTTCCCTCAATCCCTGAAGTTGGAGTAAACATTGTTTTACTTTGCTTTTTTTTTTATTACTATATATCTCTAAGCAATATACTTCGGTTTTGCCTGCTGAGCTTTATTTAAATAGAATCGCATTTGATGTATTTCCCTGAGACTTGCCTTCTTTTGCTCAACATCATAAGATTCACCCATGTTGATGAATTTAAGTGTGGTTCACTAGTTTTCTCTGCTTTGTAACTTTCTACCAAGTGAATAAGCCACAATTAATTTAACCAATCTATTGCTGAACATTAAAATTTCCAGTTTTTTGTTATTATGAATAATGCTGCTATTAAAAATAGTCTTATAAAAAAAAATAGTTTTATACATGTCTCAAGTATATGAACAAGAGTTTCCTTTGGGAATATTCTTTGAAGTTCAACAGCTATTCCTTAGGGCAGGTACATATTCAGACTTACAAGGTACTGCCAAATTGTCCTCCAAAATGTTTGTATCAATATATGAATCTCCTCACCAATAGCTGGTACTGCCAGACTTCTTAATTTTGTTTTTGCTAATCTGGTGAATATGCAATAGTATTTCATGATTTTACTTTGCATTTACCCAATATTAATGTAGCTGAGCATCTTTTCATGTTTATTGGTCATTTAAACTTTTGCTTTAGTAAAGTACCATATCAAGCCATTTGCCCTATCTTTGTCATTACTGTCATGAGAATTTCTATGTACTGTTGACATTAATTTTTCTTAAGGTTTTTTTGTGTTTCTTCAAGGTTTATTTTTTTAATTGACCTATAATTGATATACAGTATTAGTTTCAGGTATATAGCATATGGTTCAGTATTTCTATAAATAGTACTTCATTAAAAGTTATTATAAAATAATGGCTACAATTCCCTGTGCTATACAATATGTCTTTGTTGCATATGTATTTTATATACAGTAGTCTGCTTCTCTTAATCCTATATCCTATTTTGTCCCTCCTGGCTTCTCTCTCCCCACTAGTTTGTTTTCTATATCTGTGAGTCCAGTTTCTGTTCTGATATATACATTTGTTTATTTTTAGATTCCACAAACAAGTGGGATCATACAGTACTTGCCTTTCTCTGACTTATATTGCTACAAATGGCAGAATTTCATTCTCTTTTATAGCTGAGTAATATTCCACATCTTTATCCATTTTTGTGTTGGTAGACACTCAGATTTCTTTTATATCTTGGCTATTATAAATAGCACTGCTATGAACATTGGGGTGCATGCAGCTCTTCAAATTGAGAGTTTTCATTTTTTCCAGATAAGATACTCAGGAGTGAAACTGCTAGATCATATGATAGTTCTATTTTTAATTCTTTGTGGAATCTCCACACCATTTTCCATAGTGGCTGCACCAGTTTACATCCCCATCAACAGCGCACAAGAATTTCCTTTTCTCCACATTCTTGCCAACATTTGTTATGCATAGATTTTTTTCGATGACAGCCATTCTCACAGGTGTGAGGTGATCCCTCACTGATGTTTCGAGGCTTTTTTTGTCTTGATGTACTACAGGATCACTATGATGTGTCTACATGTGTACTGATTGTTTTTATTAATCCTGCTGGAGGTTTGCTGTGTTACTTGAATCTGTGAGCTACCATCTTTCACCAGTCTTGGAAAATCTAAACCATTATCTTTTAAAAATAATTTCAGCCCTATTCTTACTCTCCTTGTAGATTTATGATCAGATATATGTTAGACTTTCTCACACACTAGCCTTCATGACTCCTGACATCTTTCATATTTTCTATTTTTCTCTGTGCTGCACTGTGGATGATTTTTTTTTCTACCTTTCAATTTACTAATTCTCTCTTCAGCTGCTCCTCATCTGTTACTAAAATCTTGTCTACAGTCCTTATAAGTCTGCTTAATGCTATCAGTTGTTCCAGTGGGTTATTATCCAAATTGCTTTGTGTCCCTGTGTCTTCAATTATTTTTGACCATTCATTTTCCATGGAATTTCATTTGTGGATATAAAGCCTGGGATGAATAGGTTCCTCCAGAAAGAATATTCATTTGCTCACATTGGAAACCTGGGGGAACTTCTAGTCCAAAGACCACCTTAAATTCATTTTTCACTTCATGGTTTTGCAGAATACATAAGTATTTGTGAGTTAAGGCCACAAATATTTGACTCCAAATTTATATCAACAAAAATTTTCCTCTCTCCATTTGATACTTGGATCAGGCTGCTTCATTTGTCTTGCAGTATCCAACAACAGGGGCGAGGGCAGGCAGGAGGAAGGCGGGGGTGTTTCTGGTTACCCTTACCATGAAGGTACATCTCTCTGGGATTCCAGTATTATGGGGAAAGGATCTCTATAAGACTTCTCTCTGTGAGCAGTCTCAGGTCTTCCTCTAAAGTCACCTATGCCAGGGAGGTGGGAAAACCAACAGGCAAATAAATGTACTGAGTCAGAAAATGTTCTAAGATTGAAATTTCTCTGGCTCTGGCCTTCGCTTGGTTTTTCAGGTTGATAATCCCTGTCTAACTCATTGGTGCACTAACAATTTTTTTTTTCATATTCAGTCAAAAAATATTTATCTTTTAAAGACAGGCGCTGAAATCTATGGATGAAACAAAATGGTTCCTGAAATTTACTTTAAAATAATACAAAATAAAGAAAGAAAGTGGGACTATAGAGAAAACAAGACTCATTTGATTTGATAATTTTTGAAGGGTATGCAGGGGTTAATGTGTTTGAAATTTTCCATAATAAAAAAATTTGTTCCGAATAAAATATAAAAAAGAACATGGAACAAGTAAGCTAAAAACAACAAAATCAAAACTCTGGAATTTTTAGTTGTTACCAGTGGGAGAATTAATCCAGATTCTTAACCCTCCATACTACCAAGACCATCCCTTTTGATTTACCTACAGAATTTAATAGTTATGGTTTTTATCTTCTTCACAATTGCCTTCTATAGTTACTAAGAACTCCTTCCCATTCCTTTCTTCCTTCTGGGTCACGTTTGTAATAGTTTCACAAGTATCAATTGAAATGCAAACATTTTTACTTTTTAGAATCAATTATAACATTAACACCAAATTTGTTTTTTCTGAATTATAAATCCTACCTGTGCTATTTATAAGGCCTTTAAATTAAATCTCAAGCAGCTACATTTTACATTCATCCTACATTACTGAAATCCATAATTTAAGGAAAAATCCATGGTTGGACAGAATATTTGGATAAGGTTGTCCAATATTTTTTTAAAAAAACTATATGAACCATTCTCTTTAAAAAGCTAGCTATAATTCTAAAACTGCAAACAAATTTTTGCAGTTTTAGAATTAAAAAAAATTACTTTTCACCATTTATAAACACAATACTGACTAAACTTTTAACTGGAAAAACAAAAAGTAAGAACAAGAAGAAAGGAAAAAAAAAAACACCACAACATTAAAATCATTCTTTACCCAGTCTGTAGTAAAAGGAGCTCCATTAGCCATCAAAATACGAACTTCATCATCTTGACCTGCTCGTGCCGCTTCTAAAAGCTTCTTTCCCAAATCTACCAGGGACATCTAAACAAAACACAGATGAATTTAACATCTCCATTTATATATTATGACATGACTTCTTTCCCCTTCTATCTTTATTAATAAGTCATTTCTCAATTATCTCTTTAAAAGGTTGTGATACAGTTAATCTGAAACTACAGATCACACAAAAGTAATTTTTATTTGAACTTTGGAAGCAGATTTTTATTAAACTTTTACCTAGGGCAATAAAATTAGTTTGAATTCTCTGAACATAGCTGGTAAAAAAAAAAAAAAAATAGAAGAGGTAAGAGGCAGAGAAAGCTTGTCTAGAATTTAAAAGTAGCAACAAACTGTTTTCACTGGAGGAGTTGCAGCAACAAAATTATCTCACAAATATAAACAGAAGTAAAGTAAATACATTACCCTCTTTAACTGGTAAAAATTTAAAATAAAGCTACCATAACTTTCTTTTGTAACAGTAAATGTGCTCAGAATTTGAAAATAAGTATGTTCAATCCTTGTATAGGCATTTGCATGTATGTTCTTTCAGAAAAGGCACAATTTACATTTAATGAAAATAAGGAAAAGAGAGTCTAATAGTATTATCAATAGAGTATGTGTCTCACTAAGCATCTATAAAGTAAGTATGCCCTGTACCTGAAATCCTGAATACAAGATACACAAGTAATCTGGAAAAAACTAATGTCACAGTCTAGGGAGTATGTATCTGCTTCACCTAGTATAATCTGCTCCAGTACTTACATATTGAAATACACATATTATTATAAACTGCTTTCCTTCTACTTCCCTTTATCTTGAAATTAAGGAAATACAGTCTACGGCCATACCACCCTGAACGCGCCCGATCTCGTCTGATCTCGGAAGCTAAGCAGGGTTGGGCCTGGTTAGTACTTGGATGGGAGGAAATACAATGATTTTTAAATTGTACAGATAATATTAACCATAGCTTTCATTTCAGGCTAGGAGAGTGGGCAAAACAAAATATTTATTATAAAAGCAAAACTAATGAATATAATAATATTGAAAAATCAACAGAAGAACATACATGTGAGGTCAAGTAAGACCAAAATCAAAGATGCTCTAATTTTTTTGTCAAGATAGTAAAAGTTAAGATGATAAAAATACTAAAATATAGCAATTTCACTCCAACTTCTCATCAGACAGGAACCATGAACACCACAGTAGAATAATTCCAACCCTTAGAGGAACTCAATTCTGTTAGGACAACAAAATTGACCAAGGGGACCATAGCTCCACATCAAGCATCAGTTTACTTATTTCATTATCTATATATTAAATCCTCAGAGATAAAGAGTTAGATTTATATAAAATCACTTAAAGACTTAGCAGGAAAGATTGCTTTTTTGCTTTGGCAAAGTGACAAATATCTTTCCCACAAGCAAATGGAGAAGCCTAATTCAAGTCATTAAGTTTTAATGAAGGTTTAAAATATTTACTGAAAATATGTATATGGTACTGAATGCCATTTAGTTTAAAACTCTCTTCTTGAGAAGCAAACAAAACAAAACCCACTGCAAAAAACTTCCTCTTGAATTTCTTTACTAATTCTAAAACAGCTTATCATAATCTGATATAAACCATTTTTAAACTCCAATTAAAATGTATGTTAAGATCTATACAGCAACTTCAAAATGTCTATAAACTAGCTACTTTTTGTTCAAAAGTACCTGCTGAGAGGGCCATCTAGTGGTAACAGAAATTACTACAAGTAATTAATTTGAAAAAAGTCTATTTTGTTTAGAATTTCTGTAATTCATAGTTCAGCAGTAGCCACAGGACTGGAAAAGGTCAGTTTTCATTCCAAACCCAAAGAAAGGCAATGTCAAAGAATATTCAAACTACCACACAATTGCACTCATCTCACACGTTAGCAAAGTAACGCTCAAAATTCCACAAGTCAGACTTCAACAGTACGTGAACCAAGAACTTCCAGATGTTCAAGCTGGATTTAGAAAAGGCACAGGAACCAGAGATCAAATTGCCAACATCCACTGGATCATAGAAAAAGCAAGAGAATTTCAGAAAAACATCTATTTCTGCTTCATTGACTACACTAAAGCCTTTGACTATGTGTATCACAACAAACTGGAATATTCTTCAAGAGACAGGATAGATGTCAGACCACCTTACCTGCCACCTGAGAAACCTGTATAAAGGTCAAGAAATAACAGTTATAACCAGACATGGAAAAACAGACTGGTTCCAAATTGGGAAAGGAGTATGTCAAGGCTGTATATTGTCACCCTGCTTATTTAACTCATATGCAGGGTACATCATGTGAAATGCCAAGCTGGATGAAGCACAAGCTGGAATCAAGATTGCCAGGAGAAATATCAATAACCTCAGATATGCAGATGACACCACCCATATGGCAGAAAGCAAAGAGAAACTAAAGAGCCTCTTGATGAAAGTGAAAGAGGAGAGTGAAAAAGCTGGCTTAAAACTCAACATTTAGAAAACTAAGATCATGGCATCCAGTCCCATCACTTCATGGCAAACAGATGGGGAAACAATGGAAACTGTGACAGACTATTTTCCTGGCCTCCAAAATCACTGCAGATGGTGACTGCAGCCATGAAATTAAAAGATGCTTGCTCCTTGGAGGAAAAGCTATGACCAACCTAGATAGCATAGTAAAAACCTGAGACGTTACTTTGCCAACAAAGGTCCGTCCAGTCAGAGCTCTGGTTTCTCCAGTGGTCATGTGTGAATGTGAGAACTGGACCATAAAGAAGGCTGAGAACCAAAGAATTGATGCTTTTGAACTGTGATGCAGAGAAGACTCTTACGAGTCCCTTGCACTGCAAGGAGATCCAACCAGTCCATCCTAAAGGAAATCAGTCCTGCATATTCATTGGAAAGACTGATGCTGAAGCTCAAACTCCAATACTTTGGCCACCTCATGTGAAGAACTGACTCATTTGAAAAGACCCTGATGCTGGGAAAGATTGAAGGCAGGAGGAGAAGGGGACGACAGAGAATGAGATGGTTGGATGGTATCACCAACTCAACTGACATGAGTTTGAAAGTGATGGACAGGGAAGCCTGGTGTGCTGTAGTCCATGGGATAGCAAAGAGTCGGACACGACTGAGCGACTCAACTTAACTCAGAGTTCTTACGGAGAGCGGAGGTGCTGCTATGGCTTTCAGTGGGGCCGGTGTGACCGCTGTGGGCTCAGAAAATGAAGCTCCCCAAATTCCAGACAATGTGGGAGACTGGCTCGAGGGTGTCTACCGCTTTGGCACCGACAGGAATGACTTCCAGAGGAACTTGATTCTCAATGTGGGACTCTTTGCTGCAAGAGTGTGGCTGGTCAGAAATTTGAATGACATTGACCTAATGGTACCTCAGCCTGAGGTCTAGCTGTGAAGACACATAGAACCCCTGTGCTGTCCTCGATCCTTCCAAAAACAGCCTCCAATCCATGACCGTCACAAGACTTGCCCTGATGGCAACTGGAGTTTGATTCAGATGGCACCTCCCTTCCTGGACAGACTTCCTTTCTTTGCTGAGTCCGCTCATGACACCCTTCTCTGGCCAGCATGCAGGCTTCAGCTAGTGCTGTCTTCTGTTCTGTAAAATGCTGTACACAGATCCTAAGTTTCCGCAGGGGATGATCTTTGCTCTTATCCTGAGGAATAACCTAATGGTATTTTAACAAATAAAGCGTGTACACAAAAAAAGAAAAGACCCTGATGCTGGGAAAGATTGAAGGCAGGAGGAGAAGGGGATGACAGAGGATGAGATGGTTGGATGGCATCACCGACTTGATGGACATTGAGTATGAGCAAGCTCCGGGAGTTGGTGATGGACAGGGAAGCCCGGCGAGCTGCAGTCCCTTGGGTCGCAAAGAGGCGGAAACCACTGAGTGACTGAACTGAACTGAATTCATAGTTCAAAAAGCTATTGTGAGAATTACAGCATTTACTGGACATGAAAACTCTCCATAAAACTGAAGTATTAGTTCCATGAACTGTTATTAACACTCAAAAAAGAAAATGAATTAAAACACTTAGATAATGTAAGCCTACTACAATATACTTAATAATAAACTTTGTCTCACTCAAAATTTTAGAATAAAATTTGCAATGTCACCCACATGCTCAATGAGTACAATTATAAACCCAATAAAATTCTTCTAGTTTTTCACCAAGAAATTTAACACTATATGTACATCTAAAGCTTTTGAAATTTTCACACTTTGACCTAGTAATTCCACTCACAGAAATCACAAGAAAACTATTTGAAATATCAATGTATATATAGTAGTGTTATTTAAAATAGGAAAACACTGAAATGCCTTACTACAAACAATAGTTAAATTAATATATATCATAAATATTGTAGTCTTTATATTTTTTTACTTTTTTATGGATAATTTTGAGTATATATAAAAACAGACACAAGAGTATAATAAAATTCCACACAACCACCATGGAGCTTAAATACAGATTTTGCCCAGCCCATTTCCCACCCACACTCATAAATAAAAGATACTGTAATAGAGGAAAACAAATCTGACTCCATATTGGATCTGTTTCTTTTACCTTAACCTTACCTTGTATTCTATTGCTTTTGCTACAAGTTAAGAACACTGCCTATAGGGACTTCCCTGGCAGTCCAGTGGTTAGGACTCTGCACTTCCACTGCAAGTGGCATGGGTTTGATCCCTAGTCAGGGAACTAAGGTCCCACATGCCTTACAACGTAGCGAAAAAAAAGAAAAATATACAGGATAGCCAGTTCTCAAGGCTCTGACCTTTAAAGGTGTAACAGTTTTCTATTCAAATAGAGACCAAAAAATGCAGACTATATTAATAGCTCTTCTCCCCACCTTTGGGCATCTCTACACAACTTTCTACCATAGTGCTGTAGGTCAATTACGCTTCAAAAACAAACTCAAGGACACAGATTTGTTGTAACAGGAGGCAGGGGTGAGGAGAGTGGGGTTGGATGAAAATAATAAAAAGGTACAAACTTCCAGTTACAAGAAGTTGTAAGTAAGCACTGGGGTGTAATGTGCAACATGATTAATATAATCAACACTGCTGTGTGTGCTTAGTCGCTCAGTCGTGTCCAACTCTTGCGATCTGATAAGACTGCAGACACCAGGCTCCTCTGTCCATGGGATTCTCCAAGCAAGAATATTGGACTGGGTTGCCATTTCCTTCTCCAACACTGCTGTATGTTATATATAAAAGTTGTTAAGGGAATAAATCCTAAGAGTTCTCACCACAAAATTTTGTATTTATATGAGACGGTGGACGTTCACTAAATTTACTGTGGTGATCATGATGTATGTAAATCAAATCATTATGCTGTTCACCTTGAAATTTATACAATGCAGTATATCAATTATATCTTAATAAAACTGGAAAAAATGAATACATATATAAACATGTATATGTTTAAATATATATATATGACATTCTTTTAGAAAAACTGCATGCAATGAATTTTCCATTATGAGACTGGATAGACTTTCCTTCTAAAAACTATAGGAAGATATAGCTTTGGTCCTTGTAAGACTTCACAAACTGATTTGGAGATGAAGCATCCATAAATTCTACTTTGGACTCTACTTCATCTTTGCAATTCACTGTCCCTTTACCTCATTCAACTACTAGTCTCTTTTTAAATCACATGTATTTATCCCAGAAAGAGACTGAGGCTTGAAAATGAGTATGAGCATAGAATGGAGATAAGGCTAGAACTCTATTAGACCTGGACCAATACACAGTTTTGAATTAACCAGGAAAGCATAACTTACCTGTTTACTATAAAGTGAAACCAACCAACTGCTGGCTGTTGTAAGGCACAAGAGTGAAACATCAATATCCAACAATAAGAATGCATACACTTTGATCTTTTCTTTCCAAGATTTCTATTTCCTTCCTTCCTCTCCACTACCTCTACTCCTGTACACTCATAGCTTCATACTTTAAACATCACAATAGCCTCTTAGCTGACCTAACTGTGGTTTCTCCAGCCTGCTGCCAGGCAATCTCCCTAAAATACAATTTCATTCAATTTAAATATTTCTATATGTGAGTCTCTGGGGGGCTTCCGCCAATACATGAAACACAAGAGACTCAGCTTCTATCCCTGGGTTGGGAAGGTCCCCTGGAGTTAGCAAATGGCAACACGTTCTAGTATTCTTGCCTGGAAAATGCCATGGACAAAGAAGTCTAGCAGCCTACAGTCCATGGGGGTGCAAAGAGTCGGATACAACTTAGAGACTAAACACACAAACGTATGTGAGTCTCTACCCTCAAAGAATTCATCATCTAGTAGAAAAGACATACATTTCATGACCTCCTTCTCTAAAATTCTCATCAGTACAATCATTTTGAAGAACAATTCATCAGTATCTAGTCCAGCTGAAGAAGCACCTGCCCACTGATTCAGAGATTTCACTGCTAGGAAGCTAGCCTATTTCCTTGTATACTCTACAGCATGTGTACAAAGAGAGCAACATGTATGAGAACGTGTATAGAAATACTTTTTGTAATAGAAAAAAATGAATAAGAAACTACAAGCGATTTAAGTGTCAACAGAAAAATATTTCAAGAGTTTTTATTACAAAAATGTTCAAATATAGGAAAGTATATGTATATGTGTATATATGTGTGTGTGTGTGTGTGTGTGTGTATGTACACAAACACACTTATCCATGTGCCCATCACCCCCATGCTAAATTAAAAGTTGGCCATCTTGCTTCATCCTGCTCCCTTCTAAAAACAAATGTACTTTAAAGCTGACAAACACTATATCTGGTTGTTACACCTCTAAATTAGTTTTGGTGGTGGTTTAGTCGCTAAGTCGTGTCCAACTCTTGGCAATCCCAGGGACTGTAGCCTGCCAGATTCCTCTGTCCATGGGATTTTCCGGACAAGAATACTGGTGTGGGTTGCCATTTCCTTCTCCAAAATTAGTTTTATTCTAAATAAATTCATGCATCCCCATGTTCACTGCAGCATTATTTACAACAGCTAGGACATGGAAGCAAACTAAACATCCATCAACAGAAAGCATAACGATACTGTATATGTGTCAAGTTTTATCATATTACTTCAAGACCAGCCAGAACTCTGTGGATTTGCTCTGACACCATATGAATATTCAATTATCATTGAACCTTTTAACTAACACTTTCAGCATCCATTAATGATCCTGGCCCAAGTCAATTATTCCATAACAGATTGTAACAAATTATGATTTCCAATTCTATAATTCTTTCTGTATTTATTATCTGACACTCCTCATTAACTATAATATAGTTTCTACTAAAAAGGCAGTTCAAATGTTTACTGATTTTCAGAGTAAAGAACAAGTATAAATGCCATTTCCATTTATTCTGGGGTTTTTTTGTTTGTTTCTATACATTACTCTCCTTATTCTTTTTCATCTTAATCTGTCTCAATTTTGGACAAGAGCTTCTTCAGGTTGGCTTTTGTGTCTGTGAAAGTTTTCCCACTTCTGACAGAACATGTTCCAGTTGCACTATGTGTGTTTCCCGACACAATCCTGGAATCAGTCATTTCTTGAGGAGCTCTGGATCCTAAGTAGAAGTTTTTTAAAGACCAAAACTGGAGCAAGAGCAGTACTCATTTTTACCAAAGGGACACACTTTTTCTAGGTCTTTTCAATGGACAGAGCTAAGAAAGAAATATACATTGGGGTAGAATTAAGAAATAAACATTTTAAATCATAAATTCATACTGACATTTATAATTCAATTTAACACTGTCAGGTTTTTTGCTTTGTTTCTTTGAATTGAAAGCTAGTATCTCTATTGCCTCCTAATACATAAACATAAAGTGCCTCAGCAGTAAAGAATCTGCCTGCCAATACAGGAGCCGCAGACTCAGTCCCCAGGTCAGGGAGATCCCCTGGAGAAGGAAATGGCAACCCACTACAATATTCCTGCCAGGGTAATCCATGGACAGAGTAACCAGGCAGGCTATAGTCCATGGAGTCACAAGTCAGACACAACTGAACCGACTGAGCAGGCACACACATAAGCATAAAGCTTACGGATTTTACCCTACAACATATATCAAATGCTGTCAAAATAAAAATATCAATAATTCCTAGGCACACATCCAGAGAAAACCATGATGTGAAACAATACACACATAATAGATTATTCAGTCATAAAAAAGGAGTGAAATAATGCCATATGCAACAACATGAATGGACCCAGAGATTATATAGAGTGAAGTAAGTCAGAAAAAGACAAATATCATGTGATATCACTTATATGTAGAATCTGAAAAAAAAAAAAGGTATAAATCAAATTTTGTTTTATAGCGACACAGTACTCAGCTATGTGAAAATACTATTTTATTTTTAATTAAAAAAAATGAGTAACGTTTTCCTCTGTAGCAATCAAGTCAAAATTTCAACCTACAGTATAAGTTTGTGTATCAACTACTTCAACCTCATACATTCATTTCATCCAGTTTTCTAACCTCCCACTTAATAATCTCCAACAGACATCAGAATCTAATAGTTCTTCCTCATTCCATACAAGCCCACCTTATTCCAGACCTCATGATATTTCCCATTTGCAATGGTCACAACCCTTTGCTCCAAATCCCAGATTTCAACCAACCCATTTCAAACATTCCTCTTCCCCAATAAGCTTTTTCTTAAATGAGCTAACTCCTCAACAATTCTACCTTTCCATTTTTATCAGAAATTTATACCATAATCTGTACACTTCCTCTTCGTTCATTAAACAAACATTTACTTAGCACACAGTATCTTCCAAAAGAAAGGCAAACAAAAACAGTCAAGTCCCTAACCCCACAGAGCTTGTGTAGTAAAGGGAGAGCCTGTCAATTAGTTAATCAATCAACTAGTTAAAGTAGTAGTAGTGATAACTGCTATGAAGAAAATATAAGGCAGGGTACGAACATGGAGAGTATTAGATTAGGGACAGAGAACTGCCATTTAAGAAAAGTCTAAGGTCAGGCCTCCTTGAGGAGGTGACATCTGAGTAGAGACACAAATGAAGGAAGAGGCAAGGCAAGGAAGGATCCCAGAGAAAAGCACCATGATGGATATAATGATCTTTTAGCAACTCAACATCTAGGGAATTCTCCTCATCAGTCTTGAAAGGCAGAAACCTCCACCTATTACTGAAACTAGATAACTGCTTTCCCAGCTTTCCTTGCAACTGGGATACAGTCATATGATCTCCTCTCCAAAAGAGAAGTATCTAAGCTGGAATTTAACTTAGATGGTAGTGCCATTAAAAAAGCAGGAAGTACACGGAATCCATTATGACAAGAGCAGCAGCAGATTCCAATGACAGTAACGACAGCAGTTTCTTTCTGTGATGTATTCCTTTCCTATAAAATTCACCAGAGGTGGTTTCTGGTGCTTAAAGCTAAGAATTCTGACTGTTCCTGGTGATTCAGAGAGAGGCCAAGCACTGGGTTGGCCAAAAAGTTCGCTCAAGTTTTTCTATAAGATGTTACATGAAAGCCCAAATGAACTTTTTAGCCAACCCAATATAAGGGCCTTGAGATAAAAGTAGAAGAATAGGATATGCAATCACAAAGGTATGAATAGGCCACTTCATGTAGGGCCTTATAGGCACTACTAGGGAGTCTGGATTGTATTCAGTTTACTAGGAAAATGTTAAAATGTTTTAAACTTAAGGGTTGTGATGTGATTGAATTAGTTTTTAAAAAAACTACACATGTTCGGATGTGAGAGTTGGACCATAAAGAAGGCTGAGAGTCAAAGAATTCGAACTGTGGTGCTGGAGAAGACTCCTGAGAGACCCTTGGAGAGCAAGGAGATGAAACCAGTCAATCCTAATGGAAATCAACCCTGGATACTCATTGGAAGGACTGATGCTGAAGCTCCAATGCTTTGGCCACTTGACTGATGCAAAGACTCAACTCAGTGGAAAAGACACTGGTGGCTGGGAAAGGGGAGGAGGAGAAGGGGTCAACAGAGGAGGAGATGGTTGGATGGCATCATCAACTCAATGCACATGAGTTTGAGCAAACTCCAGGAGATAGTGAAGGACAGGAAAGCCTGGCGTGTTGCAGTCCATGGAGTCACAAAGAGACACAACTGAGTGACTGAACAACAACTCATGTTATTATGTGGGAAATACACAGTGGCTGGGAAGAACTGAGACAGGAATACCAGGTATGAAAATATTTCAGGCTGATAGTGCTGTGTGCTAGGATGATACCTGTGGGATCATTTGGACATTTCTACCTTTAAGTACTATCTACCTAGGTTTAAATCTAGCATCTTATTGTATGCTTTCCACTGTTCTCTGTTCAGTTTCTGTTCTTTCTTGTCTTCTTTCAGATTGATTTTTTTTTAAACATTCTATTTCATCTACTGATTTGGAAGTTATATTCTTTCTTTAGTGGTTCCCTAGATACCATGCCATGCATTAAAGTCTAAAGTTAATCAAAATCTTTAGTTCCCCCTTCCCCAAAAACCTACAGAGTTTAGAAGACCCAACCAACACATCAATCAAACTCAATGGGGGGACTCTGTTTGGATTCAGTTTGAAGAAACTAAATGTAAATTTTTGAAAGTCACTTTTTTAGGGCACTGAAAAACTACTTGCATGATACCATTAATGATGGATACTTGCCACTACACATTTTTCTAAATCCACAGAAGGCACGCAGCCAAGAATGAACCATGATGTAAACTATGGACTCTGGGTGAGCATGACGTGTTAGTGCATGCACAGTTGTAACAGTGTACTACTCTGGTGGGGGACACCGGCAGTGGCAGAGGTTACACACGTATGGGGAAGGAAGATGGTATGTGAGAAACCTTTTTATTTTCCCCTCAATTTTGCTGTGAAGCTAAAACTGCCCTAAATTTAAAATAAATTAAAAGATCATTTGGAGATTTGAAACACTGCTTAAATGTGTATTGATATTAATATTGATAATAAGAAACTGTCTGGATCTGACAATATTTAGTTTAAGTTTATAACATTTTAGGATTAAAAACAATATATTTACAGATTAAATGATGTGATACTTGAAATTTGTTATAAATTGAGGGATGTATGTGGAACCAGATTAGCCATGAGTTGATCACTGTTGAAGTTAGGTAATGAATATGTGGGGTTCATCATACTCTTCTTTCCTTTTATATCTTTAAAGTTTTCCACATTTTTTTTTAAATTTACCCTCCTTCTAGACAAGGACTCCAGAATATAGAATCCCATTCATTTCCGCTCTGCTTCTGTCTTGTTTTTTAATCCATAAGATAATTTCTACTGTACTATACAGTCCTTATTCCTTTTCATTTTCTAAATATACATCACTTTCTTTTTCAGCCCTTCATACCTTTTATTTTGACCATGTGGGGTTCATTCTACCTCATGTATATACTTCAGGACTGCACTAAGGTGCACTAACCATTTAAATTAAAATTTAGTTTAATTTTAGAAAATTAAACTAGCCACATTTCACACTAGCCACATTTCAAGAGTTCGCCAGTCCTATGTAACTTATAACTACAATACTGAACAGCACAAAGAATATTTCTATCATCACAAAAACTTCCAATGAATGAAGCTGGTTTAAATTATCTTTAATCAAAGTTGGTAACAATCTGTTTTTGTTTAAAATATCTTTATTTCCACCATCATTCTTCAAAGATATTTTCACTGGGCATAAAATTCTAGGTTGACAGGCTTTTTCCTTTGTTTTTTTTTGTTTTTTTTTTCATTTCATATTGCAGATATTATTTCCCTATCTTTTGATTTATATTGTTCAGAAGTCATCTGTTAGCCTAATTCTTCCTACTTCAATAGTTATCTTTTCCTTCAGCTACTTTTTAAATTTTTCTTAATGTCATTGGTTTCCTGCAATTTCATTGACGTGTCTAGGTGTGAATTGAAGATGGCAGTGCAGAAGGACGTGCACTCATCTTCTGCAAGAACTCCAAAATTACAACTCTCTGCTGAACAACTGTCAAAAGGAAAATATTGGATCCCACCAAAAAAAGATACCCCACATCCAAGGGCAAAGGACAAGCCTTTGGAAATCAACATTTAGAATCAAACCCCATACCCGCCAGAGTCTCTCAGGGGGCTCACACAAACCTACTGTGCACCAGGACCCACCCAGAGACCCCAGAGACTGAGCCAGAACTGTGTTTGAGAGTCTCCTGTGGAGATATGGGTCAGCAGTGGCCTGCCGCAGGGGCAGGGGCTCTGGGTGCATCATACCTGGGTAAGGCATAAGCCCTCATGGAAGAGGTCACTATTAACCCTACCACAGAGATGCCAAGACTTACATAGGACTGAGGAAACAGACTCTTGGAGGGCACAAACAAAACCTTGTGCATAACAGGACCCAGGAGAAAGGAGCAGTGACCCCACAAGAGACTGACCCAGACTTGCCCATGAGTGTCCAGGAGTCTCCGGCAGAGGCATGGGCCGGCGGTGGCCTGCTGCAGGGTCGGAGGCACTGAGTGCATGTATGGGATCTTTTGAATGAGGTCACCATTATCTTCATTACCTCAACCATAGTTTGGTCTCAGGACAAACAACAAGGACGGAACACAGCCCCTCCCGTCAACAGAAAATTAAAGATTTACTGAGCATGGCCATCAAAGCAAGACCCAGATTCGCCCACAGCCTGTCCCTCCCATCAGAATGCTTCCATAAGCCTCTTATCTTTATCCATCAGAGGGCAGACAGAATGAAAACCACAATCACAGAAAACTAATCAAACTAATTCATGGACCACAGCCTTTTCTAACTCAATGAAACTATGAGCCATGCCATGTAGGGCCACCCAAGATGGACAGGTCATGGTGGAGAGTTCTGACAAAATGTGGTCCACTGGAGAAGGGAAGGGCAAACCACTTCAGTAACCCTGCCTTGAGAACCCCATCAACAGCATGAAAAGGCAAAAAGATATGACATTGAAAGATGAACTCCCCAGGTCAGTAGGTGCCCAATGTGCCATTGGAGACGAGTGGAGAAATAACTCCAGAAATGAAGAGACGGAGCCAAAGCAAAAATACCCAGTTGTGGATGTGACTGGGGACGGAAGTAAAGTCCGATGCTGTAAAGAACAATACTGCATAGGAGTCTGGAATGTTAGGTCCCTGAATCAAGGTAAATTAGAAGTGGTCAAACAGGAGATGGCAAGAGTGAACATTGACATTTTAGGAATCAGTGAACTAAAATGGACTGGAATGGGTGAATTTACCTCAGATGACCATTGTATCTACCACTGTAGGCAAGAATCCCTTAGAAGTGGAGTAGCCACAGTCAACAGAGAGTCTGAAGTGCAGTACTTGGATGCAATCTCAAAACGACAGAATGACCTCTGCTCGTTTCCGAGGCAAACCATCCAATACCACAGTAACCCAAGTCTATGCCCTGACCAGCAATGCTCAAGAAGCTAAAGTTGAATGGTACTATGAAGATCTACAAGACCTTCTAGAACTAACACCCAGAAAGGATGTCCTTTTCACTGTAGGGGACTAGAATGCAAAAGCAGGAAGTCAAGAGAGACCTGGATTAACAGGCAAATTGGGCCTTGGAGTACAAAACAAAGCAGTACAAAGGCAAACAGTTTTGCCAAGAGAACACACTGGTCATAGCAAACTCCCCCTTCCTACAACACGAGAGAAGATTCTACACATGGACATCACCAGATGGTCAACACCGAAATCAGATTGATTATACTCTTTGCAGCCAAAGATGGAGAAGCTCTATACGGTCAGCAAAAACAAGACCAGGAGCTGACTGTGGCTCAGATCATGAACTCCTTATTGCCAAATTCAGACTTAAATTGAAGAAAAGTAGGGAAAACCACCAGACCATTCAGGTATGACCTAAATCAAATCCTTTACGATTATACAGTGGAAGTGACAAATAGATTCAAGGGATTAGATCTAATAGACAGAGTGCCTGAAGAACTATAGATGGAGGTGCGTGACACTGTACAGGAGGCAGTGATCAAGAGCATCCCCAAGAAAAACAAATGCAAAAAGGCAAAATGGTTGTCTGAGGAAGTCTTACAAACAGCTGAGAAAAGAAGAGAAGCTAAAGACAAAGGAGAAAAGGAAAGATATACCCCTCTGAATGCAGAGTTCCAAAGAATAGCAAGGAGAGATAAAAAAGCCCTCCTCACTGATCAGTGCAAATATATAGAAGAAAACAATAGAATGGGAAAAACTAGAGATGTCTTCAAGAAAATTAGAGATACCAAAGGAACATTTCGTGCAAAGATGCACACGATAAAGGACAGAAATGGTATGGACCTAACAGAAGATACTAAGAAGAGGTGGCAAGAATACACAGAAGAATTATACAAAAAAGATCTTCACGACCCAGATAACCATGATGGTGTGATCACTCACCTAGAGCCAGACATCCTGGAATGCGAAGGCAAGTGGGCCTTAGGAAGCATCACTACGAACAAAGCTAGTGGAGGTGATGGAATTCCAGTTGAGCTATTTAAAATCCTAAAAGATGATGCTGTGAAAGTGCTGCACTCAACATGCCAGCAAATTTAAAAAACTCAGCAGTGGCCACAGGACTGGAAAAGCTCAGTTTTCATTCCAATTCCAAAGAAAGACAATGCCAAAGAATGTTCAGCTACCACACAATTGTACTCATCTCACAGGCTAGCAAAGTAATGCTCACAATTCTCCAAAATTCTCCAAGCCACCTTCAACTTCCAGTGATGTTCAAGGTGAATTTAGAAAGTTAGAGGAATCAGAGATCAAATTGTCAATATCTATTGGATCATAGAAAAAGCAAGAGAGTTCCAAAAAAACATCTACTGCTTTATTGACTATGCCAAAGCCTTTGACTGTGTGGATCACAATAAACTGTGGAAAATTCTTCAAGAGATGGGAATACCAGACCACCTGACCTGCCTCCTGCGAAATGTGATGAAGGTCAAGAAGCAAGTTAGAACTGGACATGGAACAACAGACTGGTTCCAAAGAGGGAAAGGAATGTGTCAGTGCTGTATATTGTCACCATTTGTTTAACTTATATGCAGAGTACATCATGAGAAACGCTGGGCTGGATGTAGCAGAAGCTGGAATCAAGACTGCTGGGAGAAATACCAATAACCTCAGATAAGCAGATGACACCACCCTTACGGCAGAAAGCAAACAAGAACTAAAGAGCCTCTTGATGAAAGTGAAAGAGGAGAGTGAAAAAGTTGGCTTAAAACTCAACATTCAGAAAAGTAAGATCATGGCATCCGGTCCTATCACTTCATGGCAAATAGATGGGGAAACAATGGAAACAGTGAAAGACTTTATTTTGGGGGGCTCCGAAATCACTGCAGATGGTGACTGCAGCCATGAAATTAAGACACTTGCTCCTTGGAAGGAAAGCTATGATCAACCTAGACAGCATATTAAAATGCAGAGACATTATTTTGTCAACAAAGGTCCATCTAGTCAAAGCTATGCTTTTTCCAATAGGCATCTCTGGATGTGAGAGTTGGACTTTAAAGAAAGCTGAATGCTGATGAATTCACGCTTTTGAACTGTGGTGTTGGAGAAGACTCTTGAGAGTCCCTTGGACTGCAAGGAGATCCAACCAGTCTACCCTAAAGAACATCAGTCCTGAATATTCATTGGAAGGACTGATGCTGAAGCTGAAACTCCAATACTTTGGCCACCTGATGTGAAGAACTCACTAGAAAAGACCCTGATGGTGGGAAAGATTGAAGGCGGGAGGTGAAGGGGCCAACAGAGGATAATATGGTTAGATGGCATTACTGACTTGATGGACATGAGTTTGACTAAGCTCTGGGAGTTGATGATGGACAGGAAAGCCTGGGATGCTGCGGTACATGGGGTCACAAAGAGTTGGACATGACTGAGCAACTGAACTGAACTGAGGTGTGAATTTATTTTCACTCTAATATGGATTCACTGGGATTCTTGAATCCTAGTTTGGTATCTTTCATTGTTTCTGGAAAACATCAGTAATCACCTCTCTAAATGACCTATTTTTCTTCTCTTCTTCTGGAATTCCAATTAAGACTTTCTCACACTATCCTCCATATCTCTTACCCTGTCATCTGTATTTTCCATCATTCTATCTTTTCTACCTTGAAGCTACATCTTCGATAATGCTGTCTGATCTATATTCTAGTCCAAAAATTTTCCTGATGAGTCTAATCTGCTGCAAACTGCACCATTAAGTTTTTAATTCATTTACTGTATTTATTTCCAGTAGTTGTTATTTGATATTTTCAAATCTACAATGCCATTTTTTTCTGCTTCTTCTCTTCAGATGTGTTATTTCTGTGAACACAGTAATTATGCTTGTTTAAAAGGAGTACGTCAAGGCTGTATATTGTCACCCTGCTTATTTAACTTCTATGCAGAGTACATCATGAGAAACGCTGGGCTGGAAGAAGCACAAACTGGAATCAAGATTGCCAGGAGAAACAGCAATAGGCAGATGACACCACCCTTATGGCAGACAGTGAAGAGGAACTAAAAAGCCTCTTGATGAAAGTGAAACAGGAGAGTGAAAAAGTTGGCTTAAAGCTCAACATTCAGAAAACTAAGTTCATGGTATCTGGTCCCATCACTTCATGGGAAATAGATGGGGAAACAGTGGAAACAGTGGCTGACTTTATTTTTGGGGGCTCCAAAATCACTGCAGATGGTGATTGCAGCCATGAAATTATTAATAGACGCTTACTTCCTGGAAGGAAAGTTATGACCAACCTAGATAGCATATTGAAAAGCAGAGACATTACTTTGCCAACAAAGGTCCGTCTGGTCAAGGCTATGGTTTTTCCAGTGGTCATGTATGGATATGAGAGTTGGACTGTGAAGAAAGCTGAGTGCCAAAGAACTGATGCTTTTGAACTGTGGTGTTGGAGAAGACTCTTGAGAGTCTCTTGCACTGCAAGGAGATCCAACCAGTCCATCCTAAAGGAGATCAGTCCTGGGTGTTCATTGGAAGGACTGATGCTGAAGCTGAAACTCCAATACTTTGGCCACCTCATGCAAAGAGTTGACTCATTGGAAGAGACCCTGATGCTGGGAGGGATTGGGGGCAGGAGGAGAAGGGGATGACAGAGGATGAGATGGTTGGATGGCATCACCGACTCAATGGGCATGGGTGCGAGTAAACTCCGGGAGTTGGTGATGGACAGGGAGGCCTGGCGTGCTGTGATTCATGGGGTCGCAAAGAGTCAGACACGACTGAGCGACTGAACTGAACTGAACTGAATCTATATCTTCTAATTCTAA
Source organism: Cervus canadensis (assembly GCF_019320065.1). Taxonomy (NCBI): domain Eukaryota; kingdom Metazoa; phylum Chordata; class Mammalia; order Artiodactyla; family Cervidae; genus Cervus; species Cervus canadensis. The sequence continues at coordinate 55,774,721 of NC_057391.1, read as the reverse complement.
TATACGATGCCTATGACAATCTTCTTCTGCTGTCTCTCATTTCCACTGGTTCTTGCTCATGTTTGTCTGCGTGTATGGTTGGTTATCTTTGACTATGTGCCTGACAGTGTCCTTCAAAAATTATTTTGGGGAGGCCTAACATGAAGGAACATTACTCAAAGGAACATTTGTATTTGCTTCTGCAAAACACCAAAGGGATAATACCAGTCAGGGACCAATCCAAATTAAGGTGCCCTTACCTCACTAGGCTGGGGCCACAATTTTGTATTTTTTTTTTTCCTCCTGTTCTGCTCAGTACCAAGACAACTTGCCCTGAAGTACTTTGATATCTGATGGGAAGTAGGCAATGGATTAAAGAGGGTCAAGGATTTGCTCTGGTTCATCCTTCCCTCTCAGGAGTAGACATATAGGTTCAAGCCTAACAAGGACAGATCTCTTATATGACTCTTACATAGGTAAGCTCTGAGTCTTGATTTCTGTCCATCTCATCCCACAAGGCCAATGAACAGAAACCCTAAATTTCTTGATATCAGCAAACATACTCAGGGGAAAAGTGGCTTCAGTTCTCTAGGTATTCTGCTAACCTCCCTTGGTTTGGGCTTTCTTCCAGAATCTGACTTACTAGATTCCACTATCTCCCCAGTTCTTCAAAGATCTTAAGGTAGTGCTTTATATGTCTTATGCAACATTTTCAGTTGTTCCCAAAAAGAGGGCTGGTTTAAATAATCTATCCCACCATTACCCAGATGCCAAGATACATTTCAAAGTAAAGTTTACACACCTCCCTGATGTTGTGTTAGTCGTTCAGTCGTGTCCAACTCTTTGGGACACCATGGACCATTCCCACTATGCTCCTCTGTCCATGGAATTCTCCAGGTAAGTATACTGGAGTGGGTTGCCATTTCCTTCTCCACTTCCTGATGTATCAGAAGTTAATGTACAAAAAAAAAAAAAAAAAAAAAGAGGAGTCAAAGATAAAAACTAAGCTTTTACCCTGAACAACTTGGTGAAAAATAGGATTATTTACTGAAATAAAGGTGCCAAAGTGGGATAGGGAGGGTCAGGTGTTAAGGAGGTTGGCCACAGACTGTTAAGTTTGAGATGCTTTAGCTAGATTTTAGGTTTCTTATGGTTAGAGACAAGACTTTCTTTTAGTGTCATTTGAACGCATAACCACTTTAGAATAGTGCAACATACAAAGTGGCTATTTAACTAGGCAAGAGTTTCTCCACATTTAGCAGCATCCCTACTCTCCACCCTAAGACACCAGTAGCAACCCCCCAACCCTGTTTCACAACATCAAAAAAATTTCTCTAGCTTTCGCAAAATCACTCCAATTGAGAACCACTAATTAAATGCTTCTTAAAGTTAATTTCTATACACCATGCTATCACCATCCTTTCCACCACAGTCCACTCAACTGGACACAAAGATATATAAGAGGTAAGAGTCAATCCAAGCCAAAACTGTAACCAAGCCCAATTCAGCATTTCTCAAATTGGGTTTCCCAGAGCTCCAAAGGTCTGCAGTACTGAGAAAAACAGGGAGTGAAGGGGTAAGTACAGGTTAGAAGCTACCAAACAGTTTCACCCTCATTCAAACAAGACCATCTCTGGGGACTCCCCTGGAAGTCTAGTGGTTAAGACTCTACGCTTCCACTGCAAGGCGCAAGGATTCAATCCTTGGTTGGGGAATTAAGATCTTGCATGCCAGATCCCACATGTCACATGCAATTTAAAAAAAAACAAACAAAAAACTCCAACTGTTACATGCTCCTATATAACATTATATTTTTAAAAGAAAACTACTGCCAGTATAACATCTTCTCATCAGATATAAAATGGTTAAAATTTTAAATCTCAAGCAAGAATTACTTAACAGCTCTTTTTTATTGCTAGTCCACACCCAAATCCTTGTTAACAAAAACCCAGAAAAGCACTACTGATACATTTGCAAGTCCTGGCATGTTATGTGCTTTATATATGCTCCCCTTTTATTTTTTTGACAGTAGCCAAATAGAAATCAAGTAAAACTCATATGGATAAATCAGGGCCTCCAAAATCAGATTCTGAACTATAACTCATCCAAGAAAGTTTAAATTCAAAATTATACAGCAAGAGTTTGTTCTAAGCAGCACCCATGCATTTCATGACTCCTTTCCTCCATTAGGTTAAACCTCTTATCTTACAGTTACTCCTCAATGCACCAAATTTAAAAAAAAAAAAAAAATTATGCTCTATTACAAACTTCCCTAACTCAGTTTTAATATTGTTTTAAATATTACAATACAATTTCAACTACCCTAAAGATCACTTCTTGATTCCAGCTTGTGCTTTATCCAGCCCAGCGTTTCTCATGATGTACTCTGCATATAAGTTAAACAAGCAGGGTGACAATATACAGCCTTGACATACTCCTTTTCCTATTTGGAACCAGTCTGTTGTTTCATGTCCAGTTCTAACTGTTGCTTCCTGACCTGCATACAGATTTCTCAAGAGGCAGGTCAGGTGGTCTGGTATTCCCACTTCTTATTTAACTTATATGCAGAGTACATCATAAGAAACACTGGGCTGGATGAAGCAGAAGCTGGAATCAAGATTGCCGAAAGAAATAGAAATAACCTCAGATATGCAGATGACACCACCCTTATGGCACAAAGAGACGAAGAACTAAAGAGCCTCTTGATGAAACTGAAAGGGGCGAGTGAAAAAATTAGCTTAAAGCTCAATTCAGAAAACTAAGATCATGGCATCCGGTCCCATCACTTCATGGAAAATAGGTGGGGAAACAGTGGCTGACTTTATTTTTTTGGGCTCCAAAATCACTTCAGATAGTGACCGCAGCCATGAAATTAAAAGACACTTGCTCCTTGGAAAAAAAGTTATGACCAACCTAGACAGCATATTAAAAAGCCAAGACATTACTTTACCAACAAAGGTCCATCTAGTCAAAGCTATGGTTTTTCCAGCAGTCATCTATGGATGTGAGAGTTGGACTATAAAGAAAGCTCAGTGCTAAAGAATTGATGCTTTTGAACTGTGGTGTTGGAGAAGACTCTTGAGAGTCCCTTGGACTGCAAGACGATCCAACCAGTCCATCCTAAAGGAGACCAGTCTTGAGTGTTCATTGGAAGGATGAATGCTGAAGCTGGAACTCCAATACCTTAGCCACCTGATGCGAAGAGCTGACTCAATGGAAAAGACCCTGATCCTGGGAAAGACTGAAGGCAGGAGGAGAAGGGGACGACAGAGGATGAGATGGTTGGATGGCATCATCAACTCAACGGACATGAGTTTGGGTAAACTCCAGGAGTTGGTGATGGGACAGGGAGGCCTGGCGTGCTGTGGTCCATGGAGTAACAAGAGTTGGACACGACTGAGGGACTGAACTGAACTGAAAGATCACTTTCTTATTAAAAAGCCCTTTTTATAGCTTTGAATTTCAGGCACCAAAAGATATAATTAAATTGAAACTATGCTAATAAATTTCCTATTTCCCACATAACCTATTAGATATACATTCTCTGTTACTCTATCTACATTCTACCTGTGCATACCAATGTCCCTATTATGACATCACTACAAAGCTGCTTTCAAAAAAAACAGAATATAAATATCTGTAATTGAAGGATAAAAAATGTTTATTGATGACTATTTACTATTCATGTTTAAGACAACCTCGAGTTCTGTATCTAAATAACATAAATTATACAAACACACACAGGATTTCCCAGGTGGCTCAGTGGTAAAGAATTTGCCTGCCAACGCAGGAGCCTCATGAGATGTGGGTTTGATCTTTGGGTCGGGAAGATATCCTGAAGGAGAAAAATGGCAACCCACTCCAGTATTCTTGCTGGAATAATACCATGAACAGAGGAGTCTGGTAGGCTATGGTCCATGGGGTCGCAGAGAGTGAAACACAACTGAGCGCTAAGCAACCACACACATATACACACAAAATCACAGAAGAGTAAAAGCATTCATCAACTGGCATGACCAGAACTTCTCGTGCACATGCCAAAACCTAGTCTTCCCCTTGTATCGCTGATAACACTATCACCCTCTTTTCCTCCCAAATTAGAGAATCTGTGAGCTATCCTCAACTTCTCCCTCTCCCTCTTGTCTCTACATAGAGCAGATCATCAAGTCTTATAGGGGCTACTTCACTTCTCCTTTGCTCTTCTGTTTTCAATAGTTCAAAAATTCAAAGCATAGAAATGTATGCATTAAAAAAAAAAAAAGAAATGTATGCATTGAAGTCTCAATAGAAGCATTTATGCTATTCCCGTCTTCCCCCCAGCCACAATTATTCACCTTTACTAGTTTCATGGATATCCTTCCGAGGTTTCTATGTTACCAAAAGATTGCATTACTATAATACACTTTCTGCACTTGCTTCTCTTAACGCATCCTGAAGATCTTTTCCTATTAGTTCATAGAGAGTTTCCTCAATTTCTGTAAAGCTGCTTAGTATGCTGTTGTATGGATATATCTCAGTTTACTGTAGGTGGACTTTATTGCTATTATAAACTACACGCAATTAATAACTTTGTAAATGCATCATTTCATTTCATAGAACTGTAAGATAAATTCCCTGAAGTTGGGCTGCTGGGACAGGGATAAATACAACTGTAATTATGATAGATACCAAACTGCCTTCAAGTCATTTTTTTTAGTTTTCTTTTTTTTCCAAGTCATTTTAAAACTAGTCCTTTACTCCCCATTCTCTTTAACATTGCATTCTCATGTCTGTATTCATCCATTTATCCAGTTTTACTCTTCATTACATTCATTACCACCTGACATTTGTTTACTGCGCCTTCTCTCCCCCAACACTGAATGTCAGCTCCAAGAAAACAGAGACTTTGTCTTCTGTTTTGTTCATTACTGAAACACCAGAGATTGGAACAGTGCCTGGCACAGAGTACTGCTAGGCTGAATAGGCTTTGACAAGCAAGGAAAAGGAAGAGGAAGAACACATGGAGTTAGGCCTAAGCATCGTATACTATAGAGGAAATACTATCTTGGTGACGTTAAAAAGTAAAGAATAAGGTTAAAGAAGCAGAGTGTAAAACAAAAAGACTTGAAAGCCAGAAAGTAGAGTTTGGACTTTATCCTGCAGACAATTGAGAGTCATTCTGTTTTAAGCAAACGATGATCCATTCAAACATTTATTCAGCACAAGTTCAATTCACTTTGCTTGGCACAGTGGAAAGTGCAAAGGTCAACAGTACATGGTCCCTCTTCAGGCTGCTTAAGTTTAGCAGCAATGGGCTCAAAAAATTTTTTAGGAAAATTATTCTGGCAGCCATATGCAAGATGGATTGGAAGCAAGTTAGAAAGGGCAGGACTTCCCTGGTGGTCCACTGGCTGATTGCAAGCTCCCAATGCAGGGGGCCTGGGTTCAATCCCTGATTAGGGAACTAGATTCTACATGCCACAACTAAGACTCAGTGCAGCCAAATAACTAAGCAAATATTTTTAAATAAATAAATAAAGTCAGAAAGGGCAAATAATAGGCAATGCAGAATCCCAGAAATAGAGATCCAGGAAAAATTAACCTAAAGAATAATGCTGACTGATGTATATAAGAAATAAAGGAGAAATCTATCACAGACGACTTCAAGATTTAAGCATGATGATAATAAAACAAAGAAAAATAAAGTAGTGGAAGTTGGGTAATAATAAACCAAAAAGTGAATGAAATTCCTTAAGCCTCGAAGGAAATACTTGGTAAACCAACTGGAGATATCAACCTGAGGAGTACACACTTATGGGTCTTCAACATATAAAACATCCATGAAGAAGAGACAAAGAGAGGTGAGCAGAGAGCCAAGTACTGAGTGGAATGACAGTGTAAGAGGATCATGAAACAACAACACAAATTCACAAATGAAGCAATCAGAAAAGGAAAATCAAGGACTAACATGAAAGGCGAGGAAAGGAAAGGTTAGGAAGCCTAAGTGGAAGTCAACAGTCACACACACATACACTGACTGAAAAAAACCCGGATGAAACCAATACCATTGGGAAGGATGTCCCTTGAAGCAACAGTCTGAATATGTCACATTCACATGTAATGTCATTACAAAAATTGCAGTAAATTAGGGAAGAAGTAGCACAAGAGCTGAGGGCAGCAATTTTAACTGTCTTAAAATTTTTGAAATAAAGAAATGAGGAAGATAGCTAAAAAGAACAGTAGTTAATAGTTAAAGTCATTTCTTTTCCTCCTAAAACATAGAAGTCTGTATATTCTGCACTATTTGAAGATAAGGAGAAATCCCTGCAGTTAACAATCAAAGTGATCAAAGGAAAGTTAATATGGCAGCAAGATTCCTAGAAAAGCAACATTCCTCTTCTATTCTGTTTACAAAATAAGGTGACAGGATAGATCTGTCATGGTGACAACATGCAAGCTTGCATTCTATACTCTTTTTCAATTAAGTATAAGTTGTGGTATCTCTTGAGAGAGAGGAAGAAGATATCAAATAGCAAAATATCAGATTAATAAAATGACTGCCAAGTAGCAAGGGTTCACTGGATTTGTACAGCATAAGTTTATAGTGGCCAAGAAATTTTCATAATTACCTACCTTCCCCCACAAATACACTGCGACCTATGAGGAAAAACAGGAACTACACAGGCAGGAAGATTTGACAACAGGAGCCCAGTAAAATATGAAAGGAGTGACTGATGTCAGTTCAGGCTATATAGAATGCATACAGGAATAAACTAAGGGAGAGAAATTGAGAGTCCCTATGAACAGAACAGATAAAGGAACGTAAGGAACATAGGTGGAATAATTGCAAAGATCAAAAGTTCATGAGTCAATTAGGATGTAAGAAATTTTTTTAGATCGTTCACTTATACAAGTATACTGTTTGCTACATGTAAAAATTTGTGTCTCCCCAACCTTCAATTTTATGTTGAACTCCTAATGCCCAAAGCGATGGTATCAGGAAGGAGTCTTTGGAAGGTGAAGTCTGATCATGAATGAGATAAATGTCCTCATAAAAAGAGACCTGAGAAGGTTCCCTTTGCAACTTCCACCATAAAAGGATACAACAGAGAAGTCTGCAATCTGAAAGAGGGCCCTTACCAGAGCCCAATGATGTGGCACCTTGATCTTGAACCTCCTATATATGCTTTAATATTAAAAATGTTGTAATATTAAAATAAAATAGGACTTAAAATTAATTCCACAGGTTCCTTAATTGCAATTCCAAAAGCCAAAAAAAACTGTGAAACCCAAAATAACTTATTTGGCAGTTAACACCTTACCTAAACTGACATGAAGTTATTTATAGTCTTTATTTACCCCATTTGCTGTAAACGTTCATACATTTTGCAGCAGAAACAGTAACTTGTTTGAAGAAGGTTACTGCACTAACTGCTGAAAGGCTACATTAACACTCCCTTAACTACATACAAAAAACTCTCCCCAGGTGGCTCAGATGGTAAAGAATTTGCCTGCAATGGGGAGACCTGGGTTCGATCCCTGGGATGGAAAGATCTCCTGGAGGAAGACATGGCAACCTACTCCAGTATTCCTACCTGGAGAATCCCCATGGACAGAGATGTCTGGCAGGCTACAGTCCATGGGGTCACAAGGAGTCGGATGCAACTAAAAGCACACAGCACATTAGACCCTGAGGGTTTTAGTAGACCACAATTCTACAATAATTGCTAAGATTTATTTAACTATTAGGGCTTCGCAGGTAGCTCAGTTGGTAAAGAATCCACCTGCAATGCAGGAGACCCCAGTTCGATTCCTGGGTCAGGAAGGTCCCCTGGAAGAGGGATAGGCTACCCACTCCAGTATCCTTAGGTTTCTATGGTGGCTCAGATGGTAAACAAACCACATGCAACGCGGGAGACCTGAGCTGGGAAGATCCTCTGCAGGAGGGCATGGCAACCCACTCCAGTATTCTTGCCTGGAGAATCCCCATGGACAGAGAAGCCTGGTTGGCTACAGCTCGTAGAGTTGCAAAGAGTCGTACACGACTGACGAACTAAGCGTAGCACTGAGCTATTAAGTATGTGTCAGACACTTTCTTATCACTTTCTTTGCTGTAACTCATTTAATCCTTCCAAGCACCCTGAGTTACGTATTGCAATTATTTGAATTGCACAAGGAAGGAAAGTAAAGCAGATTAGGCAAGTTGCCTAAACTCACAGAGCTAGAAGAGTGACTAAGTTGGAATGAATACAACATTTAAAATATTACACACAAGGTGAAAAAAAACATAACATACAGAACTGATGGTAGGGTGGCAAGAATCAGTGGCATTTCTCTCTATTCAATTAATTAATATTAGAGTGGTAAGGAATCAAACAAATACAGAATACTTCATGCACTTTCAAATATTCGTTCATGCGCAATCCCTTTGTCAACTTGCATAAATTGCAGTGTAAAATTCAAACTCAGCTTATGCTAGTATCTTTAATTTTTATTGAAACATAACCTTTAATCCTTTTAATCTCAAGAGATACATAATAATACAAATTCACTATATAAGTTAGAAAATTTGTGTAAGTAAAAAGAAAATAGTCTTCTATAAAATTACACACAGAAATAATCACTTAACAATTTGGCAGTTTCCTTCCAGATGTCAATATATCTGCTATTTAATTAAAATAAAATCACATTTTTAAAGTTACTTTTTTTATTTAACATACACCAAGACATAATTTCATGTTTTTACATTCTTATGGCTCAGCAGTAAAGACTCTACCTTGCATTCATTGCAAGAGAAGCAAGTTTGACCCCTGGGTCAGGAAGATCCTCTGAAGAAGGAAATGGCAACCCACTCCAGTATTCTTGCCTGAGAAATCTCACGGATAGAGGAGGCTGGCGGGCTATAGTTCATTGGGTCGCAAATGAGTTGGACACAGCTTAGTGACTAAACAACAAAGCATTAAAAAAAATGGCTAGGTAGTACCCCCACTGTAGGAAGGTATCGTAACAATCACCGTGAAACATCTAAGTTGTTTACAATTTTACAGCATGGAGTCACCCACTCTGGAGTCAAACTGCTTATAATCAAGTCTGTGCTCTGCCAGTTACTGATTCTGCTAACTTGGACAAGCTACCTAATAATTTCTCTATACCTCAATTTTCTCTTATGAAAAATGGGGACAGCATTACTTACTATATATGATTAATGTGGGGAAGGGATCAAATGTGTTAATATACAGCTTTTATTATCAATGCTGCAACTGGTTGTAAACAGCTACCAATTTATCGGTTTTATTACACCAAAATAAATACCAAAACAAATTCACTTAAAATTTCCACATTAGAAGGTATGCCCATTTTTCAGGCTTTTAATATGCCAAACTACAGCTGGGTTTAAAAAACCCTCATTAAATAGTTGTCTCATTTAATACTCATTTTTCCTTATCCAAGAAAATGAAAACTATGATCCAGTTAAGCTAACTTGTTTCAATTAGCTTTTGCTCTTCCACTTCTGCACCTGCAAACCTACACATATTTGTAAACTCTCAGTCCATAGGGAACTTAAGGTTAAGGAAACCTGGCTGAAATCCTAATTCGGCTCATCATTTCCCTTCTCTTGAATCCCTAACTTGAACGCCCATCAGTGGAAGGGGACCGCCTACCACCAGAAACCACCAATTATACTCTCCTTTTGAGGAATTTTTCTTCGAGGAATGTTGAAATTGGCCTCCTCCTAATTTCTACCCCTTGCTCCTACTTCTTTCTGGTCAAGTCAAACCTTGTTGTTCTATGTGAGCTTCTCTTTTGGGGGCCAAAGATCACAGTTTTTCAACTTTTCCTCCTTTCCATTTCCTCCACAATTAAAATTCTCTGGCCATGCTCTATAGTTGGGTGGTTTTTAAACTTGATTGTTTATCATCTAAGGAATGTGAGAAAAACAGAGTGGGCCAGTTCCTATCCTACTTAAGGTTGGGCCTCCATAGGTCTTTTTAATGAGCGCTCCAGCTGATTCTGATACAGAGTTTCAGAACTGATCCAAGATCCCACTTATGATAGTATGTTATTTGAAATAATACCCCAGGTGTAACACAACCAGTACAAAGCAGGGCTGACACCTTGCTCTTCAAAATGTTATTTACTTTTTAAAAATTTTTAAGTGTTCATTCATATAAAACGTACAATCAGTTAAAATGATCAAGTCTTTTCCACACTATTTATGCATTAGCATCTTGGGCCCTAACAGCCAACCTTTATAATCATTCCCATTAAAAGGTTAAGAGAGCTAGGGCTACGAATTTTAATTTTAAATGGGCCATTTAATTTCTAAATGAACCAATGGTCCTGCAGGTGGATTTACTTTCAGTGAGGAAATCACTTCATGGTCAAGCCTCTAATACTATGGACATACTCAGCCCAAATAAAACTGCATTAGCCCGCCAACGTCTGAACAGGACAGTTGGTTGCACCAAAGTATCTTCTCTGTGCAGACCACTGTTGCCAACATTGTGAAGTAACACATAGGCCCTAATACTAACACTAATAAACTGACTGAGAGAGCCTCATGGAACAAACGTCTTCAGAAAAAGTTAAATGTACTAATTATAGTTGTCCTGAGGTAGACACATCAGTGCTACAGAAACATGATTACTAGTGGGAAAGCTCAGGGACCAAAGAAATGACTCACTAGAAAACTAAGTTGCCCTGAACTTAAAGGTTTTGTTTCAGTTTGCTTTTTGGTATTTGCAGAGAGAAGAAATGGAGCTTATCCACACTCAACCTGCTTGCAAAGGGGTACGGCACCCTCATAATTAATTCATGAGTCAAAATTTTCTCGCAGTGACTCCTGAACCCCTCATAACTTGTTTGTTTTACCTGATATTTCTAACTTAAGGTACTCAAGGGCCAAAAAAAGTCCATTCTATAGACGATGAGCTCATCATAAATATATCTAGAGTTGAGGGTGGGGAGTACAACTCAAAATCCAATCTGATATTTTCATGTGAATAGCAAACATCAAAAATATACCTGGCATTTTCTAGCAATTACATGAAGACAGACCAGATGCTTCCTGTTGATGGAACAGGAGAGAACTACAGACTGGCAGAATCAGACTAAAGTTCACAAAACAACCAGAAGCTTCATTTCAGAACCATTAAACCAAAGCAGGTACGACTTTTAATAAGTATTCACACATTTACAACTGTCCTCCAGCCTAGAACACCCAGACTGATTCAGAAATAGATAACTCATGAACTCTTAAGTTACAGAGTTAACTCTACATCTGTATATGCATTACAATGTAAAAGCAGTTTCACCAAAGGTTTCACTGCAGGACTCCTTTTTAATCTGGCACTCCGATAGTGCTTTGAAGTGTTCAACTTCAGAGATTACATTTACACACAAGCTTTCACAAGCAAATTTAACATGGGGTTCGTGTTTTACTTGTGTACATCATTAAAAATAAGTTGTGGAATTAAAAATTAAGTTTAATCACTTAAAATTTTTTCAAATATTCTGAGTCTCTAAAATCATATGCAGATTATGCAATCTTTATTCATGATGTTTATGCATCTAAACCCCAAATTGAAAAAGCTAGAGCTCAAGAAAAAAAGCACAGGAAACAACCCTCTTATCCGTATTTTTAAAATGTGTCTTTTACAATAATATCTTGATTTGATTTGAATGGTAAGAGCAGGATAGAAATGACACATTTTTCAGCTTTTGAAAAAAGGCATGAGTATACAGTGGAGTTTACCAGCGGTTACATGATGTGATACCACAACAAACTGAACACAGAAGTAGATTCACGAATCCAGCTATCTTCTGTTAAACTAGCCATTCAAAAGACAAAAATGCAAAACAAAGTCACTCTTGCCTAAAACATCACTGGCGTTAACATGCAACAGACTTTTATTTTGTTATCTTGGGGGAAAATAAATACTCCAAAAGAGAAAAAGTTAAGAAAAAAGACAAAGCCATCTTTCGTTTCCTTAAATTCAAAATCTGAGCCTGAAAGTGGAAGTGGCAAGGTCGATGGTTACATGTCACTGAGAAGAAATTTAAAGCAAGCTGAAGTGGGTCTCTGTGTGAAAAAAGACTATCTGCAAAAAACTCCTGGCCACTAACTTCTGCATAATAAACTACAGTGCTTTAACTCTGGGATGGCAAGTTACTGCACTCATTACACCAAACCATTTTCCAGATAAAAAACTGTAGTTTACAAAAGTAACTTGCCTGAATCGAGACAGCAAATCAGTGTCCAGAGAGAACACTTAAGGTATTTCCACATTACCAAGCCCCCTTCAGAAGTACTGTGGTTTCTGCCCCTCCTTTGAACAGATGTCTCCTCGCCACAGTCCAATCAGGTTTAAAGCAAGAGTATGTGTACTGAAAACAGGCTTCAAGTGGTAAAACACACACAAAGCAGGCCTGTATCATTCCTTTGGTTTCAGTTTTCACGATGCACCCTCGAGGCTAGGCACGCTGGTTCAACATGGTAGGAGAGCTTCAACGAAACACACTAAAAACACACTGATCGTGCCGAGACAGAAATGACCTGGCAAAATTCTCAACTTCGTCCCGGAGGCCGTGCACCCGCAGATGCCGGCGGGCAAATCCCAAGAGCAGAAGTCCCCAGCATCCAAAGCAGCTGGCTTCCTCCCCTCAGGAACTCGAATCCCCGAGGCCGAGGCAGTCGCCGCGGCGGACCCGCACGGGACCAGCTGGGAGCTCCCGTTAACCCTGTCCGGGCCGGCCAAGCCGGCTGCTCCCGCCGCGGCCCGGGCGCCTCCAGGCCCCGCGGCCCAACAGCACAGCGCGCCGGAGGCCGGCCGTCCCCACCGACCCTTCCCCGCTCCGGCTGGGCGGCCCAGACAAAGAGAGCGGCGGCTCCCGGGGCGGCAGCGCCAAGGCCGTAACGCGCCAGCCTGCCTCACCCGCCCACCGCCTGCCACTCGGCGGCCGCAGTTCCCGCAGCCCGGGCCTGACCCCATCCCGCTCCGGGGCCGCCGCTCGGGACCGGCCCGGCGGAGAGCCGCAGGGAGGCCGTGGTGCGCCGGGGCCGACGAGGGGGCGGCGGCCGCCACCATGTCTGCCCGCCCCTCCCAGAAGCGGGGTGCCAGCGGACAAAGCGCGGCGGCGGCGCGGGCGGAGCGGGGACCCAGGCCCACCCCGCCGACCCCCGCGGAATAAGCGGGGCCAGGAGCCCCGGAAACCCGGCGCCTTAATGCAATAAACAGGAAATCGCGGGGATGATCTGGGTTCCGGGGGAAGTGGAATTATTTTTTACCAGCGAAGAGATCAACTTCCACATCCGGTGGTAACAGGGCCCTACACAGACCCGCACTGACCTGGAAAAGCTTCGGGAGCGGCGACGGGGGAGCAGCAGGAGGTGGTTCGGGGACCCGAGGCGCCTCGTACCCTGCCGGGCTGACGCGGCCCCGCTAAACACAAAGCGCTTCAGCTGCACAGGGCGCTATTTTCCGAAAATGCCGCGTCTGGTCGGCGCCCAAAATCCCCACCGAAAAGTCCCCCGTGCTGCGCGCGGAGGGACACATGGTGTGCGAGTGAGTCAAAGCTCCCAGCATCCCTCCCAGACCCGGCCCTCGTCAACTCTTCCCCTGAGCCTTTCCGCCCCTGCCCTAGTTAGCAGATTTCTCTCCCACCCACTCTCCGATCCCTTTCCGGCGGGAGAAATAGGGCGAAAGGGTCTGATTTTTGTTTTTAACGAAGAGGAGGGAAATAAGCCATTTCTACAGCTTCAGCTACACAAAGAAACCGGCGGAATGATCCCTCTCGGAGACCGCAAGTCCCGGCTCGCCCGGCGCCTGCGCGGCACGGGGGTGGGAGCTGCGGCCGGCCATGTGCGCGGCGGAGCAGCGGGCCGGCCACGCAGGCTGCCCGCTTGTTTCTGCGGGGCTAGGAGTGGGAGGCTGAAGTGCGTGTGCTAACTTTCTCTCTCCGGCATGAGCGCTAAGATGAAAACATACATGTTCCTGTAGCTCCCTCCCTCCTTTTTAAACATTGTGGTGGTTCCTTATATTTTGTAGACCCTAATAACTGCTCGCTGAATTCCCTTGAATTACTGTCAACTCAGAGGTAGAAGTCTTGTTTTTCCGGGGTTGGGATGTTAAGGTTTTTGTTGCATTTTATTAAGAAAGTAGCAAAAGTTTATTTGAGGGAGCTTGCCTGGCATCCCAGTGGTTAGCACTTTGCACGCTTTGGCTGTAGGGCGGAGGTTCGATCCTTGGTCAGGTAAATAAGATCCTGCATGCTCCGGCCACCCCCCCTCCCAAAAAAAAGTTTATTTGAGAATGGTGATTTGCAAAGTAAGAGTCTTATAAGTTTAATTTACTTACGATGGTTAGCTAAGAAACCCATAATATAGATAATCTTCTTAACAGATGAGCCAGGGAGCGACTTTTCAATCTTCTAACCTTAACAATTTTTGGCATCCTACATCTATGAATTGAGAATATGTGAGAGAGCACCAGGATTTTAATTTAAAAGAGTTTACAAGTGAAATACATATTGCCCACTGATTTAGGGTGGCCTCAGGTATTGATGTAGAAATTTGTCTTTGTGTAACTTAACAAAAATGTTGTGCCTAAAATAAAATGAATGACATGGGAGACGTATTCTGTTTTTCTTTCTGTTTAATATTTTCAGTGCTGCTTTGGATCCTCACATGCTCTTCTTTAACATTGATTTATCTGAGTAAACCTCCAGTTAATGGTTGCAATAGAATCTTTGCACTCCTTGATCTTATGCTACAGAATGCGAACAAGTAGACATCATCAGGAGTATGAGGGTAAACTGCTGAATGCTGTGAAATTTCATACCGGAGGAATCCCTTATTTACCTGTGAAGGAGGCATGGCATGTTGCAGGAAAAGCAGTTAGCTTTAGTAAGGGATTTGGGGAGACTTTCCAGACAGAAGTAATGAATGCAAAGGTTAGGACACAAACACTAGAAATGGTTGAGTGCGCGGAAGATAGTGCTTTTTCAGAAATGCCTAGAGATGTGTCTGAAGAGGTCTAGTCATAAAAACCTTGAGTGCCATGTGCAGAAGAGCTGAGAGCTTTTGAGAGCTAAGAGGAAGATATTGAAAGATTTTAAGTAGAAGCATAGTAAATCAGATTTATATTTTAGATCACCATTAGGTAAGTCAGAGGCAGAGAGAACAGTCTGTGAGAGATTAATGACTTGGACTGAGATGGTGGCAAGCAGGGATGAAGAGTATGTCCAAAGATGTTGCTGAGAGCTTGGTGATCTGGTTGACTGGATAGGGAATGATAGAGGGCCATGTCAAAGATGACTCCTAAGTGTCTTGGGGGAGCAGTCTGAAGGATATCTTCATGGAGATTAGAAACAAGGGAAGAGGAATACATATTAGGGGAGGAAGATGGTTCTGTTTTGACCATGTAAAATTTGAAGTGCTTATGAGTCAACCAAGCAAGTATATCTAGTAGGTAGTTAGGTATTCTTTCATTTAAGTTGTTTTGAGAAAAACTGACTGGCACTGTTCTGCTCATTTGAGCAGATTAAGCAGGGAAAAGACCAACAGATTTCTTGCTCCTGTTTCTGTGGAGGGAACAGACTATAAAGTTTTATAAAAAAAGAAGAGGAAAGATAATATCACAATATCTTTCATGAAGAAAATGAAAGGGTATTTGGATGAAGCATTTCTCTGGGAGAGAGAGCAGGCAGAATTTTGGAGACTGTTCAGAAATGGCCTCTCTCAGAGTTCCCTGATAGCCTAGTAGCTAGGCTTTACTGAGTGGGCCCAGGTTCAGTCCCTGGTTGGCGAACTGAGATCTTGCAGGCTGCATGGCCTCTGAGAAAATACTCTTTTGAGCTAAGACTATAGTGGGAATAAGTTAGTTGAGGCCCGTTTTCGAGATCAAAGGAATAGTAAGGCAAAAATCCTAAGGTGAGAAAGCAAGAAAGGCAGTGTGGCTCAAGTCTAGAGGGCAAAGAAAGGAATAGTAGAAGATGAAGTTTACATCCTTAGTAAGTTTCAGAGCTTTAAAGCCATTGAAGGATTTTAAGGAATAGTGGTGGTTTGGTCACTCAGTCATGTCCAACTCTTGTGACCCCATGGAGTGTAGCCTGCCAGGCTCCTCTGTCCATGGGATTTCCCAAGCAAGAATACTGGAGTAGGTTGCCATTTCCTTCTCCAGGGGATCTTTCCAACCCAGGGATCGAACCTGCATCTCCTGCAT
This sequence comes from Cervus canadensis, assembly GCF_019320065.1. Classification (NCBI taxonomy): domain Eukaryota; kingdom Metazoa; phylum Chordata; class Mammalia; order Artiodactyla; family Cervidae; genus Cervus; species Cervus canadensis. The sequence goes on along the minus strand of NC_057391.1, from coordinate 55,758,540 downwards.
TGGCAGGCAGATTCTTATCACTGACCCACAATGGAGTAACATAAATAGCAGTAGAGGTAAAATGAATGTATTGAAGAGATATTTTGTAATTAGACCTAACCTATATTGCTAATGAATCAAACAGGGAAAGAAAAATCAAGAGGGATTCATAGGTTTGGGACTTGATTATCGAGTCTAGCACTGCCCAGTATAAACATAACACAAGGCAAATATGTAATTTTATAGTAGCCACATTGAAAAGGTTAAAAAAAATGATTAAAAATTAATACTTTTATTAGACTCAATATATCCAAAATAGTACTATTTCCTATGTGATCAATATTTAAAGGTACTAAATATTGTTAAATGTTTTGCATTCTTTCTGTTATCACTAAGTAAGTGTTCAAAATCTGGTATGTTTTTTACATTTATAGTATATCTCTAATTGATTTCATAAAATTTACAGTTGAAAAAGTAGATTCACATACTCAAATCATTCCAAACATTTCAAAAATTGTGCAATAATTGAATTATGTATAAGTTATTTTCATTTTAAAGATTAAAATCTTACTTCCTAAATTAGCCACATTTCAGCTGTTCCATAGCCACTTGTGGCTAGTCGCTACTACATTGGATAGGGTAGGTCTACTGGAATAAAGAATAGTAAAAAATGAGACCAAAAAAGTGTGGAACCAGCCTGGAAGGCCTTTGGTGTCATGTTGAAGGATTGGGATCTTACCCTAGAGAGAAAGGGAATAGTGGATAGTTTTAAGCTAGGAAGTAACACAGTATTTTGCTTAAGGCTAGAAAAAGGCCACTAGGTGACCAACTGATGACTCGGGGATCAAGAGCAAGCCTTCAGTAGAGTCCCCAATATTCCAAGACCTGACCTCAGTCTTTCAGAAGTCTGACTTTTGTCAGTGCACTGGAGCAGTGCTAAAAATGTGGGCCACAGGCTAGTGCCAATCGACAAACCCTTTGTTATTGATCCAAGACAAGGCATTTATAGAAATGAAGAGTAAGAATTTAGAAACTTAGAGCAATTAGTGTTACACTAACTTTACATCTGTGGTTGTAATAAAAATTGAGGATTTGTATTGTTGTATATGCCATTGTTTTCCTTTTTCCCTTTTCTAGTCACTTATTTTTGTATTTTATAAAAGTGTCTATGATCTTTCACAACAGACAAATTTTGAAGCACTGATCTAGAGACACTCAGCTGAAGGAGTCAGAATGACCAAGTAAGTTCCCAGGCAACTTATCTAAACTCAGTGACTTTTTCTTTTTTTTTTTTTTTACTTTATAGTGAGAACTATAATGGCTAAGAGGGCTCCCCAGGTAGCTCAGTGGGTAAAGAATCTGCCTGCAATGCAGGAGATGCAGGCAGATGCCAGTTTGATCCCTGGGTTGAGACGATCCCTGGAAAAGGGCATGGCATCCCACTCCAAGATTCTTGCCTGGAGAATCTTAAGGACAGAGGAGCCTGGCAGGCTGTAGTCCATAGCGTTGAAAAGAGTCGAACATGACTGAAGCAGCTGAGCATGCATGCACGCATAATGGCTAAGAGGGAAATAGATGTATGCTCAGCTGTTCCTGCCCTATCAAAATTGAAGACTACATGGAAATAACTAAATTTACAATGGCTACCATTTATTAATGATTCCTATTTACCAGCCATTGTGAAAAGCCTGTTAACATATTAATGTCTCACTTAACCTTCATAATAACTCTTAAAATAGCTATTATTAACCCCATTTTTCCAAAGAGGAAACTTAGTCTAAAATAGGTAAATAACTTGCCTAAAGTCACCAAGTTGGTAAATGTTAGAGACAGGGTTCTAATAAGATCTCTTTTCAAAGCTATTGTCTTTAATCACTTTTTTTGCCATTATAATCCAAGTATCTAGCAGATTCCCTGGCACAGATTGTTTTAGAGAGAATATGTGAAGTTGACTACATTACCTCCCAGAGAATCTTTAGTGAAATTGGGGCCAAAGTAAGGGGAGTTGCTGCTGCTGCTGCTGCTAAGCCGCTTCAGTCGTGTCCGACTCTGTGCGACCCCATAGACGGCAGCCCACCAGGCTCCCCCATCCCTGGGATTCTCCAAGCAAGAACACTGGAGTGGGGTGCCATTTCCTTCTCCAATGCGTGAAAGTGCAGTTGCTCAGTCGTGTCCGACTCTGTGTGACCCCATGAACTGCAGCCTACCAGGCTCCTCCATCCATGGGATTTTCCAGGCAAGAGTACTGGAGTGGGTTGCCATTGCCTTCTCCAGTAAGGGGAGTTAGTGGTATTCTAATAGTATCAGACAAATGCATTCATTTTTATAATACAAATATGTGTTTTGCTCCTATTCAGAATGTACTGACTCCCACAAATCAAAAAATAAAAAGACAACACAGTAGAAACTGGTAAGAGATTTAAACAGTCGCTTCACAAAAGAGGGCATCTAAATGGCCAGTAAACATATAAGGATGTTCAACTTCCATCACCAGGGAAATGCAAATTAAAATCATGAGGTACTGTTGCACACCCACAATAATGGTTAAAATGAAAAACACAGGCAATGTCAGTATGGGAACAAATGAAAATATACCTGTTGATGAGAATACATATTGGTATAGCCAATTTGGAAAATTCAAACTTCAAAAAAAAAAACACATGAAACCAAACGACATAGGGATTTAGGCTTAGGTAGTAAAATCTATAAAGAAAAGAAAGAAAATGATTAGCTTTGGGTGGGGGAGTAATGCCTGGGAGGGTATACAGGGGTGCTTCTAGGGTGCTAGCAATGTTCTGTTTCTTAACCTGAGTGAGGGTTGCAGATGTTCACTTTTTTATTGAGCTGTCTGTTTTGGGGTGAATGACTTCTCAACTACCAACCATTACCTTGCTGACTGAGTCAATCTTTCTGAGCCAAGCATTAAAATATGAAAGACAAGGTAGGTCTGATTTCTGGGGATGGCAACGGTGAAGGAGAGACAGATGCAAAAAAATACTGCAAAACATGAGGCAGTTTGAGAAGCTGAAAGAGGATGGCCATTAGAGTAAGAAGCCCCAAGTTCAGAATTTAACTGGTTTTTCAATCTAGGCTGTAAGCACTCTCTAGCTTTTGACCCGGGTATATCTCCTAACTTGCCTTAATTTCACTTTTCTCACCTGGGGCTGAAGGGAGTTTGATAAAATGGATGTTTTTGTTTTGTTTTTACCACTTTGTAAGCTATTAAAATGCCATATACAATTTTGCTAACATTTGATTCAGTGTGATCAGAAAAGGGAAGGAGTAAGGATGACTGAGATTTTGAGTCAGAGTGATGAAGGTTTTGGTGATAGCATGAACTAAATGATTTGGAAAAGATACTCTGTTTCTGTGTTTATGCCAGAACATCAAGGTGGAATTATCAAACAGATTTAGAACCTAAGTTTTGGTACTCTGAAAGAAAGGTCAGAATTGGTGAAAGAAACTAGATATTACCCACGTAAGGATAATAATTAAAGCCACAGGAGTGACTTCGTATTGTTGGAAGAGAATATAGAAAAACAGTACTGAGGACAGAAAAAGAAGTAAAGGAGGAAAGGAAATCAGCCTTTATTGAGCACCTACTGAACTGTATGCCCACTGCTCTACATTTATTATCTCATCTATTTCCCTCAAATTCCAAGATAATGAATGAAGCCTCCTTTGGCCAACTGACAGTGTAGACTCACAGTAAGGTAAAGAACCAGCATTTCAAACCAGCTTGACTCCAGCTTGTATGGTGCACTACACCACTGCTAGAGCCAAGTGTATCTCATAGAAGTCCTGGCAAAAATGTGAGTCAAGGAAGAATAAGCCCTGAGAAAAGACCATTGGATTTACATGATTTGTGACCAAGGAGTTTCTGGAACACAGAGCAGTGTCTGTACTCCATCTGTTGTGCTTCTGTGAGCATGGTTAATCCAGACAAACATTTGTGTTCTAGACCTCTGGCAATAAGAAAAAAAGTCAAGATGGTAACTGTGAAAATTAATGTAATGAAAACAAAGTCACTTATTAAAGCCTAGCTAGAGACTCTTTTGCCAAGTGCTTTAAATCATGCCGAAGCTTGAAAGAGAAATGGGAATAACTCAGACATGATTCAGTGTTGTTTGCTGCTTTGTTCATGTACTGCTGAGAACTATCTTGAATGTCACCAGTAGTATGAGTCCTTCACTTTGGAAAACACTGAGATGTTACATAATAATGTTCACTGTTTGGAGTGCACTTTCAGTCACCTGAAATTCTAAGGAAAAAGATTGAGATGGCTTTGCCAGCCAAGGACATTGTAACTTAGAATGAAAGGTAATTTTGCTGGTGATAAACACATGCCTTTTGGAAAGCAGCAATATCTCCTCAAAATTTAGAGTTAATTCACTGTATCTATGAGGAAAACTCTTCCCTACTAAGTTTATTAGAACTATTTACTCTTGGAATAGCATGTTAACATTGAAGAAAAAATAGTAAAAGAATGTTCCACCCCAATATAATTACTGGTTTCTTCCTGCATGTTTTTAGATTTGCAGATGAATAATGTGTGCATTTTTGGCAGAGACTGCTGTGGAATTTTTAATTGATTGCAGGAGCATGATGTCTTCTGTCTTTATTTACTCCCTCTTTCTGAATTCTACAGAAGACCATATATATTATTCTGCTCTTTGTACTTAAGACATCTTGGGCTTTTCCCTGAAAATGCATAAAATGCATACTCTTTTCTTAGCCCTGCAGATTATTTAACTAGTCATTATCCAATTGAAGGATGTGAGTTTCTAATTTTTCATATTCTAATTAGTGCTTGGATGAATATCTTTGTACATACATCTTTTCTTGTATACTTAAGCATGTCTCATCTCAGTTCCCAGAGTGGATTTACTCTGCATAGAGGCATCTTGGATTTTTAATTTTGATAGGTACTGATGTATTGCCTCCATGTACCAAATGTTTCTCCACAGAGCATTACCAAATTTTTGGATTTTTCCCTGTGAACTTTGGAAGGGTAGATTATTTCAAGTCCTACCTAATATTTTTCAGGGCCGATAACAGAATCATTTGGTTAAACTGGGGGAAATGAGATTTGGTTTACACAATCTGTTCAAGACACAAATTCTTTGCTGCAGCTCCTGCAGCTACACACCCACAACTAGTAGAAACATGGTTGCTTATGCAGTCAAAGCAGCCAGCAAAAACCTGGAAAAGTGCCAAGAATGACTACAAACAGCTCCACCTACACTTTTTTTTTTTTTTTTGCAAATTTGCAAGCCTAGCAGTATCTAAAAGATCCTTCAGCGTTTGGATTACAGAGAATCAACCTGATAAGAGGGAGGGAGTTATTCATTTCATGAAAAATTCCTCTAATATGATAGGAGCTGAAAATGATTTTTATTTCATTTTGCTTCAGTGCTGAAGTGGCACTGGGAGGGAGAAAGTAGAGCTATTAGGCTATAGGGTCCATCTGCACTGGGGCTTATATAAGACTGTGAAAGATTTCCAGGAATAATAAGCTCAGTTACTTAGAGCCACAGTAATTTAGGGAGGGGGAAAAAAATTCAATGTGGTGTGCTAGCTTACTGACTTTTCAAAAAAATTTTTTTTACATTTTTAAAAATTGAAGTATAGTTGATTGACAGTGTTTCAGGCATACAACAAAGTGATTCAGTTATATATGTTCTTTTTCAGATTCTTTTCCCTTATATGTTATTACAAGATATTGAATATAGTTCTCTGTCCTATATAGTAGGCCCTTATTGTTGGGACTTTTAAATATTTAACAAATTTGTAGGCTTGTTATGGACTGAATGTTTGGGCATCCTCTCCCCCTAAAATATTTGTAACTCCTAACACTTAATGTGATAGTATTTGGAGATTGTGCCTTTGTGAGATAATTGGTGTTAAATTATGTCCTGAGGGGGGCCCTTACAAAGGGATTAGCGGCCTTAGATTAATAGGAAGAAGATGTGAAAGAGCTGTTTTCCAGCTCGAGCTCAGAGACACAGAGGAAAGGCCATGTGAGGACCCAGTGAGGAGGCCATCTGCCAGCCAGGAAGAGAGGAACTGAAATGGCCAGCACCTTGATCTTGGACTTCCAGCCTCTAGAACTGTGAGGAATAAATTTGTGTTATTTAAACCACCCTGTCTGTGGTAGTTTGTTGTGGCAGCCAAAGTTGACTAAGGATTTCTTTTGTTATTCAGTAACTCATTCATGTCCGACTCTTTGTAACTCCATGGACTGCAGCATGCCAGGTTTCCCTGTCCCTCACAGTCTCCCAGAGTTTGCTCAAACTCATGTCCATTGAGTTGGTGATGCCATCCAACCATCTCAACCTCTGTTGTCCGCTTCTCCTCTTGCCTTCAGTCTTTCCCAGCATCAGGGTCTTTTCCAATCAGTTGGCTCTTTCCATCAGGTGGCCAAAATATTGGAGCTTCAGCTTTAGCATCAGTCCTTCCAATGAATATTCAGGATTGATTTCCTTTAGGATTGACAGGTTTGATCTCCTTGCAGTCCAAGGGACTCTCAAGAGTCTTCTCCAGCACCACAGTTCTGTATCTCTAGTTTTTCACAGATTCATGAAAGTCCATCCAAAAGAAAATTGTCGTAACTCTTAATAGTGTTCTGTCTTTCTTTAAATTGACTGCAAACAACACATTGTGTAGTTTTTGCAAAATTTGGAAACTGTTACGTCTTTAGGCATGACAGGTAACTATTGGGGAATTCTTCAAGTTATTTAATATACCCAAAGTTGCATCTCAGGAGTGACTTGCATCTCAGGAATGGCTTGGAATTTGGAATTGTTAGGTAGGAAGTTAGGCATGAGCAAGGAGGGGGTAGAAAAGGGTGCAAGCTGAGCTCTAAACCCCATCCCAGACATGCCCAGAAAAGCTCACAGATATGCTACAAAAATAACCACAGAGACTTTTCCAACTCCTGCACATGCACCCTAGGCACACAGTGAATACAAATTAACCATGGGGGCTTCTCGAACTCCCAACACATGCTAGCCCTAGGCACACAGTGGATACAAACTAACCACAGGGGCTTCCTCAAGTAACCTTAGGCAACTAGGGGCCCATGACTGGTTCATAAACATTGTCTACATACATACATCTGATTATAACAGACTGAATTATGGGAAGATGTAAACAACAAAGCCTGTTGTTATGTAGCTTGCAACTGTCAATGGGCCTTGAGCATATGCCCATTTGCATTCCCTTTCTTGATTTATGGCAGGTATAAGCCCTGTATTGCACAGGGCACAACCAAAAGGAGGAGACAGGAAGTAAGAAAAGGGTGATGCCAAGAGGGATCTTTGTAACTCCTTTGGGGCTGGCTTGTTCCCATGCCTTGGGAGTATCTGTTTAATAAAAGTATTGAAGTAGTATTAAAATAAAAAAAATAAAGTAACTGTCTACTTAAACTAAGTGAGCTGTAACTTCTCTGTTGGTTCAAGCCCTTTAGTCCATCATTCCCAATTTTTGTTGCAATGAACAAGGGAGAGAAATAAACCAACCTGACAACCATTCTGTCTCTCCAGTTGAAGTAAGAGGCATATAAATGCAGGTCTAAACTCATTCACTTGATGGACTGTAAGTAGTGGTACACATAGGTAATTGATTAGATATTTGATGATACCAGGAAAGCATACTACTTTTATTGAGCTTTGATGTTTTGTTATGATAATAGTAATATGTTTAAATTTTTTAAACCAGAATCTTTTAGACATACGATATCTGGGATTTGTTTCAAAATAATGTGGAGTTGCAACAGGGTGTAAATTATTGGCCATATCAAGGAAGTGATAGTGATCTAGGGAATGGTAATTGCAAAAGCTAGATGATGGATACAGGGTGTTCTTTGTATTCTTTTCTATGTCTATATATGTTGACATTTTCTGTACTAAAATATTGTTAAAATAATTTGTGATTATGTATAACTAGTGACTTATACCTGATGAAATTAACATATAAAGAATCATCTATTCAAATGTCTTCTGAAGCATGGAAATTTAAATCCTGGCCATTAGCATGAATTGAACTTCACTTACCATGCATTTATTCAGCAGCCACTAAATGCTTTCCTGTAGATTTTCCTCATTTAATTTCTGCAAAGTAGGTGTCACCCCATTTTACAAAGGAGGAAAATGCAGATTCTAGATAAGTAATACACAGGTAGAAAATAGCATAATTCGGATTTTTCCTTCATTTAGTCTGTCTCCCAAAATTCATGTTTTATTTCTGCTATACCATGCTGCTTCTCAGACATATCTGACCACCTTTTCCTCCATGCTGTTTTTCTTTTAGTAGTGAAAGCCTGGCACAACAGGTGGACAAACGTGTGGAAGATTTCTGGAGTCTTTGTCCTCTCCTTTCCTATTAAGGCAGCTGCTGCTGCTACGTCACATCAGTCGTGTCCGACTCTGTGCGACCCTACAGATGGCAGCCCACCAGGCTCCCGTCCCTGGGATTCTCCAGGCAAGAATACTGGAGTAGGTTGCCATTTCCTTCTCCAGTGCATGAAAATGAAAAGTGAAAGTGAAGTCACTCAGTTGTGTCCGACTCTTTGCGACCCCATAGACTGCAGCCTACCAGGCTCCTCCGTCCATGGGATTTCCCAGGCAAGAGTACTGGAGTGGGTGGCCATTGCCTTCTCCGTTAAGGCACCTAGAGGTCCCAAAAAAAGTGAAAGTGAAAAGTGAAAGTCGCTCAGACATGTCTGATTTTTCCAACCCCATGAACTATATAGTCCATGGAATTCTCCAGACCAGAATACTGGAATGGGTAGCCTTTCCCTTCTTCAGGAGATCTTCCCAACCCAGGAATTGAACCCAGGTCTCCTGTCTTGCAGGCGGATTCTTTACCAGCTGAGCCAGCAGGAAAGCCCTGAGTTCCAAAGCAGAAGTTACAAATTTACTGCACCTAAAGGAAACCATGAAACAATTGATAAAATTCTAGACCTAACTCACCAAACTTTTGTCCTCCAAGAGTTCATTTGACCATTATTGCATACATTTGTGTCAGTTACTGTTCAAACTGTACCCTCATCATACCAAACTGATACCCTCATCTCACTTTCAGAACATAAATTAAGAGCTCAACCTTGAGGACTTTATGCTAACTTGAGAGCATTATGCTAAGTGAAATAAGTCAGATAGAGACAAATTCTGTATGATTTCACTTAATATTTGGAATCTAAAATATCCAAACTCAGGGACTTCCCTGGTGGTCCTGTGGCTAAGACTCAACACAGGGGGCCCAGGTTCAATCCCTGATCAGGGAACTAGATCCCACATGCTGCAACTAAGACCCGGTGCAGCCAAACAAACAAATACATACATAAACACCAAACTCTTAGAAATAGAGTAGATTTGCAATTGCCAGGGGTGTACTGAGGGGCAGGGGTGTGGTGAAAGAAGAATGGGTAAAGGTGGTCAAAGTGTGCATCCTTCAGTTATAAGATAGATGAGCTCTGGGGAGCTAATGTACAGAATTGTGACTATGGTTAATTCCGTATTGTATAGTTGAAACTTACTAAGAGAATAGATTTTAAAAGTTCTCAAGGCAGGAAAAAAAATGGTAGCTGTAAGGTGATGAATGTGTTAACTAAACTTACTGTGGAAAACACTTTGCAATACAAACATATCAAATCATCATGCTGTGTGCCTTAAACTTAATGTTACACATCAGTTATATTGCAGTAAAGCTGGTGGGGGTGGACGTCTTAATCCTAACACAATTACCTCTCTCCTCCTCCCTCCCATATCCCCACTCCACCCTCAATCAGAAGCAGCACCTGCACAATTCAGGAAATGGACTGGGTACAAGATAGAAAACAGAGTAGCCTGTCCAGTCTCCCTTCGCTTTCTCCTTTCTCTTAGTAAGAACACACCAAGTTTGCAATATAAGGGAACTTGGGACAGCTCCCTAATTCCAAACCAGTTATTAACAGTGGACCTTTAAGAATACGTAATATAGAATGTGACACAGTTTAAAAGCCCCATCATAAAGTGTGTGGAGGAAAGAGACCAGATTTTATAAGCACTCCTGGTTAAAGCAAGAAAGACTTCAATCAAAGAAAGGCCTTATGTGGGATCTGGGTATTTACATTCTCTTTATTCTCCATCACCTACCCATCCTGCAAATAAAAATCACCATACTTAGGCAAATCTAGGCTTACCTATGCTTAAAATAACCCCATCTGACTAGCCTACAGAGTAGGTCATGTGGGATAGACTTTAAACTCCATGGTGTACTTTCCCTGCCCCTGGATTTCTGCAACTCTGGGCCAGAAAAACCTAAGATGACAGAGTAAGAGCACAAACTCCAGTTTTAAGAAAGCGAGGGTGGGATGTTTCGAGAGAACAGCATCGAAACATGTATATTATCTAGGGTGAAACAGATCACCAGCCCAGGCTGGATGCATGAGACAAGTGCTTGGGAAGACCCAGAGGAATCAGGTGGAGAGGGAGGTGGGAGGGGGGATCGGGATGGGGAATACATGTAAATCCATGGTTGATTCATGTCAATGTATGACAGAGAGCTGTCCTTTGACCAAGCAAGAATACTGAATCACAAGAGAAGATATAACATATTTGATTCTTAAAAAAAAAAAAAAAATAGATGCTTAAGAGTTGGAAAACTAAAAAATGAGGAATTGAGAATTTCAAGTAAGACTGAGAGAATACCTACAGATTATTTAAGGGCATAAACTCAAAAATGCCCCTGCCTAACCTATTGAAAAGGCTTTCAGTAGGATGAAAAGGTGAGAGCTGCCTTTTCCCCTGGCTAACACATCTCTCTGGCAGCAGAAAATTAATAGATGGGGTAAGGTATTATTTGGGACTTCCCAGGTAGCACTAGTGGTAAAGAACCCACCTGCCAATGCAGGAGACAGAAGAAATGTGAGTTTAATCCCTGAACTGGGAAGATCCCCTGGAGGAGGGCATGGCAATCCACTCCAATAATCTTGCCTCGAAAATCCCATGAGCAAAGGAGCCTGGCGGGCTACAGTCCACGGGGTCGCAATGAGTTGGACATGACTGAAGAGACTTAGTACACAGCACAAGATATATTTAGTAAAGAATTGAAGCCCTAGACAGCATATTAAAAAGCAGAGACATTACTTTGCCAACAAATGTCCCTCTAGTCAAGGCTATGGTTTTTCCAGTGGTCATGTATGGATGTGAGAGTTGGACTATAAAGAGGGCTGAGCGCCGAAGAATTGATGCTTTTGATGTTTTTATTTTTTTAATTTTTTTTCTTTTTTTAGAATTGATGCTTTTGAACTGTGGTGTTGGAGAAGACTCTTGAGAGTCCCTTGGACTGCAAGGAGATCCAACCAGTCCATCCTAAAGATCAATCCTGGGTGTTCATTGGAAGGACTGATGCTGAAGCTGAAACTCCAATACTTTGGCCACCTCATGCGAAGAGCTGACTCATTTGAAAAGACCCTGATGCTGGGAAGATTGAGGGCAGGAGGAGAAGAGTACAACAGAGGATGAGATGGTTGGATGGCATCACTGACTCGATGGACATGGGTTTGGGTGGACTCCGGAAGTTGGTGATGGACAGGGAGGCCTGGCGTGCTGCGGTTCATGGGGTTGCAAAGAGTCTGAACGACTGAGCGACTGAACTGAACTGAAACCCATACCTTGATTTAAATTTAGATATTTAGTTTTTCACATGTACTAAAAACTGATTTTTCCACCCTTCTGCCATCTGTACACGTGCACAAGATCTAGAAGAAAGTACTCAGGTATCCCTCTTCCCCTTGAGCTCTTCAAATGAAACTCGTTTTGCTTTTCCCCTCCCCAACTTTTTTATCTTTAGCAAGGTACCACCTTTTGTAAATAGTCCAGGCTCAAAACATTATCTTCATTTTTCTGATTTAGCTTTTATTTCATAATCCTAAACTTAATTCTGCAATCCAACTAGACTAGGAGGGAAATAAGGAAAATATAGAACCCAAAAACCTCCAGCACATGAATAGATGTTGAGTATTTTCAGATAGCACAGAGATTATAGGATGGAGTGAAGAGATGAAGTTGGTGGGATACACTCCTGAGCTATAGAAGGAATGGTACAGAAGCTAAAACACAAGTCATTTATTGAAGTTTTCTATTCGTGCATGCATGTTAAGTCACTTCAGTCATGTCTGACTCTTTGTGGCCCCATGGACTCTAGCCCGCCAGGCTCCTCTGTTCATGGGATTTTCTAGGCAAGAATACTGGAGTGGGTTGCCATGCCCTCTTCCAGGGGATATTTCCAACACAGAGATCAAACCTGTGTCTCTTACATCTCCTGCACTGGCTGGTGAGTTCTTTACGACTAGTGCCATTTGGGAAGCCCGAGTTGTCCACAGTCAGCATTAAAGAGCTTCTTGGTGGTTCTGCCATTCCTGGACCATGGCACTCCATGGCTTCCATGATATTCATGTCCTCTTCTACCTTGCCAAAGACCACAGGTTTGCCATCCAACCATTCAGTCTTGACAGTGCAGATGAAAACCCGGGAACACTTTGTGTCGGATCCAGTATTTGCCATGGACAAGATGCTAGGACCCATGTGCTTCGGTATGAGACTCTCATCATCATATTTCTCCCCACAGCTGGATTTGCCATAGTGCCATTATAATGTGTGAAGTCACCACCCTGGCACATAAAGCCCACAATCATTCACAATCATTTCACAATCTGTGAAAGCAGGAATCTTTTTAATGAAGTTCTTTCTCCCCAGTGCTCAGAGTATGAAAGTTTTCTGCTATCTTAGCAACTTTGTCTACAAACACCTTGAAAAATACATGGTCCGAGGGCTTACCATGCACAGAGCTATCAAAGAAAACAGCAGAGTTGACTGGCTGGGAGGTGGTAGTGTCTGCAAAGTCAAACTTTCTTCATTCTTTAGTGCAAACTGCTTGTCCTCTTGGAAAGGAACCTGTTTTGCATTTTTTACCTTTATCTTCACAAAGACTTCAACTCAAATGAGTCTTTACCATATTTCCTTAAGATGACTGAGTCTTGTGGCCCTCTTTGAATTTAACCTTTCCTGTCTGCCCTATCTTGCCTGACTTCCATTGTGATCTTCTTCAAATATTTTATCTTCTTCAAATATTGTTTTCATTTTGAGACTCCCCTGAGCATTACCCTACAGAGTGTCTAGGCCCTATCCAACCCTGGGTTTGAGCAGGCTTGTGGACAAGGATGATAGTGTGCGAAAATACTTAGCATCATCCCTGGCATATCGCAGGCACTGTTTACTTCTTTTTCTTTTTATCAAGTTAGTTTCTTTACTGTCCCAAAGACCACCAGTGATAGTCCAAGGCCTACCTTGAAGATATTGCAGATTTGGTTTCAGAACACCACAATAAAGTACATCACATGAGTTTTTTGGCTTTTCAGTGCCTATGAGTTATATTTACACTATCCTGTAGTCTATGAAGTGTGCAAAGCGTTGTATCTTAAAAATACATACCTTAATTTAAAAATATTTTATTACTAAAAAATTCTACCCATTGGGCTTCCCTGGTGGCTCAGTGGTAAATAATCCTCATTCCAATGCAGGAAACACAGGTTTGATCTCTGATCTGGGATGATCCCACATGCAGCAGAGCAACTAAGCCCGTGTGCCACAATTGTTGAGCCTGTGCTCTAGAGCCTGGGAACCAATACTAGCAAGCCCATGCACCACAACTACTGAAGTCCAGGCATTGTGGAGCCCATACTCCTCCACGAGAGAAGCCAACATAATGAGGAGCCCACGCACCACAATGAAGAGTAGCCCTCTGCTTGCCACAACTAGTGAAACGCCTGCACAGCAACAAAGGCCCAGTACTATATTTTAAAATGCTACCCATCATTTATGCCTTCAGTGAGTTGTATTAACATCAAAGATCACAAATAAAATGTGACCACCATAACAAATATAATGAAAGTTTGAAGTATTGCAAGGATACCAAAATGGGACACAGAGACATGAAATGAGCAAATACTGTGGCAAAAATGGCACCAGTGCACTTGTTTGATGCCACAAGCCTTCAATTTATAAAAAACGCAAGATATGTAAATTGCAGTAAAGCTCAATAAAATGAAATATATCTGTATTCTCCCTCCAAGAAGTGTATTCACTTCAACCTTCTGCCTCTCCAAATCTAGCAAATGTGAACAAATTCAAATTCTATGTTCAAACTTTAAAACTACCTTGAAGGTCACAGAAGTAGGAGCAAATGGAAAACCACAACTTGTTCTTGGCTAAGAAATTCAACATCATAAAAATAGTGTTATTTAACATGTCAAAAATACTAATAAGGTTCTAGGAGGAACAAAGGAAATGGGAGGAGGGGAGCTAGCAAGACTGATTCTAAAGCTCATATGGAAAAAATAAACAAGAGTGGCCAGAAAACTGGCAAAAAAGAGTGATAAAGGGAGATGAGCATCTGTTAGATATTAGACTATAAAGCCTCAGTAAGGGCACTAATCCATCCTCAGGACCCAAACACTTCCCAAACATACCAGCTCCAAATACAAATACATTGTGGATTAGGTTTCAACATAAGAATTTTGGGAGGACAAAAACTTCAGTCTGTAGCACCAAATGTCCATGGATAGGGAACTACAGAAGAAAAAAAAAGCAGTGATAGTATAATATAAACAATATATCATTAAGTTAAAAATTAAGGTGTAGAAAGTGTATATACTATGCTACCTTTTAATAAAAAGAGAAGCTATATAGATAAATATACATATCCACGAGGACAGCAATGCAAGTAGGACTTTTCAGTGTATACCTTTTGATACCGTTTTGTTTTTTAAACCATATCAGTTAAGTGTATTACCTTTTTTTAAAGAAGATAATGCCTTCCTAACTATAAACAGGATTTTAAAACTTAAGAGTTGGGAAGAGGTCTTCTCTGGTAGTTCAGCAATTAAGAATCTGACATCCAATGCAGGAGACGCAGGTTTGATCCTGCTCTAGGACCTGGGAGCCTCCACTACTGAGCCCACATGCTACAACTACTGAAGCCTGCACACCTAGAGCCCATGCTCTGCGATAAGAGAAGCCACCACAATGGTTGGGGAACAAAGACGCCACGTGCCACAGGGCAACTAAAGCCCTGCATCACAACTACTGAGCCCACACTCCGAAGCCCATGCTCTGCAACAGGAAAATCCATTGCAATGAGAAGCCCATGCACGGCAACAAAGAATAGCCACAGTTTGCTGCAACTAGAGGAAGTCCAGGCACAGCAGAGAAGATCCAGTGCAACCAAACATTAATTAATTAATTAAACTATTTTAAAACTACTAGGTATAAAATATCGAGGATATATTAAATAGCACAAGGGATTATATTCAATATCTTGTAATAATTTTAAATGGAGTATAATCTGTAAAAATACTAAACCACAGGTTTCCCTGGTGGCTCAGTGGTAGAGAATCCTCCCGCCAGTGCAGGGAACATGGGTTCAATCCCTGGTCTGGGAAGATATCACATGCTGCAGAGTAACTAAGCCCATGTGCCACCACTATTGAGCCTGTGCTCTATGGCTCGGGAGCTGAAACTCCTGAGCCCGTGTGCCACAGCCACTGACACCTACACACCTAGAACCCATACTCAGCAACGAGAGAAACCACCGCAATGAGAAGCCTGTGCATCACAACTGGAGGGTAGCCCCTACTCACTGCAACTAGAGAAAAGTCCATGCAGCAATGAAGACAGTGCACAGCCTAAATAAATAAAAAAATTTTTAAATGACTGAATCACTATGCTGATATCTCTGAAACTAATATAATAATGTAAATCAACTATACTTCAACAGGAACAAAAATGTTTAAGACCATGCTTTCTATGCAGGGGTCATGGGTTCAATGCCTGGTTGGGGAATTAAGATCACCACATGCCACATGCACAGCCAAATTTAGAAAAACAATTTCTTAAAAGAAAGACAGATACTATGTAATCTTTTTACATGTGGAGTCTTAAAAACTCACAGATACAGAGAACAGATTAGTGGTTGTCAGAGGCAAGCGGTGAAGGATGGGCAAAATGGATGAAGGAAGTCAAACAAACTTCCAGTTAGTTATAACATAAATAGGTAAGGGGAATGTAATGTACCGAAAGGCAAATATAGTTAATATTGTATTGCATATTGAAAGTTGTTAAGAGAGTAAATCTTAAAAACTCTTATTGCAAGGAAAAAATATTTTTAAACTATGTATGGTGATAGGTGTTAACTAGATTTATTTTAGTGATCATTTTGCAGTAAATACAAATAAAAAATCATTATGTTATCCATCTGAAACTAATATAATATTTAATGTCAATTATACCACAATTAAAAAAGATAAAACTTGGCAATTTTGTTTTTGTCCCTCAAAGATTTCCTCCATATAAAAATCTGATAAAAAGCCTGATTCTTGGTCCTGGCAGGTTATGCTCCCCTAGACTCAAGGATTTCTCCAGTGGTTTCTCTAGAAACCTTCTGAGTATATTACATGATGAAGTGGGAAAAGCTTATGCTTGATGTTCCCACATATTGTTGTTGTTCAGTTGCTGAGTCATATCCGACTCTTTGTGATCACATGGACTACATCACGAGGGCCTTCTCTTGTGGCTCAGGTGGTAAAGAATCTGCCTGCAATGCGGAAGACCTAGGTTCGATCCCTGGATTGGGAAGAGCCCCTGGAGAAGGGAAAGGCTACCGACTCCAGTATTCTGGCCTAGAGAATTCCATGGACTATATAGTTCATGGGGTCGCAAAGAGTCAAACACAACTGAGCAACTTTCACTTCACTACAGCATGTCAGTCTTCACCTTCTTCCACTATCGCCTGGAATTTGCTCAAGTTCGTGTCCATTGAGTCAGTGATGCTATCTAACCATCAGTCCCTTATACTACTGTCTTTCAAATTCTAGTTCTGTCAACAAGCAGCTCCATGATGTTGAATATTTCAAATCACTAAAGCATTCTGGTGGCTCAGACCTTAAAGAATCTGCCCACGATGCAGGAGACCCAGGTCCAATCCCTGGGTCAGGAAGATCCCCTGGAGAAGGGAATGGCTACCCACTCCAGTATCCTTGTCTGGAGAATTCCATGGACAGAGGAGCCTCGGTTTACCATCCATTGGGTCGCAAAGAGTCAGACATGACTGAGTGACTAACACTTTCTAACAAAGCACTCTGAGCCTTGTTCTCCTTATTTGTAAATTTAGAAATAATAATGTTCATCTCATAATGTTACAGTGATTTAGAGATAAGGCATGTGAAAATCCCTGGCATATGGTAACTGACCCAAACCCATCCCTCTTCTTATCCACAAGTGATTTACAAATTAATGAAGAAACAAGTGAACAGCTTCCCCAAGCACTAATATTTGCCTTATTTATAGAAACCTGTACTACCAGTTTCTAAACACAGGGGCAAACCAGGTCTTTTAGAAGTTTGCCTTGGCTTGTCTCTAGCACTTCAATTTTAGAACATTGTGCTCTTGAGGTGTGTCACACTATGTCCTGATTTTAAAGGCTAAATCTGGCTTTGTCAAGGATATTTGGTTTGTAAGGATCTCTCGTACAAGGTTCCATGAGGTCCTCAGGTATGACAAGGCAGAGTCTCTGCCCCTTACGTGATAACCATCTACAGAGAATATAAGATATTTAAATAAATAACAGTTACACAAGGCAGAAAGTAATGTATGTCTTAAGGACATAAGAGATGTACAGAGAAAATGCTATGGAGATTTAATAAGGAAAAATTACTTCCAACTGGAGATGAAAAAAAATGGGTTTCCTCAGTCTTTCATTAGACATTTGTCATAGATGTGTCTCTGCAAGGTATTAGGCTAAACACAGAATACAAAATTTAAATTATATCACACTTCTTCTGGGGGAACTAAGAACTAAGGGGGAAAGCCATAGAAAAAAACAATTGCAGTACTATGGGGTAGGGACTGTTTTATAAGAGGTATGTTCAATGTGCTTTGGAAGTAGAGATCAAGAGTGATTAACTCAGTGTACAGAGACTGAGGAAAAAATGATGTTTGAGCTGGTTCTTGATGGATAAGGAGGAGTTTACCAGAGAGAGAAGATTGGAAATGATATTTATTAAGACGTTGTCTTTTTATTTTGAAAAGTGGAAAGAATCTAAACATTCAGAAGTGGGGTAAATCCAGAATTGATCAACAAAGATCAGAAAATCAGAAGAAAGTATAAAGTGAAATAGCTTTTACTATGATATGTGAGTAGAAATTAATGAATTTGATCCAGTTACATCATGAGGAACGCTGGGCTGGAAGAAGCACAAACTGGAATCAAGATTGCCAGGAGAAATATCAATAACCTCAGATATGCAGATGACACCACCCTTATGGCAGACAGTGAAGAGGAACTAAAAAGCCTCTTGATGACAGTGAAAGAGGAGAGTGAAAAAGTTGACTTAAAGCTCAACATTCAGAAAACTAAGATCACGGCATCCAGTCCCATCACTTCATGGCAAATAGATGGGGAAACAGTGGAAACAGTGTCAGACTTTATTTTTTTGGGCTCCAAAATCACTGCAGATGGTGATTGCAGCCATGAAATTAAAAGACGCTTACTCCTTGGAAAGAAAGTTATGACCAACCTAGACAGCATATTAAAAAGCAGAGATGTTACTTTGCCAACAAAGGTCCATCTAGTCAAGGCTATGGTTTTTCCAGTGGTCATGTATGGATGTGAGAGTTGCACTGTGAAGAAAGCTGAATGCCAAAGAACTGATGCTTTTGAACTGTGGTGTTGGAGAAGACTCTTGAGAGTCCCTTGGACTGCAAGGAGACCCAACCAGTCCATCCTAAAGGAGATCAGTCCTGGGTGTTCATTGGAAGGACTGATGCTGAAGCTGAAACTCCAATACTTTGGCCACCTCATGCGAAGAGTTAACTCATTGGAAAAGACCCTGATGCTGGGAAAGATTGAGGGTGGGAGGAGAAGGGGACGACAGAGGATGAGATGGCTGGATGGCATCACCGCCTTGATGGACATGAGTTTGGGTAAACTCCAGGAGATGGTGATGGACAGGGAGGCCTGGCGCGCTGCGATTCATGGGGTCGCAAAGAGTCGGACACGACTGAGTGACTGAACTGAACTGAACTGATGATGGGATTAAAGACAGTGAGGAACACTATTAAAGATATTCAAATTGTCACAGATAAGGTTAAAACTTTGAATTAAGGATATTAAGTTTATAGTTTTATACAGGATAAGTTGGTTAAGGGTACACTAACAGCAAGGAGGGCAAGTAGGTGACTATTAAAATAGTTAGGTAAGAAGTAACAGAATCAGACTTCCCTGGTAGGCCAGCATGGGTTCACCTAAGCCAATGCAGGGGATGTGGGTTCAACCAAGCGCATGTGCCACAACTACTGAGCCCATATGCTGCAACTACTCAAGCCCGTACACCTAGATCTGTACTCCACAAAAGAAGCCATTGCAATGAAAACCCCACACACTGCAACTAAGAGTAGCCCCCATTAGTCTCAACTAGAGAAAGCCTGTGCACAGCAACAAAGACCCAGTGCAGCCAATAAATAAATAAAATATTAAAAAGTAACAATATCATGTAGAAAGTGGCAGGAGGAACAGAAGGGAGAGGCCAAATGACAGAAGTATTGCAGACATGGGGTGTAGTGATTGGCAACTTGAGTGCTTGAGAGGATGCTGTACCATTAACAGAAATAAGAAATGTTAAGGCTTGGGGGAAGTCAAAAGTGGACACACTAGTTTTGTGAATCTACAGAAGATCAGTTTCCGTAGAGCAATAGAAGCAACAGGTAAGATGGGACAAGTGGTTAAGGAGTAATTGGAAGTGAGAAAGTAGAGGCAGCAAACATGGCTACTTTATGTGAACTTTGGCAGGGAGGGAAAAGGGTGTATGAGGAGAGATATTGAGGGTTTTCATTGTATGATGCACTGGAGAGATTGAGCTTACTTGTAGATGGAAAGGGAAAATGAAAAGCAGACCAAAACTTGAAGACAAAAGAGAATGGGGTAAATGATAGAGTAAGGTCATGGTTTCAGAGGTATTAGTGAAGAAAAAGATATGAACTATTTGTGTGACAATAATTTCTAAGCATAAGAGATAAAAAATTTCAGTTTCTACTTCAGATGATCTCAGGTGATTTGCAGATAATTTTTTCCTGTATGGAAAATCTCACCCTGCTTTTTTTTCCCCCAGTCCCTTGGCAATGAAAGCAATTTCAGATTGGCCTGCAACATAGCCTACTTAGAAAGAGACACTGTTAAAGTAAAGTGGGAGTTCTGTCATTGTTTTCCCTAGTATTCCTGCTGCAGAGAACCGCTTGTTCAACCACCTCAGATTTGATATCACAATACTCTATGAATGGCTCTTTGAAAAAAGCTGTTCAATTTGGATAGATGTTGATTTTCACAACTTTACCAATTCAGACATTTTAAAAGCCTGGAGTAAAAGAATAAAGCTTCTAGAAGAAAACATAAAAGAATATTTCCATGACCTTAGAATAGGCAAAGACTTCTTAAACAGGACAAAAACACACTAACCATAAAGAAAGGGAAAATAAACTGGATACTATTTAACAATTGTTAAATTTTGTTTATCAAAAGACATCAATAAGACAAGAAAAAGACCAAAACACAGGGTGAAAGATGTCCTCAATATGTAATTAGACACATACTCAGAATACATAAATAATGTCTATAAATCAGTAAGAATAGCTAAAATGAAAACAGGAAATTTTCAAGTGTTGGATAAGGATTTGGAACAACTAGAACACTGATACATAGCTGGTTAGAGTATAAATTGGTACAACCACCTTGAAAAACAGTTTACTTGTATCTCATAAGCAAATCCAGGACCAAGCATCTACACAGCAGAAACAACTGTGTTTTACGCATATGTCCTACAGTAGAATGAATGAATAAATGTAGTATACTTATATAGTGTAATACTACTCAACAATGGGAATGAAAGAACCACAACTACACACAACAATATATATGAATTATACTACATACATCATAATGGGCTAGGAAGTCAGAGTTCATACTGTATGATTCCATTTGTATAGAGTTCAGAAACAGGCAAAGATAATCTAATTGGTTAGAAAAGAGGATAGTGGTTGTCCTGGTGTGTGTGATGGGGGAGCAATGTAGCAACTAGAAGGGGGAGCAAGAGAAATTTCTAAAGTGTGGATAACATTTTCTTTCTTGATCTGACAATAGTTATACAGGTGATTTCAACTTGTGAAATTCATTGAGATGTACAATTATGATTCATGCACTTTTCTGTGTATATGCTATACTTCAGAATTTATTTTTTAAGACAGAGGTTTCAAGTCTGTCAACCTTGTCCTCATGATAGGCTCAAATCAAGACATGATCAGGATTGTAATTTATTATTTTCTTTCCTATTTAATCTATTTATTAAAATTATGCACATTTCTCATTAGTTTCTGCCTTCCAAATCTCTAACTGGCAAGTTCTCCACATCTTGAAACCCTTTAATGATTTCCACACAAGAGACTATTACAGCAAGTTCTGTGCTTTTGTGGTCTGTGCTTTTGTGTTATAGAGAACAAAGTATCTCCCTTAAAATCCACAAATCTAATGAAATTGCTCAAAATAAACAAATGGGACCTAATTAAAATTAAAAGCTTCTGCACAACAAAAGAAACTATAAGCAAGGTGAAAAGACAGCCTTCAGAATGGGAGAAAATAATAGCAAATAAAATAACGGACAAACAATTAATCTCAAAAATATACAAGCAACTCCTGCAGCTCAATTCCAGGAAAATAAAAGACCCAATCAAAAAGTGGGCCAAAGAACTAAACAGACATTTCTCCAAAGAAGACATACAGATGGCTAACAAACACATGAAAAGATGCTCAACATCACTCATAATCAGAGAAATGCAAATCAAAACCACAATGAGGTACCACTTCACGCCAGTCAGAATGGCTGCTATCCAAAAGTCTACAAATAATAAATGCTGGAGACATTGTGGAGAAAAGGGAACCCTCTTACACTGTTGGTGGGAATGCAAACTAGTACAGCCACTATGGAGAACAGTGTGGAGATTCCTCAAAAAATTGGACATAGAACTGCCATATGACCCAGCAATCCCACTTCTGGGCATACACACTGAGGAAACCAAAATCGAAAGAGACACGTGTACCCCAGTGTTCATCGCAGCACTGTTTATAATAGCCAGGACATGGAAGCAACCTAGATGTCCATCAGCAGATGAATGGATAAGGAAGCTGTGGTACATATACACAATGAATGTTACCCAGCCATTAAAAAGAGTACATTTGAATCAGTTCTAATGAAGTGGATGAAACTGGAGCCTATTATACAGAGTGAAGTAAGCCAGAAAGAAAAATACCAATATAGTATACTAACACATATATATGGAATTTAGAAAGAAGGTAATGATAACTCTGTATGTGAGACAGCAAAAGAGACACAGATGTATTGAACAGTCTTGGGCTCTGTTGGAGAGGGGGAGGGCAGGACGATATGGGAGAATGGCACTGAAACATGTAAA
The DNA here is from genome assembly GCF_019320065.1 of Cervus canadensis. Lineage (NCBI taxonomy): Eukaryota > Metazoa > Chordata > Mammalia > Artiodactyla > Cervidae > Cervus > Cervus canadensis. The sequence goes on along the minus strand of NC_057391.1, from coordinate 55,736,005 downwards.
ATATCATATGTGAAACGAATCTCCAGTCCAGGTTTGATGCATGATACAGGGTGCTTGGGGCTGGTACAATGGGATGACCCAGAGGGATGGGATGGGGAGGGAGGTGGGCGGGGCGTTCAGGATGGGGAATACATGTACACTCATGGCAGATTCAAGTCAATGTATGGCAAAACCAATATAATATTGTAAAGTAAAATAAATAATTAATTTTAAAAAATAATGAAATTGCTCAAATAACCAAATGGGTAATAACAAACACTTAGTTTGATATTCACAACCATAAAATCCTTCCAGCACTACTACAGCTATGGTATCCTTGGTTTGGTCAGTTCTACTGATGCCTTTGTTGCCACATTCTAGTCTTCTAGTCTCCTTGAGAACATTTTGGGTGATAACACCAAGTTCAAAAAGCAATAATGATAGTGGAGGGGTGTTAAAGTCAGGAGTTCCTTGTTTATTAGTTATTCAACATTCTGAAGAGACCACTAACTATGCAAAAATACCTTCAATATGGACATCTAGGTATAGAGGAAAACAAAAAATGTTACCATGTTTGTAAAAAATAAAAACAAGCGTAATGTCATGGATTCCTGGGACTCTAAAAATACTACATTCCTGGTTCAGAGGGCATGCACATTTTGATTGGTATTGCATTTCACCAAAAATGTGATTTGGAAGAAATGACACTTTTAATAATATTCCATTTTCTAACCCAGGAACATGACGTATCTTTTCATTTATTTTCTTGTTTTTGGATGTAAAGTTTTAAAGATTTCTCATTTAGTCCCTACCCCATTTCTTACTATGTTAATTTCTAAATAAACATGAGCAATGACTTTGAAACTCCTGGGGACTCAGTGCTCCCAAGTGAGCAGAAAGGGAACCCATTTTCCTCTTTAAATTGTTTATCTCCTAGTATAATTCAGGAAGGAAAGACTTTCTACTCATAGTCTCAGATAAATCAGATAAATCTGTCTTTTTGTCTTGGCTGAGCCAAAGGGAAGAAGAGGAACACATGGTTGTGTTTCACCCTTTTTTGTTGTGGTGGTGAAAATCTGAATGTGTTATCTCTAATCAGCTAATTTTCCATTATTATTGCTCTTCTACAGAATTGCCATTAGGCCCAGGCAAAATAAATTATTAAAGAACATAGAAGTGTCTCTGACACTCAGGATGGTATAAAACCCTTAACAATCACTTGCACGATTAATTTCACTTGGTTTTCAAGGAAATATGTCACATTTGTTGCTCTGTCTCTGAAATAAAAGGCAACTATGTTTAAATGCCACAAAGCAGAGATTCTCAAATTTAACTCAAGACCCCTTTACATTCTTAAAAATTGAGGGCCCTAAAGAGCTTTTGTTTATGTGGATTAAATCTATTGACATTCACCATAATCAAAATTAAAACTGATAAAATTATCACTTAGAAATAATAATAACCCATTATGTGTTAATATAGATAACATATTTTTATGAAAAAATAACTATATTTTCCCAAACCAAAAAAATTTCATGAGAAGAGTGACACTGTTTTATGTTTTTGCAGATCTCTTCAATGCCTGGCTTAATAGAAGACAGATGGATTTTCATCTGCTTCTGCACTCAATTTGTTAGAAAATCACACATCATACAGCCTCTAGAAAATTCCATTGTACGTCTGTAAGGGAATGAAAGTGCAGATGATGTCTTAGCATTCTTAGGAAAGTAGTTTTGACTTTGTGAACCTCCCAAATGGAATTGGGAACTTCCTACAATCCCCAGACCACAATTTGAGATCCACTACCACAGAGGGTTGGCAACTTCACATGGTTCAACCTTACATAATCTTGTTCCTCAAAATATTCAGCACCCATAAGTCAGATAATTACTTACATTTCTTTAAATATGGTATGCACTGCTTCTTAATAATTTTTATACTTTTCATACTTTCAGTAATGTGTGGGTAGTATGACACATATATTCAACTTTCACCCAAATAAATTTCTGATTTCAGAAAATACGCTAGTAGAAAAGTGCTAAAGGATAAATGATACATATGAATACATGAATTTCCTGATAAATTCAGGAAAAAGAATGACTAATATAAAAACATTTTTTCATTTTATCACCACTCAAAGAAACCCAAATAAAGCAACAAACTGACAAACTCTTGGGGTTTTTTAATTGTAAAAGTATGAATTCATATCTTTCATCATCACATTTAATGTTATCAAGTTTTTTTTTTGTTTTTTGTTTTTTTTTTTTTGTTATCAAGTTTTTAAGAAAGTGCATGATAATGGGGTATGAACTAGTTCATATGAGCTCAGGGGTTCCTGATACCAAACTGTCTTTTATTGAGCTCATCTTGGGATTTGCCCTGCCCTTTGTCCCAGAAATGCCACTTCTGAAAATTATTCTAAGGAGATTTTCATGGATATATACTAATATTTATGTTACAAATCCATGAGGCTGTATATTTTTATATTCAATGCTTTTTATAATATTGTTTTGTTGTTGTTGTTTAGTCACTTAGTCATGTCCGACTCTTCGCAATCCTGTAGACTGTAGCCTGTCAGGCTCCTCTGTCCATGGGATTTCCCAGGCAAGAATAGTGGAATAGATTGCCATTTCCTTCTCCAGGAGATCTTCCTGACCCACGGATTGAATTTTGCATCTCCTGCATTGGCAGGCAAATTCTTTACCACTGAGCCACCAAGGAAGGAATAATCTAAGTGTTCAGCGGTAGAGTTAAATAAATTAGGAAGTTATTGAGTAATATTCTGCAGTCATTAAAACTGAATTTTAGAATTCAATAGTGGCAAAAAAAGTCTTCATGAAATATTAAGTGAAAAGGAGTATGACAAATCAGTGTGTATAGTATGACATAGTATTGTAAAATATATATGTACATTTGTAGAGAAAGGAGGTTAGAAGACAAGTGTGACATGTCCAAATTGCATGTTGAATTCTCCAGAGGGAACTTAGCAGGAGAGTTAGAGCAAAGGTCAGGTTCCTACTCCATTCACCTAGTGCTGCATCCTGGGCACAGGGCTGCCTACAGCCATGGCAAGGAGATACCTTTTTTCTGAATTGTTCAAAAACATCAGATGGACTATTGATAGCCTTGGGATTTCATCAATGTATAAGTATTACTTTTGTGGAAAAAAAATACAACTATTTTTTAAATATATGTTTTTACAAGCAGACAAGTGATGGTAGTTGAAGCTGGAGAATGTTCATTACACTGTTCTTTTTCTCCCCATGTTTGACATTTCCTTCAGTAAAAATATCTTTTCTGACACTCTTATGGACATAATACTTTATATAACTTGTTATTTGTTAAAATATTAATCCATAGCTCTTGTCATAACTGGAGCTTTTGGTCTCAAAATCTCTGACTTAATCCAATGCCTGAAGAGTCTCTAAAAGATTAACTTTAAAGCTTCTCAGCAAATACAAGCCACTGTTAATTTAACTTGCAATGTTTCAGCAAGATTAATAGTGACCTTTTAGACTCCCAAAAGCACTATACGTACCTCAAGTATCCACTTAAAATCTAAGCCTGTGGGGGTTTTCGATTTGAAAAAGATGAGTAGGTCTTGGTTGATAGTTCTGACCTGTGTCAGAAAAGTATTCAAAACTATACATGGGAACTCTGTCCTTTTTTCCCCTTTCTTTGAGTAAATAAAATAACCCTTAAGTTGATGAGCTGTTTACTTGACAATCATCAAAGCCTAAGTTGTCACTTGCTGAAATGTTTGCTTGAAATCTGGTCTTTCTAAGCTAATTATCCCTTGTGCTTCAATCAAAAGTCACAGGAAAGTTTTTCTCTTCTTACCAAATGTACTTATTTTGTGATCACGGTTCCATCCCTAACTGAAGTTGTTAACTTTAACTCAAATGAAAATTTTCTTTTTCACCTTGACCCTGCAAATTCAAGAGAGATCAAATCAAATTTTATCTGTAAGCCTTGGACACATATATTCAATTTCTTTAACTATCTATCTCTCTTTGGAGGTCTCTTAGTTACTTCAAATATACTTGTTGGTGGGGAGGGGGAAGGCAGGGCTGACTAAATTAAAATTTTTTATTTTTATTTTTTTGAAGTATAGTTGTTTTATAATACTATAATACCATATTAGTTTCAAGTGTACAGTAGAATGATTCAGTATTTTTACAGATTATATTAAGTGTTACTACAAGATAGCACATGTTCAAAAGTGATCCTCTTCTCCCCAGTGCAAGCCTGATTCTCTTGTAATGTTTCCCAGCTTTTTTTGGTAGGGGGAGCCTCATTGTGAGGCACAAAGGATTTTAGTTCCCTGATCAGGAATTGAACCTATGCCCTCTGCATTGGGAGTGTGGAGCCTTAACCACTGGACTGCCAGGGAAGTCACTCCTTATCTTAATAAATGGCTCCATCATCCACCCAGTGGAGGTTAGTGTCCTCAGCATCATCATTTTTTTCCCCACCTGATCTCTTCATATTTACTCTCACCTGCTTCAAACTATTCTTTCCCACTGTGGCAAATGAGATCATGTTTAAAACCCTTGAGAAGTTTTTCATGGCTTTTAGGATGAAAACAAAATCCTAAATCCAACACATGGTCTATAAGGCCCCAAATGATCTGGCCCCTTGTCTGCTCCAGCCACTCTCACATCCTATCAATTCTCCCAAAAAACCTGCACCTCCTTCCTACCTCAGGACTTCAAATATGATGTTTCCTCTATCTAGAAAGCTCTTTCTCCCTATATCCGATTGCACTTCTAATTAATTAGATGGCTAATTAGTCATCTGGAATGAACAGCGGTTAATCACGGCTAACATTTGGGGTGAGTAATTCTGTGCTAAGCACGTCTTAGGTACTAAATAATTTAACTCCCTGAGCCACCGTCTGAGGTGGGGCTCTGGGATTATAACTGAGGTGACGGTTATAATCAGGTGAAAGTTAGAGTGTTAGTCACTCAGTCATATCCCATTCTTTGTGACCCCATGGACCGTGCCTGCTGGGTTCCTTTGTCCGTGGAATTCTCCAGGCAAGAACACTGTAGTGGGTAGCCATTCCCTTCTCCAGGGCATCTTCTCAACCAGGGATTGAACCCAATTCTCCTGTACTACAGGCAGATTCTTTACCATCTGAGCCACCAAGGAATCCCTATAATCAGGGAGCGAGGGAAAGAAGGGAGGAAGAAAGAAAGAAAGGTGGAAGGGAGAAAAGGAGGGGGAAAGAAGAAAGGATTTTTTTTTTCATTTATTTTTATTAGTTGGAGGCTAATTACTTTACAATATTGTAGTGGTTTTTGTCATACATTGACATGAATCGCCATGGATTTACAAGTATTCCCCATCCCGATCCCCCCTCCCACCTCCCTCTCCACCCGATTCCCCTGGGACTTAGATCATGCATTTGTAGAGGCTAGCAAGTCCAAAATTCATAGGACAAGCTGGCAGGTAGTGATTCAGGTGAGTTATATAGCAGTTTTGAGTCTGAAGGCTGAAAACTTGGGCAGAATTTCTATGCTGAAGTTTGGAGGCAGAATTCCTTTTTTTAAAAATTGATTTATTTTAATTGGAGGCTAATTATTTTACAATATTGTAGTGGTTTTAATTTCTTTTCCAATCCTCAGACTTTTGCACTTAAGGCCTTCAACTGATGGGGTGAGGATGAGGCCCACCCATATTATGGAGTATAATCTACTTTACTTTAAATCAGCTGATTGTGTAAATGTTAATCACATCTGGACAAATCGTGACATCACTTATATGAAGAATCTAAAATAGGCAAACTCAGATTGGTTGCCAGGGGGTGGGTAGGGAAGGAAGCAAGAAGGTACAAGAGTAGCATGTACTCCTTTGATCAAAGGGTACAAAGTATTAGTTATGTAAGATAAATAAGTCCTAGAGATCTATTGTACAGCATAGACTCTATAGTTAACAATATTGTATTTTATACCTAAAAATGGACTGAGAGGGTAGACCTCATAATTGTTCTTACCACACACTTGAAAAAAACTAATAATAATAAAGAAGGCAAGAGGAACCTTTTAGATATAATGGGCATGTTTATATCACTATAGACTGTAGCAATAGTTTCACAGACATACACTTACCTACAAATTCATCAAATTATATACATTAAAAATGTACTGGTTTTGTTTTGTTGTTTTTTGTTTGTTTGGGGGTTTTGGGTTTTTTGGTTTTTTTGGCCATGTTGTGTGGCATGTGGGATCCTAGTTCCCTGACCAGGGATCCAACCCATGCCCCCTGCAATGGAAGCATGGAGTCTTAACCACTGGACTGCCACGGAAATCCCATATATGTACTGTTTTGTATTTCAATCATACCTCAATAAAGTAGTTCAAAAAATGTTCATCACATCTACAAAAATATCCATAATCTAGTTAACAAATAAAATTAAATGTCACAGTGGGGAAACATAAAAGCATAGTTGACTAGTGAGCTGTTTATGTATTTTTGTATCCAGAGACCTGTAAGGAGAACTGGGCTGAATAACTTAGAGCCAAGTAGTAGTTGAAGTTATGAAATGAATGAATGAAATTCCCTGCAGAGAGTAACAGTGAGATGGGGAGAGGGCTGAGGGTGGACCATAGGAGACATCACCATCTTAGAGGGGTGGACAGAGAAAGTGGTATCTTTGAAGGTGACTGAGAAAGAGCTACCCATGAAGCTGGAGAAGTCCCAAGAGACCATAAAGCCACAGAAATCAAGAGAGGTCAGAGTTATAATGGATGCTAGAGACAAGTCAAGGGAGGAAAGGGCTAAAATGTCTCGACTGGATCTTGCATTTAGGAAATCCCTGATGACCTTTAACAAGAAGAGTTACTCCTGAGAGAGAGGTGAAGAAAGAGAGACCCTGAACTTAAGCATTCTATTAAAAATGTGAAGGAACCTTGTATGGAAAAGGAAGGAGGGTAAGAGAGTGATGGTAAAGGAGAATACGGGATGGAAAAAGTTTGGGGGACACGTGTGTTTGAGATAGAGGAACATGTTCATGTTCAGAAAGGAAAGGCAATAAAAGAGAGAGACAGAAGTTACAAGGGTAAAAAGAGGGGGATGGTAATTCACAAAGCAGGGTTCCTGTGGAGGCATGAGGGGATGGGATGTAGAACAGACGTGGCCTAGGACTAAAAGTGGGATGAGTGGTGATATATAACAACTCTCAAGGAAGAGACAGCTCTCTGCATGTAGTAGAATAATAACAAATCCTTGAGTTGGAATGAACTTCAAAATATCTTTACCTTCAAGATGTCCCTTGTGTTTCAGTGCTGCCAATGCAGGAGGCAATGGTTCGACCTGGATTCCACATGCCGAGTGGCAACTAATCCTGTGCAGCCCAGCTACTGAGCCCACGCTCTAGAACCCACGAGCCACAGCTACTGAGCCCGTGCTCCACAACTACTGAAGCCTACGCACCTAGAGCCTGTTCTCTGCAACAAGAGCGGCCACCACAATGAGAAGTCCGTACACTAGAGCTAGAGAGTGACCCCTGCTCGCCGCAACTAAAGAAAGCCTGGTTACAGCAACCAAGACCCAGCACAGCCAATAATTAATTAATTAATTAAAAAATATGTCTTTAGCTTCAGTCAGGTAGTGCATTAATGTTTCCACTTATCTTCAGAACCACATTTTAAACATTTAGGTAATAAGATTGCTGACGTGTGCCTTCCAGAAAAAACAATACTGCCTAACACAGATCTGTGACAAAAACAGGCTATGCCTTATATTAACATTTTCCTGATTCCCTGTGAGAGAACCCACCACTGTTTGTAAGCTCCACTCTTTTGCTGTATTTAAATAAGATGCTATGAGACAAGTGCTCCGACCTGGTGCACTGGGAAGACCCAGAGGAATCGGGTGGAGAGGGAGGTGGGAGGGGGGATCGGGATGGGGAATACGTGTAACTCTATGGCTGATTCATATCAATGTATGACAAAACCCACTGAAATATTGTGAAGTAATTAGCCTCCAACTAATAAAAAAAAATAAAATAAAATAAAAATTAAAAAAAAAATAAGATGCTAGTAAAGGGGATCTGCTCTTACATTAGATATGAAGATGTTTACCTTGTTATTGATATGTATCATTTGTGAAAAATATTATTTTAATTAGAAATAATAACTCCTTTAAAACATTTTTATAGAACCATAGCTATAAACAAGGTTTCTATTTTGCCAAAAAGCTAAATCCCAGTAAAATGTCCTTAAGTCTGTTCCTGACACATAAATTCAGAGAAGTTATAAATGGAATTCAAGGTGCCCTTTAAAACTAAATGTGTACTATTGTGTGTGTACCTTCTACGTTCTAACAGGCCTTTCTAGCCTTTGAAATGCTATAGGTGGTGTGACTGCCCATCCAACTCAGCATTTTTGTAGGGATTAGAGGTTTGAGCTAGACTCTGACCCTCTCATCCTAAGACAAGGAGTTTTACCCAGCAGTTTGCAGGTTATCAGCTGTGGACTCTAATATGCTTCTAATCATGTGTAAGCAACAATTTTATAGTCTTCAAGTGAGCTTGATTGTTACCTGGCCCCCAAAGACTATAGCTTCTTGGAGTTTGTTTCCTATTTTTAGCCAGTTTCCACTGCCCCAATCTGCCTGCTAAATTATGCTTTGAATCAGACATTAGCCAGGGGTGGATGACTCTTTTAACAGAGGAAAGCTAAGCAGAGACACTTTCTTGATGCTATAAATTTTTCTGCACAAGATGCTGCTTTGGAAATAGCTGTTGTCAGCTGAGAAAACTCTGTTGTATATGTGAGACTTTGAACATCAGGGAATATGGCTAGAGCATGGGAATTACGGTAGGAGTAAAAACAGGCAAGGAAGCACTGAGGGAGAAACACAAGTTTTACCACTCTGTGGCCCACTGTTACTGGAATATTATAAAAATTTTGCACTCATGCTATTATGTGACTTACAAAGCAACAACAGCTGAGATGCATGATGACATGGGTTCCATTTCTTTAATATGTTTCCCTGACATCAATGAAATGATGTAGTGTTGAAGACATGCCTTTCAGTATGCCCAGATGGGATAAGAAAGCAGCTGTCAGTGTCTGGACATTAGCCCACCCTTGGCTCAGGGGCTCTGGCCTGGTCTGACTCTGAAACCTTGGTGCTCTGTCCTTGGACTTAGTGCTCAGTGCTGCATAACCCACTGGCTCCTGTATTAACCCAGGAATACCTCGCATGTTACTGCACATTTAGATGTGAACCTACTAAGTATAATAAACTAAGTAAATAGTTTACAAACAAAAAAATTAGGGAACTTGAGCACATGTATTTTCCCTTGTGCACTCAAGTATTCTCCTTTGTTAGGGAGGAGATCATATTTCATGGCAAACAGATGAGGAAAAAATGGAAACAGTGACAGACTTTATTTTCTTGGGCTCCAAAATAGCCTTGCACAGTGACTGCAGGCATGAAATCGAAAGACGCTTGCTCCTTGGAAGAAAAGCTTTGACAAACCTAGACAGCGTATTAAAAAGCAGTGACATCTCTTTGCCGACAAAGGTCCATCTAGTCAAAGTTTTTCCAGTAGTCCAGTATGGATGTGTGAGATGGACCATAAAGAAGGCTTAGCAGCAAAGAATTGATGTTTTCAAACTGTGGTGCTGGAGAAGACTCTTGAGAGTCCCTTGGATAGCAAGATCAAACCAGTCAACCCTAAAGGAACTCAATCTTGAATATTCATTGGAAGAACTGATGCTGAAGCTGAAGGTCCAACACTTTGGGCACCTGATGTGAAGAGTTGACTCACTAGAAAAGACCCTGCCTGATTCTGGGAAAGACTGAAAATAGGAGAAGGGGGCAATAGATGATGAGATTGTTGGATGGCATCACTGACTCAATGGACATGAGCCTGAGCAAACTCCAGGAGACAGTGAAGAACAGGGAATTATGGTATGCTATAGTCCATGGAGTCACAAAGAGTGGGATATGACTGAGCAACTGAATAGCAACATATATTCAAATTTCTCTGTAATGTCTCTAGGCTACCCAAAGCCTTCTATGAAACCTTGGTTCTCACATTACTCCCATCTTATCTTCACTTTCAAAATCCTATACAAATCTGTTTGTTCTCTGTTTAATTCTAACAGAAGGCTTCTTGATTTGTGAAACTAGTTTAATGCTAAGAAAGAAGGTTTTCTCAGAAATGCTACATTTTCATATGAAGTAATGAATAATGGTAACATTTCAGTTGCCATGATAAGTCAGAGGAGGGATTAAGAACGACCTTGTCTGGGGGACTTCCCTGGTGGTCCAGTGGTTAAGACTCTGCACTCCCAAAGGAGGGGGCATGGGTCTGATTTAGTTGGGGAAGTAAGGTCCTATATGCTACCTGGCACAGCAAAAAAGCAAGACAACAACAACAACAAAAGAAAACTTGTCTTACTATTTTAATTGTGAGAAACAATAGTGGAAAGAAAGCAACGTTATTTCAAAGGCAATACACATTGGTGAGTAGAGAACCACTGGCAGTTCCACAGCCTAATATGACCCACTGAAAGGATGCACACAGTTTGTGTATTGGGGGGTGGGTGGGGGAACTGGAATTCAGTCCTGTTGGAAGAGCAGGCCTAAAGTTCCTTTTACATGGCACTTTGCCAAAATATTGATAAAAATGTTAACTGATCCCATTAAATAATGAGGTGGGGTGTTGCTGATGGAGTTTATTGAAGGGTATTACTGCTGCTGCTGCTAAGTCGCTTCAGTTGTGTCCGACTCTGTGCAACCCCATAGACGGCAGCCCATCAGGCTCCCCCGTCCCCGGGATTCTCCAGGCAAACACTGGAGTGGATTGCCATTTCCTTCTCCAATGCATGAAAGTGAAAAGTGAAAGTGAATTCACTCAGTCGTGTCCAACTCTTAGCAACCCCATGGACTGCAGCCCAGCAGGCACCTCCGTCCATGGGATTTTCCAGGCAAGAGTACTGGAGTGGGCTGCCATTTCCTTCTCTGTGAAAGGTATTAAGCCACTCCTTAATTTTTCCTCCTAGGTGCTAGCTACCTCTACAGTCAGGTAGTATATTCATTGAGGACCAGTTATATGCCAAGCATTAGTTAAACCCTTGTTTAATATAAATATGGGATATTTTTTTCAAGTATCTGTATCCATGTGTTTATCCATTTTTCAAATATCCAGATTCCTTATGTTGATCCATGTTGAAACATAAGTTGGAACAGTGGGAATCATCTTTATAATCTGGTAATGACATTTAGCTGGAGAAGGCAATGGCAGCCCACTCCAGTTCTTGCCTGGAGAATCCCAGGGACAGTGGAGCCTGGTGGGCTGCCGTCTATGGGGTCACACAGAGTTGGACACAACTGAAACGACTTAGCAGCAGCAGCAGCAATGACATTTTGCACATTTATCCTAAACAGGATAAAAAAACATAAATCATTTGATCTTTTCCATACAGTCCAGTCATGAAGCAGTAGGAAAAAAAATCTACTTATGCATTTTTATCTTATTCCAAATCATCACACTCCTAGAAACAGATTTTTGAATAGGCTCATACAGTCACCCCATTTTTACCTATGAATATACTATACAAAGCATGCCTTCCCCATACTATACAAAAACAGGCAGAGACACTCACTCACTCTATAACATTCTGAAATATGCTCATCTCTCCATAGAGGTACTGCCTAATCACTGAGATATTTATGCCGTTCACAGCCCAATGAGACCCACTGAGAGGATGAATGTTCTGACTTTTTTTGCATATCTATATATTCATACCTCTGTAATTAAACTCTAACAGAATAACTGACATGGAAGAAAGATCAACCAGAATGGCATGCTGTTTTTACACATCTCTGCCACAAATAAGATCATTAAAAATGACTTGGGCATTGTACTTCTGCAGATTATAGAATGACATACTGATGGATTTAGAAGTCTAAAATATTGCAGAGAATAATGTATAAAGAATATCATCCTCTAGTTAACATTTTAAAAACCTTCCATAAGATTTCTCACAGACAGCTATTTCAAAAATAAATTCAGATTGAAGAGACTGTTTTCTCATTTCTTGAGGTAGACCCTGATGCTGGGAAAGACTGAAGGCAAGAGAAGGGGATGGCAGAGGATGAGATGGTTTGAAAGTATCATCAACTCAGTGGACATGAGTTTGAGCAAACTCCAGGAGATAGTGAAGCACAGGGAAGCCTGGCATGCTGCAGTCCATGGCATCACAAACAGGTGGACACGACTTGGTGACTGAACAACAACAAAGGTGGAGTTCACGACCCCCAGCATCAGCATCACTAGATATGGTGGTAGTGGTTTAGTTGCTAAATTGTGTCCAACTCTTGCAACCCCATGGACAGTGGCCTGCCAGGATCCTCTGTCCATGGGATTCTCCACTAGATATACATAGATTTTAATGTTTCAGCTAAACTGCATGGCATGTGGGATCTTAGTTCCCTGACCGGGGATTGAACCCGTGCCGTCTTCAGTGGAAGTGTCAAGTCTTAACTAGTGGACTGCCAGGGAAGTCCCTGCCGTAGATATTTTAAAATGGAAATTTGTTGTTGTTTCCTTATCTACTCAGTGTAAATGAGAAGTTGTTGCTTATGTAGCCTGCTGGATAACCTGGGTGCTCTCATTCTCTTTCTGCAGCCTAGCAACAAGCTAGCTCAGCAGGGTGTGCTGTGAGGCCTCAGACAGAAACTAGAATTGATAAGGAAAATTCCACAGGCTACTAGTCTCAAAAATCTTGTTTTTTAAGCCAATAAAATTGTAGCTGCATTAGAAAAGCTCAGTTTTCCAAATTGGCTGGGTGGTCCCTGCTCCCTCCCCACTCCTCCAAAAGTATGTGAGGAGGTAGGGAGTAGGGATTCCTCTTCTGGTACTTTTCCCAGGCCCAGGCACAACTCTCCATGGGCTGGCTAGCAGGTGGGGGACCCCAAGCATTTGGCTAACCCTGAGTCTATAAATTTTTGTTTTGGGTCTGCACTGTTATTGTGTTTATTCAAGCCATATATTGCTTGACAATACTGAAGTTTGAAAACCACTGGGCACGAATTATTTAATTATATTTACCTATAATCTGTAAGAAGTAAATACCTTTTCAAAAATCTCACCCTTACTCCCATAGACAACATTACATTATTATTTTTTCACAAACTTTAAACTTTTAATTTCGTATTGTGGTATAGCCAATTAACAATGTTGTGGTAGTTTCAGGTCTTTAGACAGTTGAGTTGTATAAATGTGAATAAATTCCAGAAAGACTTTTTGGAATTTTGGCTTAAAAAGTACCTTCTTTAAATTAAGTGTTTCCTTAAAATGTCACTATAGCTAAAGCTTAATACATTATTTTTTTTGTAAATATGTAGATAAGACTTAAGCATGTGGGTTGATTCTATGATCTCAACTAAGTACACTGATAGCTCAACCATTTCTGTGGTTATTGGATGGGATTCTCTTTCTGCCAGTTAGTATTAACATGACAAAAATGGCAGAGACAATTCTTAAGAAGTTTTATTAACTCTTTGATGACCTCAGTCAAGTAGGTGAAAATTTTTTGATAGGGTCAACAAACTGAAAACTCTATCTTGTTAGGATAAAACCATGTGTGTCACCGTTTGCAATATTGTATTCTGAGTATTCTATCTGCAAGGAAAATCTAATGGAAGCAGAAAGATACAGAAGACAACATTTCAATGGAGAAACACTGAAGAACATAATAACCAGGTTAAAATGTTTCTGTTTAGATAGAAAAACAAAGCCTGAAAGGAGAGACAACTTGTCTATAAAATCGTGAAGGGGTTAAAAAAAGGATGTATAGTTGCTCAATAAATCACGAAATCATAGAATCAGGATGTATCTCTAAAATTTTATTAAGTTTAGGCCAATTAAAGCATAACTTCACATAAAGCATAACCTCACATAAAAAAACAGAATTTGAGTCACCCTAAATGGTGACATAGTAAATTTTTTACAACTTCAGAGATGAAACAGTCTGGTAGAGTCTTAGTGAAGTGCAACAGTGGTAAAAATATGACCTTTGAAGCTGATATCTAGGAGAATAGTTAAGACTTGCCACCACTTTTCTGGTGACGCATCCCCTACAGACAAAATGTCTGATGAGCCATGCAACACCTCCAAGATGATGATCATTATGATTTTAGAAAATAAATACTATGAATAGAAAAGAATAAGAGATTAATAAAAAAAAATCACAGGACATGCATGCTTTGACTAAAAGACAATTGGGATGAACATCTGTGCATAATGTACATTTTATCATACATATGAAATCTACATTTTCTCATAAAATATTAACTTGTGGTTCACTTCTTATGTTATTTTGGGATAAGCATGTTTTATTGACCTACAAGGCCCATGTAAACCATGCTCTATTCTCTCCCCACCCCTCTGAGATCATCTCCTGTCAGGATCCAACTCACTCACTCTATTCCAGCCACACTGTCCTCCTTGCTGTCCCTCCTGCACGCTCACCTTTTCCTGCCTCACTGCCTTCACTGGTACTGCTCCCATTGCCTGGATGCTTTACCCCACAAGTATCCACTGCATGCTCCCTCTTTTCACTAAATGCTCTATGGAAATGTCACTTTGTCAGACAGCTCTTCCCTGACTATCTCATCAAAAATACCACTGTCTTTGCTGGCCCTTTACCCAATTCATTTTTCATTTTAGCACTTAACACCTAACACAGTATACATTTGACCTTTGAACAACATAGGGACCAAGAGCACCAAGCCTCTGCAGAATTGAAGAACTAAGTATAACTTATGGTCGAGCACTGAATCCCATTCCTCTGGATTTAGTTCACTTCCACAACCGCAGATTTGATCAACCTCAGATTGTGTACTACTGTAGTATTTATTACTGAAAAAAAATTCACATATAAGTGGACCTGGGCAGTTCAACCTTATGTTGTTCAAGGGTCAATTGTATGTGTATTTGCTTATCATATGTCTCACCTACCTGAATGTAAGTCAGCTCTGTGTTGAAGAGGGACTTTATAACCTAAGTCTAAAACAATCCCTGGGGCTTCTCTGGAGGTTCAGTGGTAAGGAAATCTACCTGTCAGTACAGGAGACACAGGTTCAATCTCTGATCTGGGAAGATCCCACAGGCCGCAGAGCAACTGGGCCTGTGCACAACTATTGCTTGTGCTCTAGGGCCTGGGCACCAAAACTAGTGAGCCCACATGCTGCAGCTACTGAAAACTGCATGCCCTAGAGCTTGTGCTCGGCAACAAGAGAAGCCACTGCAATGAGAAGCCTGCACATTGAAATGAGAGAAAAACTCCCACAGCAACGAAAACCCAGCACAGCCAAAAACAGAGAAACAAAAAAAGAAACACTATAAATAAAATAAAATAACCCATGGCATAGTACCTATAGTCAGTAGATAACTCTTGAATAGATGGAGGATTAGTCAGGTCCAGTACGTTTCGGACTGCTGCTTTTGCTAGATGGCCTGGGAATCAAAGCTATGGTTAAATACAGGCTATGTCTTCTAAACAGCTAGTGACAATTGTTTAGATCCTGGGCACCATAGATACTGCTGTCTGGTTTGTTACAGTACACATTTGAACAGGAGTTAGGGATTATAATTCCATTTAGTAAGCATAGTTTCATCTAGGTAACCCTGCTCCTTAGGAACTCTTGTTCCACTAACAGAAGTAAATAAATAAATAAATAAAAAGTCCAGAGCCTGTCCCCAGATTTCTTGGAGTTTCCCAGGAATGTTCTTGTTTCTTCCTGCTTTCACCAACTCAGTTCAGTTTTGGAATCATCTTGTCATCTTGTACATTGTTTCTCTCCCACTCCTGTTGACCCACATGTGGGAACTCAAGCAAATGACTTGCATTTTAGCAAACTTGACTGATGTTTTAGGGAAGTTGAGGAATTCTACCTACTGGGAGGGTGGGGTCAGGATTGGGAAGACTAAATCAGAGCAGCAAAAATAACTTTAGGTGGATGTTAAAGAGTCCTATTTTAAAAATCTTTCTGTCATCCCACCATAGGAGACTCTTTTCATTGGTTGTTTCATTCTTATGGGCATCTCCCTTTCTTCATCACCTTATATTATGAGGTCCTGTCTCCCAGATTGTCTTCAGCGAAATCCAAATTCTTCCTCTATCTTTGTTTGGTTCCTACTCCTGAACTCAACTCTGGATTATTAGCATACTCAAATTCATCAGAATGCTCAACAGATGCTCCCCCCTCCCACCCTGACCCCAAAAAACCAAACAACCAACAACCAATTTACTTTCTTAAGGTCCACTGTCAAAGGTATATGCAATTTTCTCCCTCAGTTATGAAAAATTTGCTAAGGCTTCCTAGTTAGTAGTCTCCAGTAATAAAGTATAGCTTATATTTTATCAATTTTAATCTTTTGGGAAAACAGTATATATCTTTGATATAAGAAGTACTGTATTTTTGCAGATATTTCACTGCAAAGGAAAGCAAATTAACATTAATGGAAAGACTGTGTGTTTGTGTATGCTCAGTCTTCCAGTGTCCAACTTTTTGTGATCTCATGGTCTATAGGCCACCAGGCTCCTCTGTCCATGGAATTTTCCAGGAAAGAATACTGGAGAGGGTTGCCATTTCCTCCTGCAGGGGATTTTCCTGACCAAGGCACCAAACTCAGATCTACTGCATCAACAAGCAGATTATTTACCACTGAGCCACCTGGGAAGCCCAATGGAAAGACTACTATGTGTGAAACACTATTGGACTAGTTGCTTTCATTTATTCATTACGAATTTATTGAACAACTATTTGGCACACCCTTGGTGGCTCAGAGGGTTAAAGCGTCTGCCTGCAATGCGGGAGACCTGGGTTCGATCTCTGGGTTGGGAAGATCCCCTGGAGAAGAAAATAGCAACCCACTCCAGTATTCTTGCCTGGAAAATCCCATGGACGGAGAAGCCTGGTGGGCTACAGCCCATGGTGTCGCAGAGTCGGACACGACTGAGCGACTTCACTTCACTTTACTTAACGCACTTAGTAGATAGACCTCACCTTCCAGCTTTTCCATCCATGAGACACTTGGATTGTCCCTGAGGACTTAAGTGACCATGGCCTATCACTCCATCCAAGCTACTTTATTTTACATATAACCGGAGCATTCAATCACCTATAAAGAATCACCTCACGACAAAGTTCGGATCGCTCGTTTTGTTTTTGTAAGACTGGGCTTTTTAACTGTGTATGCGCATATATAATATGCTTTAGAACCGTATCCATTCTTCTCTTACCAGAGGCGTGGCTTCGGAGAATGTTAAACTTTTGGTCAAAATTTGAGATTCACATCCCCTTTCTAGTCAGCCTTAAGCCTCCAACTTGGAGAAAAATAAGCATAGCGTTAAGGGCAGCCCTGCCTCCTCCGCTGCAAGGCCCAGGTTGAGAGTTAACACCACGGTGACAGAACTAAGTCTGAGAAATGCAGGGCGCGGGGGACTGGCGGACAAGCTCGCTCCAACTAAGCGTAGACTGAGCACTACTCAGACAGTCCAGCGAAACCGTCCTCCTCAGCCTTCCTCGGCCCTCAGGCGAAGCTCCCACAGGCAAAGATGGAACTGGGGAGGAGCAAATAGTCAAGGGCGCGCGCGCGCAACGTGACGTCAGATACGCGACGCGTCGCAACGCAGTGCAAATTGGGAATCGGGGATGAGCTGGGCTGGCTTCCGTCCGGATAGCGATTCTTCCTCGAGTTGGTGGGAGATGGGCCTTTGGCGAGGAGGCCGGCGTTAGTGAAGTGCGCCGGGCTCCAAGGTGAGTGTGGGGTTGGGTCCTGGCCTTTGATCCTTGGGAATCCGACCGCAGCGAAGCCCCTTACCTTACACCAGCTGCTGATCACCCGGGAGACAAGCTCTGTCCTCGGAGAGGGGTGGGACAGTCGGCTTTTGGAGGAAGGGCCCAACCTCGAGTCTTTCCTGCTGTCCACCTAGGGTTGCCCAGCGAGTTCCGCGTGGGCTCAGGTTTTCCGGGTTCAGAAGGTGGCCTTGACCATTCTTCCATCATCTTGGACAGTCAGACCGACTTTGACCTCCTTCCTCTTGCCTCCGTTCTCGGATTTACTTGCTGTCGAGCTTCATCCCCAGGCCTTAATACAACCTCTGAGTGTTTTTCAGTCCGTCTTCTGATCCAGTCAAACTTGCTTTTAGTGAAGTTCAAATATGCGTTTAAAGAAACTATGAGCGCATCAGATCTAAAACTGTGACTTCCCCAAATAAAAGCTTTTCTTTCCTAAAATGTGCCCTCTCTCCTGGAGTTGTGGGATAAGTTAATTTCACCTCCACTCCACCTTGGAAATTATTAGAACCCTGAGTTTATACATAAAGCTTCAGGTCACACTTCTTGGTTTATTTCTTCTCTCCAGTTCATTTTGTGACCTTGAAACAAGGCCGTTAATCACTAACAAAATATTTACCTGAAGACAGAGGTGTTGAAGAATCTAAGGAATTTAATACTTGTTAAGAGCCCTGAGGGTTTCAACTATAGGGGATGCCGAAATAAAGATTTTACTCTCTCTAAACCTGCAAGCATCCTAATTTTTGTATACTTTCTACTGCAGCCGTGATAAATGCCCAGTGGTCTTTGTTAGGGAAGTGTTCCACTTGTAGGCTTTTTCTGTGGCTTTGCTATGTAAGCAGATTTTGCATTTCAACAGATTCTGTTTAAGATTCATTGTTGAATGTCTTCCACGATGAATTTAGATCGTTTCTCATGATTCCAGAATACTGGTCTAATCTGTCTGAAAGGTTTTTGGTAGGTTGTGCTATGTTTCTAACGTTGAAATACGTATTCCATTTCTTGTGACACATTAGGTGCATCTTTTAAATTAGATAGTAAGGACACAACCTGTCACTAATGACATAAATACATACTAATTGCACATAGGTATGCATTGTAGTTTTTGAGAAAACAATGTATGAGAAAAACGAAAATACTTTAAGGATGTCTTTCTAGAATTTAATTTTTTAATATATTTACTTGAACTTTGTCAGTTGTTATGGTCTTTTATTAGTATGAACATAATAGGAAAGAACCAGGATGGTTTTTGTAAAGTGGAAGAGTCAGTACATCAGATTTTTTTCCATAAAATGTCTGGTATTTTATTATGAACATTATATTTTATTATGAACATGAAAATATTTTTATAGAGATGAAAGGGAAAAGGTGTTCATTAAATATGAGGTGCTAGTAAGTTAAACATTATTGAGTCTTTTTTGTTTTAATCTTGGTTATTGTCCCAGTTGCCTATTGCTACATAACACTTCACTCTAAAACAAAGTAGCTTAAAGCTACAGTTTATTATCTCATGTTTCTTGGGCCAACTGGATTCAGCTGGTTGCTTCCCAATGAAGGTTTCTTGTATTTGTAGTCCAATATCCAGCTAGGATTGGAGTCCTCTGAAAACTCAGCTGGGCAGAACATCCAGGATGGCTCATTCCCATGAATGGCAGTTGATGTTGGCTGAGAGTTCAGCTGAGATGTTGACTAGAGTGCCTGCAATATAGCCTCTTCATGTGTCTTGGACATAGCACAGCACAGAGGCTGAGTTCCAAGAGCAAGTGTTTGAAGGAAGTGGAAGCTTCTTTTAAAGCCTGGACCCAGAAATTGGCACAGCATTACTTCCAACATTCTCTATTCATTAGAGCAGTTAGAGTCCTCTCTCCACCAGATAATAAACTTTTGAATAAGTGCTGATAATAACTTGTGGCCATCTTTAGCGTACCATAATTTTGTTGACAAGGTTGTGTTAGACTAATATTTAGATATAATAGTAGATGCAGAGTAAGTTCCACTGCTGATTTTTTTTTTTAGCCGTCTCATGGCACATTTTAATTTTCGGAGCACTTTCTGTAAACATTTTTTCATTTGATACCCCTGAAAACTTTATAGAAGCAGATGGATTATTTCCATTTTGCAGATGAAAAGAAACTGAGCAATGGCACTGGTGGCACTGGAGGATTTAAGGAATTTGCCCAGAGTCATATGATAGTAAGTGGAAATGAAGTTAAGACTTGTAGTGCTTTCATAACACAGAATTTATTAGTAAATGATGAAATGTTATATTAAACTTATTTTGGAATTACATATTTATAACCATACTAATTCAAGTAACACAGTACTCATGTATAGTGAATAAAGTTAGTGCTGAGAGAGCTAAACTCTGTCTCTTTAACACATTACAGTTTAGTCTTTCATAATACTAAATTATCTGAAATGTACCAATAATGATGTGAACCTGCATGTCTTTTTTTAAATTGAAGTATAGTTCATTTATAATGTTTTAGGTGTGCAGTAAGTGATTCAGTCATATACGTATATATATACTTTTTCAGATTCTTTGGCATTACAGGATATTTAAAGATAGAGAGTATCTTTACTGTGTTATACAGTAGGTCCTCATTGTTTATTCATTTTACATATAGTAGTGTGTGTCTGTTAATTCCCAATTTATCCCTCCCTACTCCCTTTCCCCTTTGGTGACCATACGCTTGTTTTCTATGTCTATGAGTCTATTTCTGTTTTGTAAATAAGTTCATCTATATTATTATTTTAGATTCCACATGTAAGTGATATCATATATTTGTCCTGATGTCTTTCTAATGTCATGAAATGAAATTATTATACATTATAATATCAATTTCAAAACAAAAAGCTGTGGGTATAGGAATCCTGGAGGTTTTATTTTAGTTTTTTAATTATAAAATATTAAAAATAAAAATGATTTCTCATAATTTTTGGTAGGTTGGGAATGATATAACTTAAGATGTTGATTTCAGCTGAAAACCAATTGTCATCTTCAGACTGTTTTATTGCTTCTAGTAACATACTTATATCCATTCTTTGTGCTCATGGTTCTCTGTCTTGAGTGTATGTTAGAATTAACCTGAGGAGCTTTATAAAAATTCTTATGTTCCAATCTCACTCAGATTCTAATTGAACTATTTAGGAATGAACTCTGGGCATCAGTATTTTTTTTGAGTTCTGTGGGTGATTCTAATATACAGCTAGGGTTGCAAACCATAGCTTTTTTCCTGGTACTTACTAAGTACAGTTGGGTTCCCAGCTCATCCATTTGGCATCTGCTAAGAAAAATTGAAGAGATAAAGAGAGAGAAGAGATAAGAAATGGAGCAAGGTTACATATGTAGAAAGACACTATTTGTTGTGTAAAACAGTTACCCTTGTCTTTTTTCTAGGAATGATCCTTCTTAATAAAACCAAAAAATGTTTGGCATGGTATGTTAATGCCTATATTAGAGTACGTTGCTTTGTATTACCATTGTGTACTTATCTTTCATCTTAAGAGGTAGAAACTACATTAGGAGGTATATTCTTTGTATTCTCTCTGGCTCCCAGCCCTGCAGTTTATATTCTACATGTTTACCAAATTGAAGCCAGTTTTTAGTTACTCTTCAGAGCTAAGGCTAGTTATTTTACTGTTTTTCTTTATAGCAGTATAAAAACTTTGCAACTTTGGAATTCTCCAAGTTCAAGCCCTTCTGGTATCTTGTTAGCTGTAGAGAAACAAGATCTCATTTCCTTAGTGATTCATTCTCCTGATGTTAGTTACTAGTGTGAATGACGGTTTATGTTTTTAAAACTATTTTAGAAGTTTTAAAATATACATAAAAGTGAAGAGAATAGAATTATTTTAAACTATCCTAGATAACCTGTTATTTCAGTGTCAATACTTTGTTATCTCCCAGAACAATAGGGATTATGAAAGTTAATATTAATGCCGTAATAGTTGATTTAATATCTATTTGGTCTTTCTGTAAACTTGATATCTAATTATGAATTTACATCTCTATCAGGGCATCTTTTTTTAGATGTTATTTCTTTTTCATATACTTAACATGTTCACATTTTTTTTTGTAAATCAGTGGTTCTTATATGGGGTTAGTTTTGCCTCCCACCCCCTCATCCCGGACATTTGTCAGTCAGGAAGCATTTTCGGTTGTCACAACTGGAGAAATGTGGATAGTACCGGCATCTAGTGGGTAGAGGCCAGGGATGCTGCTACACCTCCTACAATGTGCAGGGCAGCCCCACAGCAAAGGATTATTCAGCCCAACATGTGAGTAGTGCCCAAGTTGAGAAATGCTGCTGTACACTGGTCAGTTTATATTCTTTTTTTTTGTTAATAGCACTACCATTGTTCCCACTTCTCAGGGTTTGAAAATGTGTGTGTATACACTTAAGACGGAGAAGGCAATGGCAACCCACTCCAGTACTCTTGCCTGGAAAATCCCATGGATGGAAGAGCCTGGTGGGTTGCAGTCCATGGGGTCACAAAGAGTCAGACACGACTGAGCGACTTCACTTTCACTTTTCATTTTCATGCATTGGAGAAGGAAATGGCAACCCACTCCAGTGTTCTTGCCTGGAGAATCCCAGGGACAGCGGAGCCTGGTGGGCTGCCGTCTATGGGATCGCACAGAGTCGGACACGACTGAAATAACTTAGCAGCAGCAGCAGCAGCATACACTTAAGAGAGAAAATACTGTTTCAGTCAAAGCATGTTTCTACCTTTTTAATGTTCTTTTTTCCATGGCCTGTTCTGTTTCCTTCAAATCTGTCTTACATATCCCCACTTTGACCTGCACAGAAGTACTATTTTCCTTTCAAGGAAGGTCTGGCTTCTTAGTGTGTGCTGAATTAAATATAGATAATTTTGGGTGGCTTCAAAAGTTCTCCATCATATAACTCTGTCACTTTACCTAATAGAATTTATCATTGCTAGCCAGCAGTTACTAAGGGTTGAATCTAAGGACTACTGAAATAGTTGTTAGAGATCTAGCATGTTAGAGTAATGACTTGTAAAGACGAGTAAGTGTGATCCCTTGATCTAATTGATTATTTCCTAATAATCCCTATTATATTCTTTATTTTTCTCACTACTTTCCTATACTGATTCCTCTCTTTGTGTCTTTGTTTGTGTTGATTTCCTCTCTGCATGCCCTCCTTTCTGACTCTATGCATAGCTAACTCCTATCCTTAGGGCAGGTGGCTGTCTTTCATCACAGCATCATGAGACTGCATGCTTATGAGGTATGAGTAACTTAAAGTGTATTCACACTTGTCATCTGGTCCAAATTCTGTACTGAAGGAATGATACAGATAACAAATAGTATAGGATTTAGGCCAAGAAATAAACTCCAGATCTGGGACCGTCAAGGATGGAAGAGGTGAAACTTAAGTTGTTGTGGTGGTTGTTGTTTTGGCCGCACATTGCGGCATGTGGGATCTTAGTTCCCTGAGGAGGGATCGAACTTGTGTCCCCTGCACTGGAAGTATAGAATCTTATCCACTGGACCTTCAGAGACTTCCCTTAAATTGGTTTTTGAAGGACGAAGGATCAGCACAAAAGAGTACAGTCTGGGCTGGAAGAAGCTCCCTGCTCGCCCCAAGTTACACTGAATTTTTCCCTCCTTTTTACTTCCTAGTGAATGGAGTTAATGTATTTGTGCAATTATACACACACACACACACACACACACACACACACATACATACACACATATATATATAAATGTATATTGTAGGAATTATTTCTTGGCTTATTATTTAGTGAGCGTTAGTTTGGTCTTGGTAACTAGACCAAGATGTCTTTGACCGGAAGCCCTGTGGTATTCTCTGCCCCCCTAGGGCAGTTACTCAAAGTAGCCAGTCTCTGTTGCAGGCTTGCAGCTTGTACTAGAATATAAATGAGTACACTGCTTTCCTCCTAAAGAAAGTCTTGCTACTATGAAAAATTCAGTGTGTTTAATTGGTTTACATTCTGTTATAAGCTTATTTTATCACAGACTGGTAACCAGCAATTCCTCAACCAGCACTGGTCTGTAGCCCACACTTGGAGTATAGCATTGCTCTGTAGGACTTCTTCACTTTTTCAGTTGTAACCTATAGTAAGAAATAAATACATTTCATGTTTCTACCCAGTGCTCTATAGGTGCATACACAGGTACGCATAGCCTAAGCTAAAATTTCATGAAACAATTCTTAACCTTACTATGTGTGACATGCTCTGATATTTTCTCTTTAGAATTTAGAGTTTGTTTGTTTTTTAATGATGATTGTGACCTTCTAAATTGATTTTTTAAAACACTGTGCTTGTCACTGGACACGCAGTAAATACTCAGAAAATACTATAAGTTTTGTTGTTTTTTAGCAGTGATTTAATTCTTGAAAGAGTTCAGCCCTCAAGTATTGCTTTGAAACAGATTATTTCATCAGTACTCACTTGTCTGGGCATTTTAATTGGAAGGGTGTTGAATGGATTATATGAAATTTAAGACAGTCAGATGATGTCGTGAATACTGTTGCTGTCTGAAGGCCAGAGATGGGGGAAGATGAGATGATGGATGGCCAATGAAGACAAACTTTGCTTTCCTTTCAGTCTTGCCAGCAACCTTGGCAGTAACTGGTGTGAAGCCGTGGTTCAGGTATCTTGACCAGTCTGCATGACCAGAAACCTCAGTAGTTACTTTTTTTATTTTTTAGTCTTTACTCTGTGGTTTAAGTCATCTAATCTCTAATTCTCTTTGGAAGGATCAGAAAGATGTCAAAAGGAAAGAGGGGGGTATATATGCCTTCCATTTTCTCCCTATTATCAACTCATTTTCAGTACTGCCTGGATTTCATTTTTGGAGCATTGCTGTTTGATTAAGCTGGAGTCCTTAATCTTTGTCAGGTTTACACCTCTTAAGCATTTTTTTTTTTTGTTTTAGAAGACCTTTTTTCTTACACATATTTATTTCATTTTTTTTGAAGTGTACATAGTTTTCTTGGGTTATATGTTGTATTTAGTTCTAGAGCTAAACAAGCAGATTTTAAAATTACTTGAGTTCTGTAGTTATTGAACATTCATTCCTATTGTAAGTATCAGTGGGTTTGTTTTTACTATTGCAGCCAAAGTAAGAAATTGTAAATCCATTCAGTTATTCTGGCCTTGAGTTATTTTATGTCATTCTGTTTTGAAATTTCTTTAATGGCAAAATGCAGCAGAATGACTTATCAAAAATAAAATTCATTAAAGTTTACATGCATTTAAGTTGGATTTGTATTCTTCTTTGCTTTCTCATTCAATTAGGGAAAAATACCCTTTACCTTGTGGTTTGACTTCTCCTGAAGTATATGTGATTGTAGAGGCTGAAATAGAAATTAAGGCAATGCTGGACGTGTTTTTAACACTAGGCATGTATTTGACAGTATAACTTATAACTTAATGAATGAAAATGGAAACAATTGTGATCCTCTGACATCATCAGAGAAAGTTGTTCTCTATCTCAGCTGTTCTCAAAAATCAAATAAGGACAGAAAAGATAACTTAAAAAAAGCACAACCTTTCTCCTAGAAATCCTCATTAAAAACTTTGATGACATCACAATCTTATCCCTGTACTTTGCCTCTGTGTGTCTAATCAGTTGTCAAGTTCTGTCAAGAATATGTCTCAGTCAAAGAGACACCTTTTTGGTGTCTCTGATGTTTATCTGCCTCCTCCGTCCCATCTCTGCTGCCCTAGTTCTGACCTTCATCATCTTTCCTTAGGATCATTATAATGGGTAACTAATGTCTTCCTTATCACTAGTCTTTTAAAGGCTAACCTTGGACTGTTTGGATCATGTAACTGTTCTTAGATCCTGCTTATGTCTCTCTTACCTTTAGAAAAAAAGTAAATGCTTTAATGTGACATTCACAGCCTTCCATTTATCTGTTTCTAGACTATTTTTCAAGCCTTCACTGACTAGCAAATCCTTGTTCATTCTGTATACTGTCTAGTTCCCAAAGATGTTCTTCACTTTTTTGACTTTTTCCTCATACTCTTTCTCATCTCTATCAAAAAGCCTTCTCTGCTTGATGTCTCCTAAGATCCCTCTGGTTATACTTGATCTTCTTAATTTTTTTAATTGTACATTATTTATACTTTATAGTTTGATACTTATGGTTACATGTTGTATTAACGCTGCCTACAACTTTCTCTTTCACATTAGTTTTTAAACTTTGTGAGGAAATGGATCGCATATAATTTTTGAGTTCCTGGGAGCAGTGTCTTCTGTGGTAGAATATCTGTGAATGTTTGAATTGAATTTAACTTTGAAATAGCTAGTGGTTTATTATTTTAAGTTGCCTAGGTAGCATATATAGTTTTTATATTCTTTGTCTTTCAAAGATCCAAGCTTTTAAGGTAATCATGAGAAACAGATTTGACTGAGACATATTCTCGACCTTCAACTTAGAAGGTTCAAATAAATGGCTCTCTTTCCCAACCAAGAAACTTGATTGTCAGGAATTGACAAAATAGACTACCTGACTTTTTGAATGTGTGTTCTGTGACTAGACCACTAATCCTTATGACCCAGAAATAGGACAGAGTTGGAAGAACAGATACTATCAGACTGGTGCCAAGTTACTCTGTCTGTGGCATTAAGCCTTATCTTAGGACACTTAGTGTTGCCAGTGAAAAATCATTGGGCTTTTTGGAAATTATATTTCAAGAGTTAGCCTGTATTCAGGGGAGCAAATGTTTCTTATGATTGAGGAAGCTTAAAATCCTAGCTGAGCTAGGTGGGGGCAGAAATGTCAGGATAAGTTCTGTTACCCTCAACTTTCTGTCCCCTCCTGTGCTTAGTTGCTCAGTCGTGTCCAACTCTTTGCGACTTTCTATGGACTGTCCCCCGCCAGGCTGCTCTGTCCATGGGGATTCTCCAGGCAGGAATACTAGAGTGGGTTGCCATGCCCTCCTCCAGGGGATCTTCCCAATCCAGGGATCAAATCCAGATCTCCTGTATTGCAGGCAGATTCTTTACCATCTGAGCCACCAGGGAAGCCCAAGAGTACTGGAGTGGGTAGCCTATCCCTTCTCCAGGGGGTCTTCCTGATGCAGGAATTGAACCGGAGTCTCCTACATTGCAGGCGATTCTTTACCAGCTGAGCTACCAGGGAAGCCCCTTCTGTCCTCTAGTCCTCCTGAACAGTCCAAGTGTCAGCATTCCTTGCCCTCTGTCACCTTCTGTTGTAGCATCACTAAGGCCTCATTTTTCCTTAAGCACCTTCCTGGAAACTTAGTTTCTTGGCGTTAGTGTGCTTTCCTTTAATCAAAAGTACTATTCCTCAACCATTGCTTATGTTTCAGAAGAAATTATGTTTCTGAAGCACTACTGTGTCCCATCATTTTCCTTTTCATTGACAGTTTTAAAAAGTCATCTGCTAGTCTGCTTTCACTTCTTTATTCCTTAACATCGTGCTCTTGCTCCCACTCACAACACCGTGCGGAAGCTGTGTCCAGTGATGTTACATATCAGACTCTATTCCAAATCTGTCTTATTTTTGTAATGAGTACTTACAAACATAAGTTTTACATTTGCTTCTTTAGCCCATAACTTCCTCACTTAGCTCTGTCTAGGTATTCCTTTCATATTTTAATACAGCTGGATGTTTTATTCATATTTGCATTGTTAATAGAATATTAATATAATTTCTTTCTTTACAATTTATAAATATGTTAAGTAAATTACATGTCATTTTATATGTTATAAAAGCCTGATAATAAAATAATCATCTGTACCAACTATTAGGGGCTTCCCAGGTGGCGCTAGTTGTAGAAGAACCAACCTGCCAGTTCAGGAGACATAAAAGACTCAGGTTCTATCCCTGGATTGGGAGGATCCCCTGGAGGAGGGCATGGCAACCCACTTCAGCATCCTTGCCTGGAGAATCTCATGGACAGAGGAGGCTGGTGGCTCATAGTCCATGAGGTCGCAAAGAGTCGGACTCGACTGAAGTGACTGAGCACAGCACACCAACTATTAGATGTAAAATGAGCTACAGGATGTATTATATAACACGGGAATACAGCCAATATTTTATAGTAACTATAAATGGAATATAACCTTTAAAAATTGTGAATCACTGTATTGTACACCTGTAGTATATAATATTGTAAATCAGTTGTACTTAAATAAATGCATAAGTAAAATGATCATCTGTGAGCATCTGTGAATGTACCACCCAACTTGAGAAATAAAACCTTACTTTACTGATAACCCTGAAGCTCTGTGTGTGTATTATAGTCTCTACATTTCCAGAAATAGAATTTTATGTTTATTGTTCCTACCTTTATTTATAGGTTTATCTGATTTTTATCCTTAAGCAATGTATTGCTAGTTGTTTTAAAACTTCATACAACTGTAGGAGAAGGCGAGGGTGGGATGTTCTGAGAGAATAGCATTGAAACAAGTATACTATCAAGGGTGAAACAGATCACCAGCCCAGGTTGGATGCATGAGACAAGTGCTCAAGGGCTGGTGCACTGGGAAGACCCAGAGGGATGGGATGGAGAGGGAGGTGGGAGGGGGGTTCAGGATGGGGAACACATGTAAATCCATGGCTGATTCATGTCAATGTATGGCAAAAACCACCACAATATTGTAAAGTAATTAGCCTCCAACTAATATAAATGGAAAAAAAAAAGGAACACTTGATTAAAAAAAAAAACTTCATACAAAAGGTGTCATGTTGTATGTATTCATGATTTTTCACTCAGCTTTAGGGGGATAAGCAGAGATTGAGGAGGTGTTAGTGGGTTAGGGAATGTTCTCCAGTTAAACTGTTTATCCTGGGAGGTCAGGGGCCATGTCTTATATATCCTTTGTGAATTTAACATGTAGCATTATGTTTTTTATGAGGTAAGACACTCAATGTTATCTGGAAATCCAAGGGATCCCTATCATATTCTTTATTGGATACTCTTTGCTGTTTTGGTGATGCATTGTTGATGAGTTAGATACCTAAGGAGAAGGATGTATTTAATGGTGATTAATCCATCTGGGAGTTATAGTGTGGTTCAGAGCTTTTTCTTCCCTATCACTGATAGGTTTAGACATAGAATTCACAGTGGGGGGAGGGGAGCAGAGTAGAAAATGTTTATGTATGAGATCTTTGTTTCTAAATGCATAGGTCTGAGACTACTAATTCAAGTGCTTGATTAAATCTGTGTTTGTAGATGCATAGAGATGGTATAGGTGGAAAAAAAATAAAAAATTATAACGATAATGGCTTGTAGAGAAAAAATAGCTAGGTTTGGTGAATAAGAGTGGATTAGTGGCACAGGGTTGGAAGGGATGAGTATTAAGAAATGAGAAAGCATTATTATTTAATATAAAATGTGACTAGAATTAAAGCAAATTGGGGTACTTTTGGAGTTTCACATAGGTGAGCAGAACCCTTTTCCCCCCTTAAGTTGTACCTTACTCAGCATCATAGGAGTCGGTGTTCATTGATGTCCATTCATCTAATACTAGTAAACTGATAGAATGAAGAGCATTAAGATTGTGGAAGTAAGTGATAGGAAAAAAGTTACCTCTTTTTTAATTGAAGTATAAACTGATCTACAGTTGTTGTGCCGATCTCTGCCGTACAGCCAAGTGACTCAGTTATACAGATATACTTTATACATTCTTTTTACATATTTTTCCATTATGGTTTATCACAGAATGTTGAATTTAGTTCCCTGTGCTATGCATTAGGACCTTGTTGTTTACCTATCAAAATGTAATACTTCGCACCCACCAACTCCAAACTCCTAGTCCAGCCCTCTCCCCCGACCCTCTCTACTGTGCCTTCCCCCCAACAAACGCAAGTCTGTTCTTTATGTCTGTGAGTCTGTTTCTGTTTTTTAGATAGGTTCCATTGTGCCATGTTTTAGATTCCACATATAAGTGATAGAATATGATATTTGTCTTTCTCTTTCTGACTGACTTCACTTAGTATAATAATCTCTAGTTGCATTCATGTTGCTACAAATGGCATTGTTTCATTCTTTTAATAGCTGAGTAGTATTCCATTGTATATATGTACTATATCTTCTTCATCCATTCATCTGTCGATGGATTTAGGATTATTTGTGTTCATTTTGTTTCAGGAAAGAACTCCTTTTAATGAAGTACACCATTCACTGCGGAAGTGGAAGAGTAGAGATTATTCATCATGCCTGCCGTGGCTTCAGTTCCTAAAGAACTCTACCTCAGTTCTTCACTAAAAGACCTCAATAAGAAGACAGAAGTTAAACCAGAGAAAATAAGCACTAAGAAGTATGTATACTTTGCTAGTTTGAGTCATATTTATGTATCATCCGCTATTATGAAGTGTTTGGTAAGCCAAAATGGTGTAAAGAAAGGAAACAATTACCTTTTTTCATGAAAGCAAAAATCCCCTTTGAATTTCTTTCTGTTCCTGAAAAAGAGATATTGAGTTAGGTCTTCTGTAAAAGCAAAGTGATATAAAATAACCTTATGAAACGTGGGGGATAGCTATTAACTTTTAATTCATTTCCATTTTATTAAATGAGTTAGAGAAGTTCTTAATTTTATCTTGGCAAAATATATACATATTCTGCTAATATGCATATTATCTGTTCTCTGGACAAATATATCACATCATAAGTTTAAGAGGTAAAGTCTGCAAGGATTCTGTAAACCTCATTCAGCCACAGTTAATGTCTTTGCAACAGTATAAACGTATTTAATTGAAGATCATTTTTATTCTTATATATCTCACATATAAAATATGGTTCTAGCATAGTCTTTCTTTGATTAAAAAAGAAGAAATATGTATTTTTTTATGCAGTATTCAGCACAGTATTTGTGCCAGTTTGACATGAACTTTTAACATAATGATATATTTTTTGTGTTTCTGTTTTTGAGAACATGTGATCTATGTTGAAGTCAACTCTATGTTGTAGTAGAGGCTAGAGATGATACCTTCCTGAATTTGCCCTGAGATAAAACATAGTAGAGATGGAGAAGTCTGGGTATTTTGATGTTTACTGGAAGTTATTTAGCTTAAAATGGGGTATCACTAAAATTGTAACTTATTGATAGTTTTATCTCTGGTAAAGGACAGGAGGCAGTAGAGGAACTTTTCTTCTGAATTTATTTTGACCAACAAAGGAGACAATTTGGACATATGTAACTATGTTATTACGGAGTTGAGAGAGTTTCAGAAAGAAAGGTGGGTCTTGGCAGCCTTACACCCTACACTTGAGGCAGTCAGATTTTAGAAATTGGGGGAAGACATGTGTTCTGTGACTGGAGATAAATATAAGGCTCTAAAAAATAATATATATGATTCTAAATGAACCTGTGAAGAGGCATCTTAAACCTGTGATTGCACTGGGACATCTTTATAAGTCATTTTCTAGAGGAAATAAACAAGATAGGAAGAAAATACCAATAAAACATGGATGAAGACAGAATAGTAAGAATTTTAAAGAAGGTCAGGAAAGAAAATTCTAGAATGAACTGATACTTTAAAGATTACTAAAGATAATATGGGCTTTCAAAAAGATTTTTGGGTGGGGAAGGGGTAGGAAGAATGAGAGAGTGACTGGCCTACTTCTTGAGCCAAGTTGGTGTTGATGGGGTGATAGAGAAAGTAGCTCTGTTAAACTCGCTTGGAATGATTTTCAAATAGGAAATAGTGGGAAGGATAAAACCACCTTGAAGCTTTCTTGGAGAGCTTCATCTAATCTTAAAATAGATAAATCATTTTTAGCAATGTCTGCTTTAGCTCTAGGACGACCCTGACCCCATAGGAAGTGGTATCTTGGAAAAACTTCCTAAATGTACCGCCACAACTCATATTCTTACAATGTCATAGTACCAGTCTAGCAGATGCTAGAATCCTTTTAGGATTTGTGGCTGGTTCATTGGACTCACAGAGGCATTGCAGCCATCTCAGCTGGATCTGGTACGTATGGGCTCATGAGATTTACATGCATCATAGTGAAAAGAAATTTGGAAAAACCTAAAGGCTATTGTACCCACTCCTAAACTCAGAGAATCTCCTTACTAAGCTTTGATGTGATTTACCTCTGTTCTAGGACTTCAATGCTGTCCTTGAGAGGGCATACACACTGACCGAGATGATTCTTGTGTAGGACTACCTCCGGTCTTAAAGACTGCTTCGGCCCCTGTCCCTCTCTGTGGTGTTCTAATTCCTTCACCTGACCAACTTCATCATTAATCCATGTCTCAGTCTTAGAGCATAGTTTGAAAAATATAGAAAACAGGATGCACTGCTTTGTAGAGATAAATTATTGATAAAGCATATTGTGTATAAGCATTGGTACTATAACTTGATTGGTGAAACTTTAGTCGTAAGTGAATGAATTCCTCTTGTAGAAATGTTTGTTTTATTAATTTGCTTTCTGAGGGCTGTTAAATCAGGAAAATGTCCTTAGAATGAATGCCATAGAATCCTCAAATTATTTTATTGGAGTGGAGTTTTAAGATGACATGTTTTTAGACTTTAAATCTCTTTTCCTTTTAGGCCCAGTGAATCATTCAGCTATTGTATAGAAGACTCTAAAAGATTAAACTCATGTCCCCTTTCCTGGTTCTAGTTTCTTGGGTGGGGAGAAATTTACATCATGGTTAATTAGAAAAGATTAAGGAGAATTGAATAGTATTTAACTTTAAAATACTAACTATTTTATCTCCGCTACTTCAGTATGAGTAGTGTACAGCTCTGTTCTTTAATTGTAGAGTATGACTATTATATGGATGCTGGAGGACTATTTGCCTCAGGATTACCTTTTGTAGTAAATCTTTTAAAACTAGTCTTAGATGCATTTTGAACAGTTTGGTGACATACAAACAATTTAGGAAATGTAAGTATTTAATTGTAGCATAAGGGAGATTTTCCTGTTGTATCCAAACTTATATCTAACTTTTTATCAATTCTGAAGTTGTGCAGTCTAAATTATGAAATGTATTGAGATTCTCTGTAGACTTTATACATGACTTTTTCCTCCCAGATGTCAAGTGTTTTAATTATTTTTTTCTCTAATTTTAAGTTATGTACAGAGTGCCCTGAAGATCTTCAAGACTGCAGAAGAAAGCAGATTAGATCGTGATGAGGAAAGGGCCTATGTGCTGTATATGAAATATGTGACTGTTTATAATCTTATTAAAAAAAGGCCTGATTTCAAGCAACAGCAGGTACCCTTTATTTCTAAGCTTTTATTTGCTAAGTTATTTTTACACGGTGGAGCTGTTGATCTCTAAAATTTTTAACTAACCCTGAAATTTAGCAGCAAATGCAAATTCTTCTGCAAGCAGAAAAAGCTAACTAAAGATTTACTTTAATTGTTTGCAAACTTATATGTGTGTGTGTGTGTGTGTGTGTGTGTGTATGTACATACTCACACTGTATATACATACTTCATTTGCTTTGGATTAGTACAAGTTTATAGCAACATACAGACTCATAGTTAGTTTTCTGTTGTAATTATTGCCAGGTCAAATGGAAGGATTCAGTTTATTCATGCATTAAATAAGAAAAATATGACTGTAATTGTACTTTCTCAAGAGTCAGGGTTTAGTCACTTGTTTTTATGTGATAGCTCTTACATTTAATTGACATCATAGCCATATTAAAGATCTCAGCTTGCAAAATTAATGTTGATCACTTCCATTTTTATATATTTATTTATTATTTTCAATCCTTTGAGCCAGGTGCCTTTCTTTTAATTTGCTGAAGCACCAGGAGGGATTGTGGGAGAGGTGTTAGTGGGTAAAGAGGATTTTTGCCTGGGATAAGTGTTGCTGGAGAAGGTGGTTGTGTTTTTATCACACCAGAAACAAACAAAAGAAGAAAATAGAAACTGGGTTAAAGAAATGGGAAGAATATTGTGTTGGTTCTTTTTGTGTGTGTGTGTGTGTGTGTGTGTGTTTGTGTTCATGGTTCTACCTTTACCTAGGAATGATCTTGCTACTAGAGAATAGTAGCAAAATCCTATTTATAGATTTCTTATCTGGTAGACAAGCCATTCTTGAATTAATATTGTGATTTTTTTTTTCTTTCTTTTTTATTTTCAATATTGTGATTTTTTACTTTGATTCACTTGTGGCAGAATTAGCTTGTCTCATTTAAATTGACTTACAGAAGCATAAAAAGAAAAGTTCTCTTACTCTTCAAAGTAACCTCTTTTTTTTGTCCACAGTAGTGGGACTGATAATTTCTTTTGGTTGTGGGTTATGGGATAATTTTACTATTTTCTTTAATGGTGACAAATGATTGCTGGTGTTTCTTCTTACCAGCAAAATTATGTTAGTAATCTTTACAGGGTTTTAGATCTAGCTTTGGAAAGGTAGCCCCCTGCATTTGGAGGTTCACCTTCCTGTCTACAGGTGGGTGGAATGGTCCTGCCCTTGGGCCATTCTTGGACATAATTACCTTCAGATAAAGATGGAACCCTATCTTGCACCCTCTTTGATCCTATCTTGCACCCAATTTGATGGTTTTTTACCATATCTGTTAAAAAGATACTGCTTAGAACCAGTATACAATTCATGTATTTAATACTTCCTGTCATCCCTGATGTTTTTCCTAACTCCACTGGAAGATTTCTGAAAATAACAATGATGTAGTGGACATTTTACTCAGAGGGTCTTTGAGTCATGTTGTTTCTGCTCAACGTAAAACTAAAGAAAAGCTACTCTGCTATATACATATGTATGAGTTATGAAGGACTACCACAACTAAAAGCTTTGCAGAAGCTGGATAAATAATAAAAAGAACCCAGTGCTGGAAGACCCTGGTGGCATCACAGAAACATCACAGGCTGGGTAGAACATGCCTGGGTTGGGATTGCACCCTCTCACTTTGGGCTCCTGAGCAGGTTCCTTCATCTTTGCTGAGCACCCCCAGCTCCTGTAGAGGGGAACCTCCTTGGTGGGTTGTGGCAAGAATCAGAGATAAGTCCTGTATTATTATTTCAGTCATACTGTAAGTATTCTCTAAATATGGGTGGGTGATTGAATGAATGGTGGCAGTTATTCTTATTACTATTGTAAACATGTTTTATGCATTAAAACATAAATCTGAATTCTGTCAGAAATATAAAAAAGATACTGCTTAAAAAGAAATGTAAAAGTATGTACTAAAGTAAATATTATTGAAAGATTTGAAGATTTGGAGAGCTTCGGTAGTTTTGGTGTCTGCTTTTTTGTCTTTTGTGGTAGAGCCAACTTTTTTATGTACTTACTTAACTTTTGCTTTATTTTTCTAACTTAGTGGTTACTTTTTTTTTCTTTGACAAGATTGGGAATGGTTATGTATTTACTTTTTTTTTTTTTAAAGCTTGAAGAGGTTGGAGTAAATTTTAATCAGTGAGAAATTTTTCCATTTCCACAGAGTATCTATTGCATTTCTGAAGAGGGTATCCATTAATAGTTGAAAGTGGCAGGACTTGTTCAGTTAGGAAGCTCCCTCCAAAGGCTCAAGTAACCCAAGCTTTTACTTCATATGCTGCAGATGTTCAGTTCTTGGTTTTCTGTAAACGGATTGTTTTTTTCCATTTGCTCTGTCTGGGGTACCACATCTGCTTCAGTCTTAGAACTGTTTTTTGTTTTATTTAGCTTAGCTTCTCTGGTGCAGTTTAAGTATGGGAAGTATTAATTTTAGTAACTACATATTTTCTGGTTTTCATCCTTTAAATCCAGAAGGGACAGAATGCAATGTGACTAGCCTTCTTCAGAAGCTTACATTTTTCACTGGTTTTACACAAACATTTAGAGAAAACTTGTTAATTTAGCAAGTTCACTAGTAGAAAACATGTTTATTATTTACTCATTGAAAAATATCAGTTTATGAACAATTTTTTAGGGTTATCTGAAAAAGAGGGAAGGCAGATATACTGAAAATAGTATAGCAAAGTCTAGATGCAGTTAGAATATTTTTATTCCTTTTAAATTTTTTAAAAATCTCCATGGTGATCTTGATAATTAATCCTAAATATCATTATTATTATTTTTAATCCTAAATATTATTATTGTAAACCATTTTGTTCGGGAATCATAAGAATTGCTTGAATTTGTGTGTTCAGGACTAGGTAAACCTAAGAGGCAAATGCTTTTAGTTGTATAAGTATTGGACTTTTTTTTTTTATTATTCTGCTAATTATCAATGCTATTGAAAATTGGAAAAATGTTATACTTACTTGAGCTGTGTTCCTTTAAGAGCACAGAGAGAGATAATTATTGACAAGAAACCTCATTGATAATAGAGGAATGTCTTCTGGGAGTTTGTAGCAGCCTTGCCCAAACATAATTTTTTCAGCATTTCAACAGTGTTAAGTCAGGCTTTTAAATGAGTTCATACCAAAAAATTAATAAAGCAAATCATAGTGTTTTTTTGGTTTTACTTTGTATTTTGTTTTTATCAGAAATGTTAAAATAATGATTATATTTTGTTTTCTCTTAAAGTAATACATCAATAGTCAGAACATTGTGATAATGGAAGTAATTCCACTTCTCTTCCACTACAATTTTTAGTTGATATAATATTGAATAAACTATACTTTCATTAAAATTACATAGTGAATGCCCTTTTATTTATTTAATCTAGAAGAATAAAATCAACTAAAATACAATCTACTTTTAGACTAGATAGACATATGATACTTGTTATCAACAAGTTTATCCTACTAGCTCTTCTATAACTTTTGAGTACAATACCATTTGTGGTGAATTGTGCTAGTAGGCTCTGTTTGCAAAGTCATAGTGATAAGCTGTGGTAAATTAGGTCCATTACTTAGTTAGCTGAGTCTCACTATACTACTGTCATGTCAAACCAACCATGATTTGAAAATATCTCTAATTGCAAGATCCAGTGAACGTCCCCTTAGGGAAGGGATTTTTTTTTAAACTTCATTATGCTTGTTAATAATTTATGTACTAAACCTGTGTGTGTGTGTGTGTGTGTGTTTTAACGTAGATATGTAGATTATATTATTGATGATTTATTTCCTGACATTTGATTTTTCATTATGGTTTTTCCTCAAGTGTAAAACTTGTTTTATGTCTAAAGTAATTTACCTCCAGTTGGGAGGTAGGTAGGTATAAAACATAGGTAGAAGGAAACATCTCAGTTTAAAACAAGGAAAACCCTATGCTATAGATTGGTATAGAATTTGCTTTACTGCTTCTGAGACTAAAAAAACTAGGTAACATATTTACAGTAGGAAAATACATATTGCTTCTAAAATATGTAGTTTGCTTTTTGGCACTTATTCATAAGCAATGAGAATAGTATTTACATTCCTTAAAGGTGTGTTACAAATTACTGGATTTTCCTTTAAGCATACTAATGATATGAAGAAATATTGAAACAACTGGAGAAGTCATGCACTAATGTAGGTTTAAAGTTTTAAAAAGGATTTTAGTCAGTCATAATATTTTTATCTAAACTTTTGTTTATATGCACAGCATGATTTTGTGTTTTTAGCATTAGTGCTGTGTACAGAAGCTAGTACTAACAGTATGAAGTTGTTTTCATATAATTTTAGGACTACTTTCATTCTATACTTGGACCTGCAAACATCAAAAAAGCTATTGAAGAAGCTGAAAGACTCTCTGAAAGCCTTAAACTCAGGTATGGACACTGTTATGAAATCTTTAGAAGAATGTATAGAAGATAAAAATAATGTTTAGAATTTGTTCATTTATATATGACCATGCATATAAATTCCAGTTCCTGGGGAAAAAGTCTTACTCATGTGTTACCATTAATATTCTTTACTGAAAATTTTAAATGTTTAGACTGATATATTGTTAAGATAAGCATTGGTGTATTAGATTATAACTCAAGTCCAATTTTTTCTAAGTTTCTGACAGGATTCTTAAGAAACACATAATTTTCTCATATGCTTCATGTCACAATGACATGTTGTAACACCATATGTTTCAGTTTTTAGTCATTAGTCACTCTTTAAATAACAAAATTAAAAGGGAACTATTTTTAATTCACTGTTTTTTCTCAGTGGATTTTTCAATACTTAGATCAATTAATAGGACCAACCTATTATAGTTAGACAGGTTTTCCCCTGCTATCTGAAAGTAAAGTGTTGTGTGAAAACATATCTAAGCTGAAATGGCAGAGGATGAAGAAGTAATACCTCAGGAGACGCCTTGTTACCAGATGCGCAGAACAAGTCATGGAGGCACAGCACGGATGCTCAGACACAGTGCAGGGCTGTAACAGTTTGGTGCTGAGATGCTCCTGCAGTTTGGAGCTTGGCAGTGCCAACTCTGCCCCGGGTGTACACTGCTTCTCTGACAGCTTGCTGAAAACAACTGCTAAACACTTGTTTTTCATTTTTCACCTTTTTTCTATAAGTGAAAATCATCTTCAGATTTGTTTCAGTTAGTAAAAACAGGTACTCATGTAAGTCTTTTGTAAAAGTGAAGTGGCATAAAGAAAACTTCGGAAAAGCAGGGATACTTGTATACATCATAGCCTTTACTGAGACATTATCTTTTCCAGCTAATGTGTTCCCTTGGTCCTTTCTGGAATTGCTCATCTTGGGGCTGAAATATGTTAAGGTGGATGAAATAATTTAGAATCACTATTCCCTTTCTCCTTTAGCCAGTTAATCAAACTAAGTAGAATTAGAGTTTCTTCTAATTTTGGGATTACCCATTATTGTTTACTCTTGGATTGCTTAAATTTCCCTAATCATACTATCAATAGCAATAATCATGTTCTTTATTCCTCTATCTTGGGGGCTTTAGGTTCTTTCACTTATTTATTGTATGTACTTTTGTATTTTGAGGTATTTTATAATAAGGCTTTATAGTTAGTTTTAGGATTTTAGGACTGTAAATCCTTTGAAAAGGAAATTGCAGCATATTTGAATCTTCAAGAATTGAAATTAGTGAGAGGGAAAGAGCAAAAAGAATATTAAAGAACTTCAACTTGAGAGCATAGAGTATCTTTTCAAGCTTTTAGAGCAATTTGAAATAAATCTACAGAGGGCAAATTTGTGATTTGTAACAGAGCACTGGCAGAGTTGAATTTCAGTTGAAAGAATACAGCCATAAAATAATCTCAAGGTGGGGAACTGGATATGTTTTACTTCCCACCATTATGCCAGTAAAAGACATCTTGACTTCTTTTTTCAACTAGATATGAAGAAGCTGAAGTTCGGAAAAAACTTGAAGAAAAGGACAGACAGGAGAAAGAGCAGCTGCAGAAACAGAAAAAGCAGGAAGCAGAAAGAGAGGATGATGGCACATCAGATAAAAGTTCTTTGGAAAAGGTACTGGATGCCAAAGACAAAACCCAAAAGGTATTTCAGGTTTATTCTGTGAGCTCGAAAGACTGGTTCTTTTTGTCAGATGATTTTCTTAAGAAGAATTGAAATACCACTATGTCTTTTCTTTTTAGGCAATAAGGATAATATTTAATGTGTTTTCATTAGAAATTGAATTAATTCTAGCTTTAGTTGATTCCAGATTTTTTTTTTCTGATGTTTCTACAGTAATATGTTGTGTGTATTCATTAGTTTTTAGCAGTCACTATAAACTTTACTAGAGTTGTGGAAAGGGCATTTGAACTGTGATTCAGTATATCTGAGTTCGGGTCCCATATCAAGTCTTGCTTAACTGTTCTGGGACTTAGTTTGGCCGATGGAGGTCTTAAAATAGATGATCTTTAAGTCTCTCCTTTGTAATAAATGTAATTTACATCAGGGAAAGATTTGGAACACTGTTTCTTTGGTATGAAACCTTTTTTCTATTCTTATTTTTCCCCCTTTACTTTTTTTCGTCTTTTCTCTGTCCCAGTTCCCCTTCCTCTTTGTCTCCTTCTGGTTCCATCTTGTTCAAAGATAACTTGTAGTCTTTTCAGCTGTGTCATTTGTTTGCCAGGAACCGTTAGTGATACCTGCCAGTTATCACTATAACTCCCTGCCTTTAACCTCCTCAGAACCTATTCTTTGTAAAATGTAATTCCTTAAGCACGTTTGAAATTCATGTAAAGATTTCTAATTTAATTTTTCCTAAGCGTTTTGTAGCTTTCACCTATCATTT
The DNA here is from genome assembly GCF_019320065.1 of Cervus canadensis. Lineage (NCBI taxonomy): Eukaryota > Metazoa > Chordata > Mammalia > Artiodactyla > Cervidae > Cervus > Cervus canadensis. The sequence continues at coordinate 55,696,119 of NC_057391.1, read as the reverse complement.
GTATGTAGGTAATCACTGATTTCATTAAGAAGTAGTAGTTGAATTGCTTCTGACAGTGGGCTAGGCACTGTGTAAAAAGAAGTGAAGAAATCCAATCTTTTGATTTTAGGAACTGATAAGATAAATAGTACTGCTGTAGAGACATATTCATTTATAGGTCAAATGGCTAATAAAAAAAAAAAAGATTCCCAGAATTATATGAACGAACTTTTAAACTTTGATTTTGCTGCTTTTCCAACAGCAAGGCTATCTTTCGTTACTTTTACTTTTGTTTAGCCTTTTTATATTGAAAAGAGAATACAATTAAATTCTGTTAGCACAGCTTCAATAATCAACTAACGTTTGCCATGGTTTTTATCTGCCCCTCTTTCTTCAATCAAATTCTGGACGACATATCATGTTACTGCTAAATATTTTAGTATGCATCTCAAAGAAAGGAACATTTTTCTTAATAACTACTGTGCTGTTTTCCTGCCTCACAAAATTAACAATAATTCTCTGATATAAATTAAAGCCTAGTCTATATTTATATTTACCCACTTGTCTCATAATGATTTTTTAGAGTTGATCGGTTTGAATCAGGATCCAAACAAGGTCCGCTCATTGTCTTTTGGTCGCAGTGTTTCTTAAGTCTCTAAAGCATCCTGTACTTGAGTCTCCTTCTCATTTTTCATTTCTTGCATTTGGCTTTTTAATACTAGATCAGTTCTGTAAAATGAACCACATTATGGATTTATCTGATTACTTCCACCTGTGTCACATCACTTGTTCCTCTGTCTCCTGTATTTCCTGTAGGCTGGAAGTTCAACCTAAGAGCTCGATTAGATTGAGGTTCAGTTTTTTTTTTTTTTTTTGACAAGAATGCTTCATAGGTGATACTGTGTACTTTATATTATATCATATTAGGAGGCACATAATATACTTTTTTTTTTTTTTTTTTACTTTTAGTGCTGCAGAAATAGATCTATAAGTTCTTGTGGGTCCTTAGTTTTCCCATCTGCAAAATAAGTTAGTACTTTAGAGCAGGGGTCCACAGCCTCTGGGATCTAATGCCTGATGATCTGAGTGGAAGCTGACATAGTAATAATAGAAATGAAATGCACAAAGAATGTAACGCACTGGAATCATCCCAAAACCATCCACACCCTGGTCCATGGAAAGATTGTCTTCCACAAAACCAGTCCCCGGTGCCAAAAAGTTTGGGAACTACTGCCTTAGAGAATTATCCCATTTTATCTTGGTTAGGAAATACAAATTTATAAAATTTTGTATTAATTCATTTTCCTTTAAGTCTATACTGGAGGATGCTGAAGGGAATGGGATTTTTATTTCACTATAAGAAGTGCTGGCTTGTTAAGTTAAAGACTAAATTTCTCTAATAATCTGTGCTTTGAAATCATATTTTGCCTTTAACTGGAGAAGAGTTTGAGGAAATGACATATGAATGTGATATGTTACTAGTTGTTTTATCTGTTGTCAGAGTTGTCTGATAATGCCATTACTGTTTGTCTGTATTTTTATAAAATGCCAATACCCTGCACATTGCATTTCCTAGAATTTCCTTTCAGTTTCAAAGAAGTATTAAAGTTGAACTTTTTCTTTCTGTAAAAATTTTTGTTTCTATTAAAGTTGAAACTTTTTTTTCCCTGTGAAATAGATAAATGGTGAAAAGAGTGAAAAAAATGAGACTACAGAGAAAGGTAAGTGTGTTCAGAAAGAGGGAGTTTTTAGGTTATTATTGAGATCTTTTGATCTCGGATTTTACACAGTGAGATCTTAGCATTTCGTTTAATCTATACGTGAGCGTCTATCATTTTTCCTGACTTGTACAATAATACTGAAGATGCACTATAGTCTATATCTAGATATCATAGGGAATATTTTTGGTAATATGCGTTTGAAAACATCAAAATTACAGTCGGTACTTGTCATTTTTCTTTTTCCCCCAAGATGTACCTTAGCATAGTGGTTAAGAGCCTGGAGTCTCAGAAGTCAGACTTAACAGGTTTGAATACACTCTTCTGAGTTTCACTTTGAGCTTATTACTTCGCCTTTCTATTTCAGTCCCCTCCCCCCCCATACGATGGGGATAATAATTGCATCTATTTCTTAGAGTTATTGTAAGGACTGATTGAGTTAATACATGTGATACTCTTAGAACACAGTAAACTTCATATAAGTAACTGTTAGTACTTATGAGTCTAAGTGGTAGACTTAATTATTCAAAGCCTTTTTCATTCCCCTCAAAAAAAGTCTGAACCAGTAATTTGGATGTTATCCATAGGTGGTGTTGATGTGCCAGTAACAAGGGTGTGACCTAAACAATAAGACTTAGGCAGTTACCTAAGTTTTCCTCTCTCAGAAAAGATTTAACTTCAACAGTAATTGTAACACTAAAATTATCTATTTAAAATATTGCCATACAACAGTTTAGAAAGTAAAACTGAGTATAGTAAGGGACCTTCCTAAAAGCCGTTACCAATTCATTCTAAGATTAGTTTTTATCCACATGTTCTTTTGTATCTCACCCCGCTTAGATGTTACCCTTCTTGGTGGTTTGTTTTCACTCTTCAGACTGTTTTAATATCAAAGTGATCTTGGTGGTTAGAAAAGGAAGTAAGATGGTTATTAGCAACTGGGTATTTTAGCTTTGGAGGTAGCATGACTATATTCTTCACACAGGTGAAATAGTTCTGTACATATTTAAGCCTCCTGGTAGTACTTTTCAGTCTTTCACTTCAGGTGGTAGAACCTGGAAGGAAAATAGCAACATAGGGAATATTTATGTTGGCTAAATATTAAAGGGCTCAATATTAAATATTTTATGCTTGAGGAGCCCTGTGGTCCTTACATGAAAGCAGCCATAGACAATATGTAAACAAATGAGTGTAGCTGTGTTCCAGTGAAAACAGGTGACCATGGTTAACCAACCCCAGATGTGGGACACAGATAACAAACTTTTGGCTTATTATTCTAGGAAATCTACAAGGTTTTCAGATAGCCCCCAAAAGACCCTAAGGAGACTTTTAAACTAGAATATTTTCATGAGACACATATTATGAATATTTTATACAACAGCAGAGCCAACACCAGATGTAGTTGTAATATCACCAGCAAGTTTTGGTATTTAAGTCTTTATAAACAAAGCTTTGAACTAGTTTCTTGATAAATGTCAAAAGCAAATTGTGTATAAAGTTAGTTTAAAAGGTAATAAATAATGTGATACAACAGCAAGTATACAACACTTCCAGGAAAAACTATGCTTGTCATGTGGTCAGTGATATGATAGCACATGGAACTGGGTGTTTCTTGTCACTTATATTGTCTCTCTCAATTCCAAGGAGCAATCACAGCGAAGGAGCTATACACAATGATGATGGATAAAAACATCAGCTTGATTATAATGGATGCTCGAAGAATGCAGGATTATCTGGATTCCCATATTTCAGATTCTCTCAGTGTTCCCGAAGAAGCCATCAGTCCAGGGTGAGTCATTGTATGTATATTTAGATAAAATGGTAAACTGTGGACAGTAGTAAATGTTGCAACTTAGCATCCATGCTAAATGTGGCAGTCTTTTCTTTTCCTGTGGTCCTTTTCATTCTTTGTTCCTCAGTGGCACACCTTACCCTTTCTGTAGGGTAGTGTAAAAGACATTCCGGTTTGGCTATTTCTTCCTGTCTGTGGCATTAGGAGCCTTATTAGAAGAGGAATGAAACTGCTTTCATATGTCTTCTTTCCCCAGGTGTTTGTTGAGTAATTTCTCCTGTTTTTTATTTTTGAGCTTGTGAATCATATCTACAAAACTGACTAAATCATAAACTAGTTGAATTTTTTTATATTTTTAAGTTCCCCATACTATTACCTGTGGTAAGAGAGTACACAAATACTTTCTTGAAGAAGTAACAGGTTAGCTAAGTGATTAAGAAAAAAATATAGGTTCTAAAATCAGGCTGTGTTCAGACTGTATATTTCTGTCACTTACTAGCTACATTACTTCTAGCTAGTAATCTAACCTCTCTTAAGCCCATGTTTCCATCTGTGAAGCTGGGATAATAATAGTACCTATCTGAGAAGTTTTGAGAAGTTTAAATGACAGATTTTACATATGCATACATTTAGCACAGTGCCTGGCACTAGTAAGGACCTACTAATCTTTTTATTTCTTTTTTAATAAGACAGCCTTTAACCTGTAAAAGAATTTAAAGTTACTTGCATGAATATATTGTATATTAGAAACTATTATCATAATAGTGACAGAGCTAAAACTCCAGTTCCATGGCTGTTTTGATTATTATGAGTGTTAGAAAAATTATATAACTTCTCTAGCTCTTAGTTTATGAGACTGGATTAGTTAAAATCTATGGTATAACTTAAGGAATCTTAAAAAGATACATTTTTAGAGTTAGGTAATAAAATTTGCACATTGCCGAGGCTTATAATTGCTCAACCTGAAGAATAGAGTGCTTTGTAAATATGCTATTTAAAAATGAGATTAGAAAAAAAGACAAAGGGGGAAAAAAGAAAAAAAATTTTTAAGTAAAATAAGAATTTTTAAAAAAGGAAAAAAATGAGGTTAGAGTACATAGTCTAATCAAGTAGGTATGAATTTTTCCAGGATTTTAAAAGACAGAGTTATGACTAATCTTCCATGGTCCTACCTATACTAACAGAATGCTGCTGGCTTTTGTTGATTATCTGTTTCCCAAAATGCAAGAATTTGACTAATGTGAAACTCAAGGTGAGTTTAGGTTGAAGATTGAAGATCAATGAATTGCATACCAAGAAAATGATTACCTTTTAATTTCTGTTTCAGTCCTTCTGAATTAGTTAAAAGATGTTTCAGTTTGTTGCTAGCTTTCCTTTTTAGTATTTGTTAATATCCCCTTCTTGCCAGAGAGCAGGCCTCAGAGTTCTCTACAGGTAACAATATCTACAGCTATCTGATGGTGAATACCTGTATTACTAGTATTTTATATATATACAAAACCACTTTTATCCTAAGTATTTAGCCCAGTCAGTTTTCAAAAACTGAGTGCATCCATTTAGCTAGCGACCAAAAAACAGAACATTGCCATCACTCTAGGAGCCCTCCCTTACGCTACCTGTCTGTGGCTACCCATATCCCCCGTCCACCCAAGGGAGCCACCAACAGGTTTGTTTTGTAGTTTATATAAATGGAATTACACAGTCTAAAGTCTTTAATGTCTGGCTTCTTGTACTTGACCTTCTGTTCGTGAGAGTCATGTATATTATTGTGTGCGGTTGTAATTTGTTTATCCTCATTGCTGTATGGTTATCTATTATCTGAACATAGCATAATTCACTGATCTGTTTTATTTACTTTTAGGATTATCCTTTATTTATTGGACATGATGCTGTTTTTTCATGCATATAGGAACATACACTTTCCTGTTAAAAACAATTCAAGTAAAGGTTCACTTTCAATTAAATAGTTAAAACATTACATAGTAGACAAAGGAGAGCAGAGTTGCAGCAACTTGTGAAGGGGGTACGTGAAGGACTGAAGTTTGAGGAGTACTGACTTGATATTATTGCTTTCCAAACTAAAGTTCTGAAGAACACTAAGGAGTTTTTAGACGAAGTGTATTTAGGCAAATATATCCTTAGAGTCAGAAATTGTCCTTAAGAATATCATGTTTCAGTTTTCCTCCTTCTTTGTTGACCAAGCATCCTTTTAATCTCTAATCTTTGTATATCAAGTGAGACTTAACTATAAAACAGTATTTTATATTTCTTTTTTTCCCCTTATTTCCTAGAAGATATGGTAACCAACATTGTTATATAGGAACAAGTTTTTTTCCTCTTAAATTATCTAAACCATTTAGTTTTACTTAAAATACAAATTTTTGCCCAGTTTGCCAGTATCACCAGTTAAATACTGAAATGCCTAGGTGCTTTGCTAGGAATAATGTGGAATTCCTTACCTGGAGGTGCAAATCTGTATTATTCATTCCATCATTTCAGCAGATATTTACTGAGCACTCATGATGGGCTGTTACTGTGGTTCTAAGAGCTGAGGCTAAATCACTGGACAGAAATCTTTGCTTCATGGAGCTAATATTTTAACAGGGTGGTAGAATAGGTGAGACAGACAATAAACCTTAAAATGTACATCTGCCAGTGATAAGTGCTATGGAGATGATTGTGTTAAGTGTGTATGTTGGGGTGAGTATTAAACATTTTAATCCATGAAGGTTTCATGGAGAAGCTATCCCTCAGCTAACCTTGAGATAAGGGAAATGAGTGACGCAGTTACCTGAGGAAAGAGGGTTTCCAGGCAGAGGGGACAGTAGGAGCAGAGGTGCTTTAGGCAGGAGCATACGTGCCCAAACCAGGAGTTACAAGGCAGCGAAGAGTGGAATGGAGTTGAGCGGAATAAGTTAAGCAATGATAAGAATGTTCAAGTAATAGGAATAGAGGTAGGAGCCATGCCCTGGGCTCTTTAGGTAAGAATTTAAGCTTTTGTGTGAGCAAAGGAGGAAGTGCAGAACATGCTTTAGTGTAGCCTTGGTATCATTCACAGGTAATGATGTAGCAGGCAGCACAGCAGAACAGCTGAGAGTGTACACACGTGCTAGCGGCAACTGTAACCTGGATACTCAACCCCTTTGCGCCTCAGTTTCCCCATCTGTAAGGATAATAATGCCTATTTTATAGGAGTATAGTGAGGATCTAGGGAAGGTCAGTGAGAATAAAACATTTAGAATAGCACCTGGCACATAGTAAATGCTGTACGTGTTTGTTAAATAAGCATTTTGGTATTTGGTTACTTATTAATTATCTGTATAGGTATAACAACTGAAATATAAAAGTGTTACCCTTCTCCCCCATTATTTATATTTGACTGAGATGTACTCAGATGAGTTCCTATGTTTTCATTTTTTGCCCCCCACCCCTTTTTCTAATATTAAGGGTCAAGTGAGTCTGTTTCTTTCAGTCTCTAATAATTACTAAAATATATTTTAATATTATGCATTAGTGAAGCTGTTAAACATTTTAGGCTGTTCTTAACATATAGTCTGACCTTAGAAAGGAAACTGTCTTAAAGTTTGCTATGATATGGGGAGTTCCCTGGCGGTCCAGTGGTTAGGACTCTGCTCTTATTGCTAAGGGCTTTGGGTTCAGTCCCTAGTTGGGGAATTAAAATCCCAGAAGCCCCATGACATGGCCAAAAAAAAAAGAAAAACGTTTGCTATGGTATGATAAAGACTGTAGAACAAAACTCAGTGTCTTATAATAGTATATTAGGACCTCTTATCTACTTTCGCCCCAATACAAATGTTAATACATTTCAGAGTCACTGCTAGTTGGATTGAAGCAAACCTCCCAGATGATTCTAAAGACACATGGAAGAAGAGGGGGAGTGTGGATTATGTGGTCCTTCTTGACTGGTTTAGTTCTGCAAAAGATTTACAACTTGGGACAACTCTACGGAGTCTGAAAGATGCACTTTTCAAGGTTAGCAAGTTTCCTTGTTAGTTTACTGTAATTGCAAGCCTTCTCTGGTTGTTAGAAAGGTATGTGGACTAGTTGATTATCTTAAGGACATGAAGATCCATCATGCTTTGGTTGTAGACTTTTAAGAAATTCAGATTTAAAAGACTAGTTTTGCATCACCCAGTAACATTAAAATGATCTTAATAGTAGGATAATTAGAACTTTCAGAAATTAAATTATCTGGAAAATGCTGTTTTTGTTATGAAACATAAAGGAAGAAATCACTAAGGAAAAAAGACTGATAGATATGACAATAAAATAAAAACTTAGGTGTGAAAAAATGTACCGGATTTGAAGGCAGAAGGCAAAAATATTTGCAACAGATATGACACTGATTTAGAACACCTAAAATCTGAAGAGTTTTTGTAAATAAATAAGAAAATTACTTAAGATAAAATGTTGATGTAAGTAGTAGACACAGACATAAACCGAAGATATGAAAGTGACAAAAACATAAAAATATCAACATAACTAGTAATCAGAAATGCAAATTCAAACAGTTAATGTCACTGTCGTGAACAGATTAACAAAGATAAAAATAATACTCGGTTTAATATGTTAAGTTATTAAACAATTATAGCACTAAATGCTGGTGAGCATGTGGTAAGAAATAAAACTCAGTGTGCTGGTAGGAGGGTCAGTTGATGGAATGTTGTCCTCTAGGAGAGCAGTCTTAAAAGCCTTGAAACAATCATGCTTCAAAGTGGGAAATCACAGAATATACCCAGGTGTAGGCTGATATATGAAATTGCCAGTATTCACCTAGTTTTCACTAAAAAAAATGACAGTTTCATATAGGTAAGCCTAAGGTACCTGTAAGTTTAGTACATATAAAGATGATATAACAGATCAGTGAGGAAAAGATGGACTGAAATAACTGGTCTGAGGACAGCTGGATAGCCAGTAAGTAAAAGAAAGGATCTCTGCCTTATTTCTTAGACCACACTAGATTCCAAGTGGGTAAAAGGCATAAATATGTTGATTGAAACAATGAACTACCAGGAAAAACCATTGATAAATGTTTTTATTACCTTGATCCTGAACCAAAGAGGCTCATATATTTGACTGTACTGAAAATACCACAAATAAAAAGTCAGGGAAAATATTTGTAATAAGACAAAAACTTATTTTCCTTAATACTCAGAGTACATTCACTAAGAAAAATAGCAATCTGTAGAAGAATGGGCAAAAGATGAGATTAAGGTAAGGCATAAAGGGTTGATAAATGTATTGAAAGATGTTAAACTTCACATATAAGTGCTAATACAACTCATTTTATGTCCACCAGTTTGGTAAAAATTATAAGGACTTATAATGGGCATTCTCATATACTGATGGTAAATGTGTAAATTGGCATTGTCTTTAGAAGGGCAGTTTGATGGCATCTTTTAAGCTAATGGTTTTAGTAAATTATTGTACAGAAATACACAAACATAATTTTAAAAGTTCATTTCAAAGATTAGCAATATATATTAAAAGCCTTAAAATGTTCTTGGCCTACCCTCTCCACTTCTAGGAACTTTTCCTAATGGAGTCAATTAGGTATATGTATAGGATCTTTAGTAGCATTTTTTATAATTAAATAGGAAAAATAATAATTGTTGAAACAATTGATTCAGTTTTGGTGTGTGTGTGTATATATGTGTCTGTATAAAATAGAATATTATCTGGTCATTACAGATGATGATATAGCTCTTTATGGATAACAGATGATCATATAAAAGAAAAGCAGTGTAAGTTTCATTATTTTATTAAAAATGAAAAAGTATATATAGAAAACAGAATAAACTAAAATGTTGGAGTGTTATTTCTGGGTGATAAGGTTATATTATAGAAGGTTTTTATTGTATGTTAAGTTGTGTTCCTATTTTTCTTCTAAGATCATGGATTACTTGTGTGATTTTAAAAACCTGATCTAAAAAAAAAAACCTGATCTATCCATTTGTTTCATTAAATGCTGAATTTTGAATTCAGCTGTCTCTTTTTTGTAATCATTTACAAGAAATGGATCTTTTAAAAACAATTTAATATTCAGGTTTGTTGTGTTTTTAGCTGTCAAGAGACTGCTGCCATATTAATAAACATAGTATTTCCTTATTTTATAGTGGGAAAGTAAAGCTGTCCTGCACAAGGAACCTTTGGTTTTAGAAGGAGGCTATGAAAACTGGCTCCTTTGTTATCCACAGTATACAACAAATGCTAAAGTTACGCCACCCCCACGAGGCAAGAATGAAGAGGTGTCTGTCTCATGTATGTATGTGAAAATTTTTGTTTAAAATTGCTTTGGTAAAATTTAAAATTTTTTCTGTTCTCAGGCTAGTGTTCTTGGTTGTGTGTGCATTTGTCCTGTTAGATAGCAGTTTGCTTTTAGGCATAAAAAATACAAGATGTCCACAGTCTGAAAGTTAATGTTTATCAATTCATTAAGACTGTTGTGGTTGTCACTGCTTACTTTATGTTTAACTATGACATAGAACATGCATGAGACATGAAATACTGTTTGTGGGATTTGCTCTTCTTTCAAGAATATATTTATCTTTTGGGGATTTTAGTGGACTTTACTTACCCTTCACTGGAAGACTCAGTTCCTTCTAAACCTACTGCCCAGATGATACCTCCTATAGAAATCAGTGAAAATACAGAATTGATAAACAGTCAAAATGAGAGAATGGGACCACTGAATATATCAGCTCCAGTTGAACCAATTGCTGCTTCTAAATCTGATGTCTCACCCATAATTCAGCCAGTGCCTATTTTAAAGAATATTCCACAGGTAAGTGTTTGGTTTTCTTTTAACTTTATTATGTCTTTTCTTTTAATATTATATTAAGTATATAGTATAGAAATATGTATCTAGTGTATATATACCTTCAGTATTTTAGAAAGAAAAATAGTGAAAAAATCTGTATTCCTCTATTTTTGGTATATTGGTACATTTTTGCCATTAAAAGAAGCTTCATTGTAATTGTCTCACTGCCACAGCAATATCAGAACAGATAACTGAAAGGATTTTCAACCTAACTGGGTCCATTTAGTATAGGCAGTACTAATAGAAGACAGTTTAGCACAATGAACTTGAACAACACTTGCAGGTGTTTATTATAAATTTAATTCATAGTATTTTCCCAGATAGTTTGGCTTACAGATGATAGATATATGATGTCAGTATTTTGGTTTTGAAATAGTTCTTTAGTTTGATTGCCTTAGACTTTGACACATAAATAATAGGCATATTTTAACAATAATTGTTTAAAAGAGCTTACATAAAATATGTTATAATAAAAAATTATAACATCTTTCTTGTCACTAGATTTTACTTAAAGGAAGGTAAACTAATTCTTTCCTGTGCATTTTCCAGTAAGATTTTTTTTAGCATTTTAAATTTTTTTCTCAGATATTTAAATAATATTTCATATTTGAAGTAGGTAACATCTGGTTTGTGGAGCAGGCTCTGATTAGAAAATTTAGTCATTTTTTGGTGATATAAAATAAAGCCGTTCATTTCCTCATTCTTTAAGGCCTACTTTTAATATTTCTGATTAAATCTTAAGACTAATTTGAATAATTTTTTCTTAAAATGAAAATTTTAAGAAATTTTTAAAAGAGCTATGACATTGCACTTCCTTTCAATTTAATCAGCATGTTATTTAAACCATAATCCCTGTGTGACTTTCTGAGATATGTACAATTTATGAATTGTACCTTGATAAACATGTACTATTTAATACAATCAATAATATGTATCAATAAATAAGTACTGTTTAATAGTCACTGGAGCACACACACATCAAGAAGAGAAGTTCTGACTGAAAGTGGGTATCATCAGGGAGGTCTTCATGGAGGAGGTAGTATTTTTATCTGGGCTTTAGGAGTGGAGCAGGATTTAAGGGTGAAAGAAACAAGTGGAAAAATTGTATGACTAAAGGCACAAAGCATGTTCTGGGATTGGTAAGTAGTTCTGACAGGTTTGGGCACAGCTCTCGGACAGAGGTGAGTGTGATGATAGATAAGATTGGAAAAGTGGACAGAAGTCATCAAGAGAGACTTTGATCTCTCATGGAATTTTGTCCTGTAGATGAAAGAAAATCGCTAAAGAATTTTAAACTTGAAAGTAACACGGTCATAGCTATGCTTTTAAGATGAGTGGAAAATGTGGATGAAAACATTTATTTTGATCCCTGTTCACCTTTTATTGTTAACCTCATCCTCATAGTGTTTGTTCTGACTTTATTCACAAATAAATTTAGAAAAGGGTGGGGGAAAGGAAGGGTTTTTTTTTTTGAGTGAAGAGGCAAAAAGAGAAGAGCAGAGGAATGATTCCTTCTTGTGGTAGTGTTTTCTAATGGGAAAAACATACAGTTCATTTTGTAGGAACACTGTACAGGTTGTTACTGGCAGACATTCTCATTTTTATTTCCGTGAATGTCTCAAGAAATGATGTTAGGGTCATTTTTAACAATTTTGTAGGGTTAATATGTTGTTAAATTGAGGTAATTACTCAATTTTAATTAGTATCTTATCTCTTATGAAAGTTGTTCTGGAATATTTTATTCATGCTGTCTGCAACATTTTATTTACTGTCACGCACAGTCTCTACCCTCCTGGAGCTTATGTGCTAATAGAGAAGAAGATTTTAAACAATTACAGTTGTTTGATCAGAATCCCAGTACGTACTAAGAGGGAAAAGAATAGAGTATTATGAGAGCATATATCAAGAGGCTTAGCTGGTCCTCAGGGATCAGGGAAGTCTTTTCTAAGGGAGAGATATTTAAGCTAAAACTTAATGTTGTGGGCATTATCTAGCTGAACAGCTAGTATAAAGGCCTGACTTGGGAAGAAGCATGGCATCTTTGAGGAATTAAAGATAGGTGCAGGGTAAGTATGGCTGGTGTATCAAGTAGTATGAGATAAGATTGGGGAGATAGGCAGAAGGGAGACCACACAGGCATGGCAAGACTTTAGATGTAATCTAAGTACAATGAGTGGTTATTGAAAGTAAGATTTTAAGTCAGTGATCAGATTTATGTTTTAACATGATTACTCTGGTAACAGAATGGAGAAACAAATTTGAAATATCTGAAACTCTTGAGTTTTTTGATTTGAGCAACACATAGTGGGCACACCCATGTGTTTGTTGGGGGAAATCATGAATTCAGTTTTGGCCATATTAGGTTTGTGGTATATGTGAGATACTCATGTGACGACACTGAATAAGCAGTTGGGTATGTGGAAATGGAACTTCAGGGGTGCTCAGGTCTGGTTTTTTTATGTTATAGAATGAAATCTTCATACACGGAACATATCAGGGTATTGAAAGTGTGGAATCAAGAGGATGTAAGTGCTAAGTGCCTTATGAGAAATCTAGACATTAGGTCATTTACAAATAGATGTTTTGACAGATGTTGTCTCCAGAGAGTGATGGTTCTTTTTATCACAACTTGATATCAAGAACTGAGGTTATTGTGTTCCTGGATTTCAACAAAAGGATATTTTTCTCTGTATTTGTTGATACAGATTGATCGTACTAAGAAACCGGCAATCAAATTGCCTGAAGATTATAGAATAAAATCTGAAAGTACAGATCATGAGGAACAGTCTCCTCAGAGTGAAAAAGTTGTTCCTGATCGTTCCACAAAACCGGTATTTCCCCCTCCAACTGCCATGTTAACAGATGAAGAAAAAGCTCGTATTCATGCACAAACTGCTCTTCTAATGGAAAAAAACAAACAAGAAAAAGAACTTAGAGAAAGGCAGCAAGAGGAGCAAAAAGAGAGACTGAGGAGGGAAGAACAAGAACAAAAAGACAGAAAGGAACAAGAAGCTGAAGAAAATGAAATCACAGAGAAGCAACTAAAAGCAGAACAAATGGAGAGGAAAGAAAGTGAACAGGCCAGGAAAGAAGATAAAGAAACTTCAGCAAAGAGGGGCAGAGAAATAACAGGAATAAAAAGACAAAGTAAAAGTGAACATGAGACTACTGATGCCAAGAAATCTGTAGAAGATAGGGGGAAAAGGTGTCCAACCCCAGAAGTGCAGAAGAGATCAACAGGAGATGTGCCTCATGCCTCTGTGGCAGGAGATTCAAGTTCAGGCAAGGTAAGCAGAAACAGTACAAATTGCCAACTAAGTGTAAAGAAATGTACATAAAAAGTGACACCAGTAGCATTGCATAAACAGGGTAGACATTTCAACTGATTTTCTAGTAGATGATGGGTTTGTACTGATCCAATTACATTTGCTTACCTGCTCTGATTGGTTGGGACTGGAATTGCTTTTCACGCCTATGGAATGCAATATATTTTTGCTAATGGAGATAAATAGCTACAGTCTTCATTTTTATGCTTGATGTGTGATCATCAAAAGACTAGAGTGAAATATAATCTTCTGATCTCACAATGGAGGAATTAGGTGCCAAATATTTATATGATGAAGTTTGTGTCTGCTTAGAATACGGCCAGTTTATCTTTGTGTGTAATGGTTTTATTTGTCAAGTCTATGTCATTTGTTTGTTCGTTCATCTGATCAAAAATATTGGCAGTAATCCCATTAATGTTGCGTTTTCCTACCCTTGGCTGTTACTCTTCATTGATTTTCATAATTTTGGAGATTTTTTTTCTTTTCTTTTTGGCTGCCCCACACGACTTGCAGGATCTCAGTTCCCCAACCAGGGACTGAACCTGGGCTTCGGCAATGAAAGTGCCAAATCTTAACTGCTAGACACTACGGCGCTCCACTTTGTCTTTGTATTGGGATATAGCCAATTAGTAAACAGTGCTATGATGGTTTCAGTTGACTAGCAAAGGGATTCAGCCCTACCAGAAAAGATTTTTTTAACCTAATAATATCATGTGTGCTTTTCATGGACCTTTTTTTTTTTTTGGTCTATTATGCAATATGTACCTTTTCCTTTTGAACACTAAGTGTTTTGGGCTTTTTAAAATCCTACTTTGTTCTTATTTTTTTCCTTCCAGTTTTATTGAGATATAATTGACATACAGCACTATATAAGTTTAAGATGTACAATATAATGATTGTATCTTATGGAAATACAAAATTTAAAAGAGTAAAAAAATAAATTGTGGTAAGAACTCTTAGGATTTACTTTCTTAACAACTATCATATGTAACATACAGCAGCATTAATTAGTCATGTTGTACCTTATATCCCTGGTACGTACTTATAACTGGAAGTTCGTTCGACTGCCTTCCTCCAATTTCCTGTTCCTACCTTCCACCTCTGATAACCACAAGTCTGATCCTTTTTCCTATGTGTTTGTATTTTGAAGTATAAATGACTTACAATACTATGTTAGTTCCTGTTACACAACATAGCTATTTGGTGTTTCTCTACATTTCCAAATGATCACCATAGTAAGTCTAGTTATACTGTGTCATCATACAAGGATACACAGCTATTGACTATACTCCCACAATGTATATTTCATCCCTGTGACTCATTTATTTTGCAACTGAAAGTTTGTACCTCTTAATTTTCCTCATCTATTTCTTTTCCTCCCTGCCTGCCCCCCACCCCCCTTGCCTTTGGTAGTAATGACTTGTTTGTTCTCATATCTATAACTGTTTCTGTTTTGTCTTGTTCATTTGTTTTTTAGATTCTCCATATAAGTGAAATATATGACAAATATATTGACATATAAGACAAATATATATTTGTCTTTTGGGGCTGACTTTTTTCATTTAGCAGAATACCCTCTAGATCCATCCATGTTGTCACAAATGACAAAATTTCATTCTTTTTTATGGCTAATATTCCATTGTGTATAGATACTGTACATCATCTTTATCCATTCATCTATTTATGGGCATCTGGGTTACTTCCATATTTGGGGCTATTGTAAATAATGATGTAATGAACATAGGGGTACATATATCTTTTCTAATCAGTGTTTTTTGTTTCTTTGGATAAATAACCAGGAGTAGAATTGCTGGATCATATGGTAGTTCTATTTAAAATTTTTTTTTAACAATCTCCATACTGTTTTCCATAGTGACTGCACCAATTTACATTCCCATCAACAGTGTTGTACTAGGGTTCCTTTTTCTTCACATTTGCCAACACTTGTTATATGTTGTCTTTTTGATAATAGCCATTCTGATGGGTGTGAGGTGTTATCTCATTGTGGTTTTGATGCTTTTCCCTGGTGACCAGTGATGTTGACCATCTTTTCATGTGCCTGTTGGCCATCTGTCTTTAGAAAAATGTCTATTCAGATCCTGTGCCCATTTTTAAAAAATCAAATTTTTGTTTCTGTGATGCTGAGTTGTATGACTTCTTTGTATAATTTGGACATTAATCTCTTATCAGATATGTAGTTTGCAAATATCTTCTCCCATTCAGTAGGTGGCCTTTTCATTTTGTTGGTAGTTTCCTTCTCTGTGCAAAAAGCTTTTTAATTTGTGTAGTCCCATTTTTCTGTCTTTGCTTTTGTTACCTTTGCCTGAGAAGACACATGCCAAAAATTATTACTAAGACGAATGTCAGAGTGTTCCTCCATTGTTTTCTTCTAGAAGTTTTATGGTTTCAGGTTTTACATTTAAGTCTTTAACCCACTTTTAATTTATTTTTGTGTATGTATGAGAGAATAGTCTAGTTTGATTCTTTTGCATGTAGCTGTCCAGTTTTTCCAACACCATGTTTTAAAAATCTTTTTGGGTTTTTTGTTTGTTTTATATCTTCTCTCTTGGCTTTTTTGTTTTTGTTTGTTTTTGGCTGCTTCATGCAGCTTGCAGGATCTGTTTCCCGACCAGGGATTGAACCTGGGGCCATGGCAGTGAAAATGTTGAATCCTAACCACTGAACCACCAGGGAACTCCTGGTTTGTTTTTAAAATTAATAAAATGTCAGTGCTCTTTGCATGTTGAAATTTAGAATGCCTACTTATTTTGAATTATTTTGTTCAATAAAAAGAGATGTGGAAAAAATTATATGCTTGCCTGTATAGCTTAAAACTGTGATGCATCTTCAACACCATTCATTGAAGAGGTTGACTTTTCTTCATTGTATAATCCTCATTGTGTGGATATACCCCATTTGATGGACACTGGATTGCTTCTGCTTTGGGGCTATTATGATTAATAATTCTGTGAACATTTGCATCCAAGTCTTTGTGTGGAAATAAATTTTCTTATCTTTGGAGTTGACAGAAGTGAAATTGTCTTTGTGGTGGTTTTTTAGAGAAACTTTAAAAAGCCACCATCTTTATAGGCTGTGCACACACACTCCTCCCTCTTGCTGTGATAATTTTAGGACTTTAAGAAAACATGTATAGTTCTTCATCTTTTAAAAAATATTAAGGGCAGCCAACACAAGGTTTGTGGTTCTTTGCTAGGGCAAAATTTAATTTAAAAATCCTTTTCTTTTTCCTTCTCTTTTTAAAACTAGTCTCGAGAGCCTTTGACAAGAGCAAGAAGTGAAGAAATGGGGAGGGTTGTACCAGGACTGCCGTCAGGCTGGGCCAAGGTAAAACTCCAAATTAGCACAGAAAGAAATTACAAGGCGCTATTTTTTTTTTTAAACTTATGAACTTGTTTATTCTGCATCTTCTCTAATGCAGAGATGACTCTGTTTCTTCATTATAAAGGACGTAGCTCATTTCCCTAATTACAGCATGGTTAGACTTCTCGATAGCCAATTGGGTTTGCTGGCTGTAATATATGAACATCCTGGCATGTCATTTAAAAACAGTGTATCACTTTAAAACTTAAGGCTCTTTGAAAGTTTAATTATAGAAGTGATTATCACCATTTTATTCAAATTATTTTAATCCAAAAGTAAACTTAGTGGAATACTTTTGAGTTACTTGTTGTTCACTGAATGTTCATTGTTTTTTGACCTGTGCTTTTTTCCCCCCTGCTTAAGTTTCTTGATCCCATCACTGGAACTTTTCGTTATTATCATTCGCCTACCAACACTGTTCATATGTATCCACCGGAAATGGCTCCTTCATCCGCACCTCCTTCCACCCCTCCAACTCATAAAGCCAAGCCACAGATTCCTGCTGAGCGGGATAGGGAACCATCTAAACTGAAGCGCTCCTACTCCTCCCCAGATATCACCCAGGCCATTCAAGAGGAAGAGAAGAGGAGGCCAACAGTAACTCCAGCAGTTAATCGGGAAAACAAGTAAGTTTATCCTAACTTCTAGAAACAGAATCATTTGCTGTACTTGAAAACTTCTAAACATACCAATTTACTAATATCAGGGAAACATAAAATTCTGTGGATCGCTATCCCAGCCATTTTTGTTTACTATAGAGGAAAAAATAAATGGATTAAGTGTCCTTGGTTTTTCTGCCATGTGTCACAGACTAACTTAAACCTGTCAAAAAGGATTCTGTGATTTGTTCACTAATTCATACGTATTAATGTAGATATAAAAGTATGCACCTTGTTATATATTTTCAGACAGTGTGAGACTACATACATGTTTTTTACAAATTTGGTATGATCCCTAAATTTCCCTTTGAGGACTGTAATTTATAGGATTATTGAATATGTCTTCTTGTAGCTCTTAAATTCCAAACTTTAAAAAAGAAAAACTCAGTAACATGGGGGGCAAACAATATAATGTATTAAAATAATAAGCATTATAGTGTGTATCAGCTTCTAATCCTTATTCTGTTCCCTTTTCTTCATTGCATTTCTGTTCCTCTCTTCACCAGTGGTGATGAATAGCTTCATTTAGGTTTTCCCAAAACAATATCTCATTTAGATGTATTCCTGGCTTTATCTGTTATTGAATACTCTAATGCTCCTGGCTTATGATTGATAGGTTTATGATATAGTTTTCTAGTCTCTCTGTCACTTCTGATCATTAATTTTGGGGGATGTAGGGTAGATGGAGGTGAAAGTAAATAGGATTTTTTGATTTGTTAAATACACTCTCTTAATTGCTGAGGAATTCTAACTAGGCTGTCTTTTTGGCCTCTTCAGAATCATTTCCCCCAAAAGTAGTTAATATATTTTTCTCCTAAGATTCTACCCTGCCAGGTGGAAGCTTAACTGGAGGAGATTTTGTAAATTCTGTAAATCTATAGATTTCAGGGCTCACTATTAAAACTGGTAAGAATTTAATTCTTTCTTGACTCATCATTCTTATTAAAGTTTGTTAATTTGACAATTTAAAAAACTACAGCATACGTAGTTTGTATATTTTTAAATATATATTGAACAGAGTGCATACACCTGAGCCCTGTGTAAACAAAAACTGGTTGGGATATAATGTTTAATCTCTTCTCAGTATTCCTTTCAGAGGTGGAGATATACTTAGGATCAGTAATAAAGGAAAGACTTACCAGTTAGGAGTTTTCTTAATGTCCTTACAATTCTAAAAGTTACATATATAAATCAAATACAGTGCATGACAAAAGTCCTCATAGGCATTTGCTAGTTCAGTGCTGTCCAGTGGCCATGTTGGTAGACATGTTCTTTATCTGTTTTATCCAGTATGGTAGTGGCTATTTTGAATTGTGGCTAGTATAAGAGCTATAAAATTTTAAATTTATTGTGGCTAGTGGCTGCTACCATATTTGTCAGCACAGTTCTAGACTTCAGGTTATAGTCTAATAACTATAACCTCTGCCTCCTGTATGTGCTCCGCAGTTATTGGCATTCTGGTTGAATTCAACATTCGGTAATGCTAAACTTCCTGGGATCATTTAAAAACATTTCAAAGAGCCTTCTCTATCAGAACACTCTACCTGTTCATGAGAAACCAGAGAATCTACTGATATCTCAGGGTATCTGTAAGAAACATGTCTCATGTAAGAAGTTAAAGACCCTCATGGGAGGGTCACCAGTGTCACTTAGATACTAAATGTTCTCTAAGACTCAGTACCTTATGACCTAACTTAGTAACTATTTGCAGCATTACCATATACCATGGTACAGATGCTGGAGTTTGCTGCCCTTTGAGCTATGAACCTTCATGTCAGATGCCCTGCATTTTAAGATGTCATGTGCACTTTTTCTTCCTTAGGCCAACAAGCTATCCTAAAGCTGAGATCACAAGGCTTTCTGCTTCTCAAATTCGGAACCTCAATCCTGTTTTTGGAGGATCTGGACCAGCTCTCACTGGACTTCGTAATTTAGGAAATACTTGTTACATGAACTCAATACTACAGTGCCTGTGTAATACGCCACATCTGGCTGATTATTTCAACCGCAACTGTTACCAGGATGATATTAATAGGTAAAGAAATATCATACTTTTCTGCAATATCATATTAAGAGGGTGATCTAACCACACTTCCTTACCACCCAGCTCCAGAGATGTCAAATTAGGAAACAGCAATGTAGAGAACATTATTCTTAAGAAAAAGGTAAAGAAAAGGCTTCTCTGATTGGTGAAGGACAGACAGGAAAGGAACAGTGCAGGAAGGCAGAAGCTCACTGTCATAAATTGGAGCCTACTGGTAAGGAATAGGAGACCGTGGAGGGCTGGTGGCCAGAAAGAAGCAAGTTGGAGGGGTGTCATCAAAGTAAGATTCAGGTAAGTATTTGGTGATAAACCTATGAATAAGTATTTTAGTGTAGGGTCACATATTACAGTATGTGAATAGTTTAATGTTGCTATCAAGAACCTGCTATATCTTAGCTTTTTATAATGTTTTTTGTAACTTTATGTTTGCAAAGGTCAAATTTGTTGGGACATAAAGGTGAAGTGGCGGAAGAATTTGGCATAATCATGAAAGCCCTGTGGACAGGACAGTACCGGTACATCAGTCCAAAAGACTTTAAAATCACCATTGGGAAGATCAATGACCAGTTTGCAGGATACAGCCAGCAAGATTCACAAGAACTGCTTCTGTTCCTAATGGATGGTCTCCATGAAGATCTTAATAAAGTAAGAAATTGTATTTTTCTAAGTTGCGAAGGATGTTTAGGGTTGCTCAGTGTTGTACTCATTTTTATAGCAATTTAAAGTTACAGTTGTTGATTGTTCAGTGCTAATTTATTCAAATCTAGGGACTATGGCATGACACTTTAAAATTAAAATAAGTACATCTGATAGGTTTGCTATTTGAATGGAAGTATATACAATTTGTATTTACTTGTGAAAATGTTAACAGGCTGTAAATTGTGAGGAATTTATAAACATTGTAAATTTGTAAACACAGTTGTCAGAGATCCTGTGTTTGTGACCCATATGGCCAAATGATTCATGTGAAAAGTTACTATTCTTTGTATACAATGACTTCTTTTTAGCACCAAGCTCTCCCCTCTTTCAAATACTTTTGCTATCACCTTTCTTACCAGCGAACATAGACATATACATATAGACACATATATGTGTGTATGTATGTGTGTGAATATGAGTGTTGTTATGTGTCTGTATGTGTATATGTGTATGAAGATAGTGTGTATCCATCCATGAGACTAGGACCAAAAAAATGACGTCCAGTTGTAGCCCTAACTCCCAGCTGTATGTGGAATGTCTTCTCTTTTCAAAATCAGACTTTTCAGCTTTTTAAATATAAATTTATTAAGAAATTGAAACTAGTGACACCCTTTTGATAAAGTGGGTTTTGGTTTTTTGGGGAGATTCTTTTGATTAGAATTTTTTTGTAGCATCAAATTTTTTGATTAGAACTCCATTAATAGGTATTTCTAAATCTGCAAGATTTATATTGAATATACTTTCAATTTTATATTTAAATGTTGACTTTGAGATATTAATACAGAGTTTAAATCTTATTTTCAGGCTGATAATCGGAAGAGACATAAAGAAGAAAATAATGATCATCTTGATGACTTTAAAGCTGCAGAACATGCATGGCAGAAACACAAGCAGCTCAATGAATCTATCATTGTTGCACTTTTTCAGGGTCAATTCAAATCCACAGTACAGTGCCTCACCTGTCACAAAAAGTCTAGGACATTTGAGGCCTTCATGTATTTGTCTCTCCCACTAGCATCTACAAGTAAATGTACATTACAGGTAAATTAAGATTGAGAGAAAAAGATTTATTGAAGGAAAAAAATTTTTATATGCACAGAGTTGTACTTTACTTGGTAATTTATTTCTGCTCTTTATCCCTATAAACATTTTATAGGGTAAAACTCACCAAAAAAACTTTTAATTAGGCCTATGCAGATTAGAAGAAAGTGTGCGTTTTTAAAAGAAATTTTCCTTTTTAAAAAATATTTTCCTATTAAATATTCTTTTAGAATTGATCATGTTTTTCAAAGTCTGTATTGAAGTTTAATTTGGGAAACTGTATGTTGACTTTAATTCAGGTACACTTTTTATAAGAAATTGCTCTACATGAGGTATCAAATAAATATCCTGTTTTGCACACAACAGCAGTGTGATTTAGAGAGCTCGTTGACACTTTTAGTGTTAGCCTCTTGTTAGTCAGAACGTCCTGAGCCACCAGGTAGAAGCTGCCCCTTGACGCTCTCAGGACACGCGGACGTCTTCCCTGCTCCGTGGGCACAGCACCATCACCCTCCACACTTTGGCCCTATCACCTCCTCCCGTCTGCTTCCTCAGTAGATCCTAACTCTGGAGTTGGGGGGGTGGGGGTGGGGGTGGGAGAGCAGGAGCTGCTTTGTAAATAGTTTATTCCTCATGCCTGACAAAGTAACTTATTGAATAGATGCTCAGTAATAAAAAAATAAGTTAACAAGTATCTACTACTTATTTTTGCCTCCAGGATTGCCTTAGGTTATTTTCCAAAGAAGAAAAACTCACAGATAACAACAGGTTTTACTGCAGTCATTGCAGAGCTCGTCGGGATTCCCTAAAAAAGATAGAAATCTGGAAGCTGCCACCTGTGCTTTTAGTGCATCTGAAACGGTAAAAGGGACACATTTTTCTACCTGTTTAGTACTTTTTAGAGGAAAGATTTCTATGTATTTTACTTTAAACTTTATTGTGCTGTCTGCTTAGGATGTATAACAAAGAAAGATTATCAGGTTAGGGTACTTCTAGGGCAATTAGCGGAGAAGGCAGTGACACCCCACTCCAGTACTCCTGCCAGGAAAATCCCATGGACGGAGGGGCCTGGTGGGCTGCAGTCCATGGGGTCGCTAAAAGTCAGACCCAACTGAGCGACTTCACTTTCACGCATTGGAGAAGGAAATGGCAATGCACTCCAGTGTTCTTGCCTGGAGAATCCCAGGGACAGGGGAGCCTGGTGGGCTGCCGTCTATGGGATCACGCAGAGTCGAACACGACTGAATCGACTTAGCAGCAGCAGCAGCAGAGAAATTAGGCAGAAATGAAGAGGCTCTAGTTCACTTTAGTGTTTGCAATAACAGGGCAAAATGACAGCACTACTTTTTCATGTAACTCTGTCTTTAAAAATCACTGAAACTGGGGAGGGAGGGATAGATTGGGAGTTTGAGATTGACACAAACACACTGCTGTGTTTCAAACAGATAACCAACCTACTGTATAGCACAGGGAACACTGTTCAGTATTCTGTGATAACCTAAATAGGAAAAGAATTTGAAAAACAATAGCTACAAGTAAACTGAGTCACTCTGCTGTACACCTGAAACTAACACAACATTGTTAATCAATGATATTCCAAATATAAAATAAAAATCTTTCACAAATCGGTGAAACAAAATTATTTTCAAAATATTGGAGATTCTTAGCCAGTTATTTGTTAATTTCAACACTGATATATTCAGATTTCTTATGTAGATTTTCTACAAAAACTTATTACATTAGTTGTCCTTTTCTGCTTGTTGCAGATTGCAAAGGTATAGATAAACATTCTACAAATGATTACACATTTGTTAAGATTTTTAGTGCTGTGTATTATTCTTGGAGAATGTCTTAAAGTATAAATGGTTCAGAGTTCACTCTTTAAAAAATAATTTTGAAATAACCATATTACACCAACCAGTATTTTGGTGTTTAAAGAAGTAGTATGTGTTAGGATAATGGAATGCCATTATTTCAGTCACTAGGCTGTGTGCATGCAGTTTCTGGCTCTAGTTTTTTCAAGTTCAGTTCAGTTGCTCAGTTGTGTCCAACTCTTTGTGACCCCGTGAACCGCAGCACACCAGGCCTCCCTGTCCATCACCAACTCCCAGAGTTTACCCAAACTCATGTCCATCGATTCAACAATGCCATCCAACCATCTCATCCTCTGTCGTCCCCTTCTCCTCCTGTCCCCAATCCTTCCCAGCGTTAGGGTCTTTGCCAATGAGTCAGCTCTTCGCATCAGGTGGCCAAAGTACTGGAGTTTCAGCTTCAACATCAGCCCATCCAATGAACACCCAGGAATGATCTCCTTTAGGATGGACTGGTTGGATTTCAAACCAGAGTGGACTGGAGCCACTCTCTTCTGTTATTTCTCGGTACTTTGTGGTGATTAGCATTATAAATGGGGGTGTTAATAACTTAGCTTTGTCAAAGACTCATCTAATGGCTCTAGCTGGTCTAGGGATTAAGGCACCGAGGTGTGGCTCTGCCTCTATCACTCTTTTTACCTGGGGCAAGACATTTATGTGCCTCAGTTTCATTTGTAAAACAGAAATGAAACCAAGTATTTTTAGACAGGTCTCTCCACTATTAAAATTCTAAGTGTGTGTCTGAAAGAGATTTTATGTCTAAACATAAAAACTGTCTAAAACTCTGGATTGTTAATGAATTAATTGGGGTTCATTCTGATGTCTTTGGTCTGTCAGTATAACTGCTGTAATGTTTTGCTCTGCAGTTTTTCCTATGATGGCAGGTGGAAGCAAAAATTACAGACGTCTGTGGACTTTCCATTAGAAAATCTTGACTTGTCGCAGTATGTTATTGGCCCAAAGAACAATCTGAAGAAATACAACTTGTTTTCTGTTTCAGTAAGTATCTCATTGAACTACTTTTTCTTTCAAAGCAAACTAAAAAAAACAAGTTTCAGGTTGTTCCTTACCTCACAGGAAAGTAGGAATAACATTAAAGCTCTGAAATTATTGACATATTTTAAATAATTCAATTTGAATTGATTTTCTATCTTGTTTTGCACAGAATCACTACGGTGGGCTGGATGGTGGCCACTACACTGCCTATTGTAAAAATGCAGCAAGACAGCGGTGGTTTAAATTTGACGATCACGAGGTTTCTGATATTTCCATTTCTTCAGTGAAATCTTCAGCAGCTTATATCCTCTTTTATACGTCACTGGGACCACGAATAACTGATGTAGCCACATAAGGAAAAGTAGGTTTTAAGCTAGTTACCTTTTAACAGGCTGAGCAACACAACTCTTGGAATTGCTTATAAAGATTCTGGATAGGCATCGCTGACCATTTAAAGGACTTGTAGGACAATGAGAGCTGTGTTACTATACCATATACTTCTGGTCAGCGCTATTATCAAAAAACTGACCAAGAACATTTAACAAGTATTGCAGTAAGCATTCCTTACAGGTACCATTTATTTCAAAACAAGTTTTTTAGTTTGCTCCAAAGTTAAAATAATTAACTAGCTAAGCATTATTATTCTGCTGGTCTAAAAATCATTGTATCCTTTATTTTCCTATTCACTGTTATGGCCTTTTCACATTTCTAAATCCCAGCTTGATCTAATGAATACTCTAGAATGATGTAAAGCAGATAGGAATGTATGTGTATATATTTATTGCACACTTGCACATCAAATCAATGTACATAGTATAATATGTGGTCCTTTTGTGAAGTCTAGAACTCAGAGGATTGCTTCCCCGTCCCCCCCCCTTTGGCCTATTCTGAGTAACTGCAGTGCTTTCTTAGGGACATGACAGGGCAAAGCTATTTTTTGTTGGCTTTGGGCTGTATTTGTGCACTAAATCTTTATTCTAAAAAAATAAATGGAAACTTTTCTTTAATTTTTTAAATGAGAATTTTCATTTACACCTAATTAAAATCTTAATGAGAAAAACAATTAAAAACTCTGTAAGTGTTCTGTCTTTAATTTTATATTGTTAAACAAGGACAGCAGAATTATAATTTTTACACACCTTTATCCCAATACAGTGACTTACACTTACTCTGTTGTATCACTTGATTCCACTCTTCCTTCACCTTGACCATGAACTGCATATAGAAATCATGATTCTCTCAAGAATTGAAAGTCAAAGTAGGATATAAAACCTTAACACCCAGGCAGACTTACTCTATCAAGAGTAGTAGAGTTCTTAGGATTAAGGTAAAAAGATGACTGCAAAGTGAACTGAATTAAAAACCACATCTTTACAAACTGATGTATTAAAAGGGATAGAAGAGCATAGAGTTTATCATTTATCTCAGGGACTTGGTTGTTACAGGTAAAGTCAATATAAACACTCCATATAAAAATAAGATTCTAAAGGTGCTCCTGAAAGATGTCACCATTAGTGGATTCCCAGGAAGATGATGAAACAATCGGTTTTGAATTGTGAAATGGACGACTTTTCATGTTCTGCAGTTAGTCTGAGTGACATAGCTTCTTGACCAAATTATCAGAGCAATTAATATTTTCAAATCACATTCAAATCACAGAGCCACTTGAACAAAAGTTATTTTGGTTTAGCTCCATGAAGTATCTTTGGAAAATAATTTGTTGGATATATCTAATTATGAGATAATCTATGATAAAAATACACATTACTAAACACTGCATTTTGAAATATGCACACAGTACATAATCTGAGTGCTATAAAGGTCCCCATCTGTTAGTACTGCATCATTTTTTTGCTGCCTTTTTCATGGGCTGGGACCCATGTTTGTTACAGACTTACCATGTAAAAGGTTGCATAATATGCCAGAAACATTTAAAAATGTCAGTGAATGCAAGTAAGTTGCAAGAGTTTTAATGACAAAGCAAAACTTAAGTACCAGGTTCTCACTGATAGTTTTGCAATTTTCAGGAAACACCATTTTCTTAGCTCTTGCATTTTTGTCTAGGTATAGAAAAGGGCTGACAGCTGTAGAACAGGAGATATGCTGCAGCAGTTTGGACTGAAGTATCTGGAATCTCACTGACTCGTGTGTCATCAAAGCTGTACCAGGCCTGGGTCACTGAGTTCTTGCAGAAAGCAGTGTAGTGGCCACCATCCAGATCACCAAAATGGTTCTGGGGGAAAGAGGAACGTCAGACTTAGTGTTTACATTAAAATACTTAACTGTTACAGCCAAAGTAGGGCCACAAAATATTTTTAATAATTGTCCTTTATACTGGATTAAAAGGAAATGACAATTTTAAGTCAAATCATACATATATAGCCTGACTGCTCTATTTTTCATGTCACTGATATGGTTATACATTATGTTCATTGACTATTTAATAGAATATGTTATGAAACAGGATAGTATTTGACAGCAGCTAGTATTTATCAGTTAATACTGAGCACCTACCATCAGTTCAGTTCAGTTGCTCAGTCATGTCTGACTCTTGGCAACCCTGTGGACTGCAGCATGCCAGGCTTCCCTGTCCATCACCAACTCCTGGAGCTTATTCAAACTCATGTCCATTGAGTTGGTGATGCCATCCAACCATCTCATCCTCTGTCTTCCCCCTTCTCCTCCTGCCTTCAATCTTTCCTAGCATCAGGGTCTTTTCAAATCAGTTAGTTCTTTGCATCAGGTGACCAAAGTACTGGAGTTTCAGCTTCAACATCAGTCCTTCCAATGACTATTCAGGACTGATTTCCTTTAGGATGGACTGGTTGGATCTCCTTGCAGTCAAAGGGACTCTCAAGAGTCTTCTCCAACACCACAGTTCAAAAGCATCAGTTCTTTGACACTCGGCTTTCTTTATAGTCCAACTCTCACATCCATACATGACCACTGGAAAAACCATATTTTGACTAGATGAACCTTTGTTGGCAAAGTAATGTCTCTGGCTTTTTAATATGCTGTCTAGATTGGTCATAACTTTACTTTCAAGGAGCAAATGTCTTAATTTCACGGCTGCAGTCACCATCTGCAGTGATTTTGGAGCCCCCAAAAATAAAGTCTCTGTTTCCATTGTTTCCCCATCTACTTGCCATGAAGTGATGGGACTGGATGCCATGATCTTAAGTTTTCTGAACGTTGACCTTTAAGCCAATTTTTTCACTCTCCTCTTTCACTTTGAAGAGGCTCTTTAGTTCTTCACTTTCTGCCATGAGGGTGGTGTTAACTGCATACCTGTGGTTATTGATATTTCTCCCAGCAATCTTGATTCCAGCTTTCGCTTTATACAGCCCAGCATTTCATATGATGTACTCTGCATATAGGTTAAGTAAGCAGGGTGATAATATACAGCCTTGATATACTCCTTTCCCAATTTGGAACCAGTCTGTTTTTCCATGTCCAGTTCTAACTGTTGCTTCTTGACTTGCATACAGATTTCTCAGGAGGCAGGTCAGGTGGTCTGGTATTCCCATCTCTTGAAGAATTTTCCACAGTTTGTTGTGATCACACAGTCAAAGGATTTGGCGTAGTCAATAAAGCAGAAGTAAATGTTTTTCTGGAACTCTTGGTGCTTTTCAATGATCCAGTGGATGTTGGCAATTTGACCTTTGGTTCCTCTGCCTTTTCTAAATCCAGCTTGAACATGTGGAAATTCATGGTTCACATACTGTTGAAGCCTGGCTTGGATAATTTTGAGCATTACTTTGCTAGCATGTGAGGTGAGTGTAATTGTGCAGTAGTTTGAACATTCTTTGGCATTGCCTTTCTTTGGGATTGGAATGAAAGCTGACCTTTTCCAGTCCTGTGGCCAGGTTCCGGGTATCTCTTGGGAGTCAAGACTTGCCTGTTACTCCAAGAGATACCTGGTGTCAAGAGCACCTACCATACACAGACTATTTATTAAACATCAAAGGAAATTTTAAAATAATAATCTCTCCTAAATGAGTTTATAGTGTAATTTTGAAGACAGGCATTAGACGTGAAAAAAGACATTTAACATGGCAACAAGACATAAAAGGACTGCATACTGTGACCACACAATTTGAGGGAGGTGCACAGCAACAGCTCCCTCAGTCATCCAAGGCCCAAAGAAGAACCTGTTCCATTCGTCTTTCCAATCCCAGTAGAGGAATGTTTGAAACAAACGCACTGGAGAACCTCATTTCTCAGAAGTAGTATGGCATACAGCAGGAGTCAACAAACCATATTTGGCCACGGGTCGGAGCCAGCCCACTGCCTGTTTCTGTATGGCTCGTCAATTAAGAATGCATTTTGTATTTTTACATGGTTGAAAAAAGTAAAAAAAAAAAAAAAAACTATTTTGTGATGTGAAAGTTATATGAAATTCAAGTTTTTCAACATCCTTAAATAGTTTTATGGGAATACAGCCATGCTCACTTGTTTATAAGTGGCTGCTTTCACACTACAACAGTAAAGTTGAATAGTGACTAGATACATGGCCTGCAAAGCATAAAATATTTATTGTCTAGCTTTTTACAGAATAAGTTTGCTGATCCCTGGGGTAGGTGGAGGAAAATGGATTTTTCTAGTCAATTCTGACTATGAATTCAGCTTTAATACTACACAATGACCTTAAGGAAATTGTTTAACCTTTCTGAGCTTTAACTGCCCTATCTTTTAAGACTGGGTAACAACACCTTATCTTATATACAACTACTATTTCTTTGGTAGTGCAAGCACATAGGAGGTACTTTTTAAGTGTCCCCTTTGACCTTCATCTTCCTCACATCTCCCCTTACACATTAGAGAAATATCCCAAAGCTAACATTTAATTAAAAGATTCAGGCTCTGGTCCTGATGTTGGCCATGTGACCTTAAGCTGATACACTTAAATTTCCTTATTTATAAAATCGTGCCCAGAGACTTCCTGGTGGTCTAGTGGTTAAGACACTGTGCTCCCAATACAGGGGGGCCAGGTTCAATCAATCCCTGGTCAGGGAACTAGATCCCACATGCTCCAACAAAGATTGAAGATCCCCAGGTCACAATTAAGACCCAGCACAGCCAAATAAGTAGGATAAATACTTAAAATGTCCATAATACTGTGATGTAATTTGGTTGAGAAAAACAAAATGTCTGGTATGGATACAGATGATGAGTAATGTTCTAAAGTGACTAGACAGATCATGGGTAGAATATGTTCATTTTTTTTTTTAATCTTGTTGGGTTTATTAAAAGTTTATATTTTATTGGAAAAAATTTTTGAAGAGACAGCTTATGTATTGCTGATTTTTCTCCTGTTTTCCTATTCTGTTTCATTAATTTCTGCTATTATCAGTTTTGATGGCTTGCTATAAAAAACAAACAAAAAAACGAACATAGCAGTAGCAGGTGAAGCATCATTCTTGACTTCCGTTCCCAGTATTTTTGGCAAATAGCTAGCCTGAAAGCCTTAGTATGAAACTGTAAGGAATGCTGAATGAAACACGATAAATACCCATTGAAATATATGGCTAACTTTAAAGATGGTATAGTGAAAGTAATCTCAAGGGGCCAAGAATAGAGGAAATAAAAGATGAGTGTGATATATGGTTGATGCTGTGACTGTCTGGGAGTAAAGGCAGTTTCTGGACTCTGGAACCACTATGCTTGGGTTTTAAAGGCACTAGGGTTGGAGGTAAAGTCTTAAGTCCCTGCAAGGTGAGGCATTGGAATGAAATTCACACACATAGCCACAACCTCTTAAAAGAGATTAACCCTCAATAACAGAACAAATGGGACTTCCCTGGTGGTCCAGTGGTTAAAAATCCACCTTGTAATGCAGAGGATGCAAGTTAGATCCCTGGTGAGGGAACTAGGATCCTACATGCTGGAGGCCAACCAAGCCCGAAGGCTGCAACTACTAAGCCTGAGCTCTAGAGTCTGTGCACCACAACTACAGAGAAGCCCGTTGCTGCAACAAAAGATCCTGCAAGGCATGCTGCAACTAAGACCTGACACAGCTAAATAAATATTTATTTTAAAAAAAGAATAAATGACGGTGGGGGGGGGGGAATCTATCCTCCAGTGTTTAGCTTAGCTTAGGCCTCTGGGTACAAAGAAATTCCTAGAAATTTGTTACCACAGACCTGGCTTCTTTGGGGGATTCAAATTTAAACTGTTAATACCTGTGTGTGTCAGAATCCTGTGAATTTAATGTGAGGATGAGAATTATTTTGGGGTTGCTTGACAAAAGAAAAGAGAATTACCTTCTAGATTGATGGACCTTAATTCAGGCTGCACAGGATAACCACACATTAAGAAAAAAAAGCCAGTGATGCTTCACTGGTACAGTGAATATTCACAATTCAATATTACAGAACACACAAGAAAACAATTCACCATGAGTAAGAGAAGGCAATAAATAAGATTAAACTCCAAGCACTTTAGGTAATAGAGACTATACAGAAAGTATACAAACATTTAAGAACAGGAAGCAAACTCTGGAAACTTAAAAAGAACTTACAGAAATGATAAATACTTGAAATTAAAAATTTCAAGTGTTCGTAGTACATAGAATTGAAGAGAGAATGAATACATTATACAGATGAAACTGAGGAAATTCCCCTGAATGTAGTAGTGGCACGAAGTTGAAAGAGAACATTCAGTGTATACCTAGCAGACATGCTAGAGAATAGAGCACAGGAACAAGGCATTATTGAAAGTGACAATGACTAGAAATGATTAAGGAAAGACATGAATCTTCAAATTTAAAAAATATGGTGAACCAAGGATAGGTAAAAATAATACTGCAAGACAACAAACACAAAGTTTTAAAGGCAACAGGAAAAAAGGATTATCCACAAAAGAATAATATGATGGCAGAACTCCATGGCAGCCATATAAACCTGAAATAATAGTTTTAAAACAATAAAAAATAACTACATCCAGAATTTGCTCTCTAGTTAAAGCATTCAAGAATCAAAGTAAACAAAAGATTTTTTTCAGTCAGAGACTTAGACTTCAGGATAGCAGACTTGATGTAAAGTCCACTGAAGTATGTTCTACACAAGTAAAATTGAATACAAGTGGAAAAGTGATACATAAGACAGCCTGAGGACTTCCCTGGTGGTCCAGTGGTTAAGAATCAACCTGCCAATGCAGGGGATATGGGCTTGATCCCTGGTCTAGGAAAATTCCACATGCCTGTGGAGCAACTAATAAGCCCATGTGCCACAACTACTGAGAATGAATGCCAAAACTACTGGAGCCCGCATGCTCCAGAGCCTGTGCACTGCAACTATACCAGAGCCAATGAATCAAGAACCACTTAAGTCTGTGTGCTGCAACCACTGAAACCCATGCACCCTAGGGCCTGTGCTCTAAACAAGACAAATAACCACAAGGAGAAGCCTGCGCACCACAATTACAGAGTAGCTCCTGCTTGCTGCAACTAGGGAAAGACTGCAAGTAGCAGTGAAGACCCAGCCAAAAGTTAAAGAAAAGACAAAAAATTGATATATATATCTTTCAGTTATTAATTTTGTTAAAGCAGATAAGAACTTAGGAATATATACTTGAACAACACAACAAATTTTATTTAATGAACATATGGAACTCTGAACCTAATTTAAAAATTCTTTTCACACACACATAAAGCTAGTACAAAAAGCAAGTATCAACCCATACTATGAATGGATAATACTGGAGCATATTTTCTGATAAAAATGCAGTTAAGTTAGACATTAGAAATACAACTATATAAAATTATGTTTGGAATTTTTGAAATGTACCTCTAAATAACAATTTGATGGAAATCAAAGGAAGCTGAAGATGGGAAATAAAGACCAGAGGTCAATGAAATAGAACACAAAGAAATAATCAACAAAACCATAAGCTGGTTCTTTCAGATAACAAAACAGATAAACCACAGTGTTAAGGATAAACAAAGGGAGAAGTGAGAATTCAATTGTGTTGTTTAGTCCCTCAGTCGTGTCCAACCTTTTGCAACCCCATGAACTACAGCCCGCCAGGCTCCTGTGTCCATGGGATTTCCTAGGCAAGAATACTGGAGGGATTGCCATTTCCTTCTCCAAGAGATATTCCTGACCCAGGGACAGAATCTCCTGCAAGCCCCCTGAATTGCAGGCAGAATCTTCTTTATTGCTGAGCCACTTGTAAACAATTTTCTGCTAATAAATTTGAAAATGCCAAAAAAAAAAAAGAGGATTTTAAATATTCTTAAAACCATGTTAAAATAAAACAAAGCTTTTTTAAGTTAAAACACAGAAGTGTCTTCATGATCTTTGGGTAGAGCAAGCTATGGTATTTTCACACAATGGAATATGATACAGCAATGAAAATGAGTAAGCCACAATACATGCAATAATATGAATGAATGTTGCATAATTCTGAGTGAAAGAAGTCAGACACAAAAGAGTCCACACAATAGGATTTCATTTCTATAAAGCAGAAGAACTGGCAAAACCTGTCAGCAGCCAGTGGTCTCCTGGACTAGAAGGGGCCACACAGGCAGTTAGGGTACTGGTAATATTCTACTTGAACCATATTCTGGTTACACTGGTAGGTTATCTTTTTGCAATTTTACTGAGTTTTACATTCATGGTTTCCATTTTTAGAAAACAGACCTGTGGACATAGGGAGGGGAGGGTGGGACAAAGTGGAGATTAGGATTGACATATATACACTACCATGTATAAAATAGATAGCTAGTGGGAAGTTGCTGCATAGCACTGGGAGTTCAGCTTGGTGCTCTGTGATAACCTAGATGGGTGATGGGGGGGTGGTGGAAGGGAGCCCCGAGAAGGAGGGGATGTGTGTATACACGTAGCTGATTTACTTTGTTGTACAACAGAAACTAGCACCACACTGTAAAGCAATTCTACTCTAATAAAAAAAAATGAAGTAACAGAAACTCCTGGATAGACTCACCATGGCTAAAGCAAATTGATCAAATATTTCAAAATCTACTCACTAAGAACAAAAATTCCAGGACCAGATAGTTTTTTTGTTTAATTATACCAGACTTTCAAGAAACAAGTTAATTTTATCTTATACAGACTGTGCCAGAGAATAGAAAAGAATGGCAAACCTATTTTATGAGGCTAGAAACAGACAAAACAAAACAAAACAAAACAGAAACAAAACAAAAACAGAAAAGGACAGTATGAGAAAGAAAGTTACAGGTTAGTTTCTTGATTGTGAAAATAGGTATTAAAAATGTGAAAACAATTTTAGCAAAAAAAAATTAAGTAGAAAATGAATGTTGTTTGCTATGTTAATAAAGGAGAGATTCAGGTCAGTAATCTTCAAAATGTGATCTGGAAAAATAGTTTCATGTGTTAGCACATGACAATGCATTATACAAAGTTGTGAGAGCAAAATATTAGAAACAACCTAGATACAAAGAATTACTAAAAGCAGATAAAATGTATGCACTAAGGCTAATCTATCAATATGGATTAATATCACAAAAATAAAGCTGAGGAAAAAGTTATAGAAGGATATGTAAGTTAATTATACTAGATTTATAAAACATGCAAAACAGACTATATCACACATACATGTGTGACAAAAGTATGAAAGAATGCATGGGAATGTGCTGTGCTGTGCTAAGTCACTCAGTCGTGTCTGACTCTTTGCGACCCTATGGACTGTAGCCCGCCAGGCTCCTCTGTCCACGGGATTCTGTAGGCAAAAATACTGGAGTGGGTTGTCATACCCTTCTCCAGGGGACCTTCCCAACCCAGGAATTGAATCCATGTCTCTTACACCTGTGTTGGCTGGCAGGTTCTTACCACTAGCACCATCTGGGAAGCCCTGCATGGAAGTAATTCCTTCCAAATTCAGGACCGTGGTTACAACTGAGAAAGGAGCAACGTGGAGTTGTTAAAGACACACAGAGGCTTGACTTTTTCCTACAATATTCTAGTCTTAACATCTGTGTGTACATATTGTGTTTTCTTTGCCTGAACTATTTCATAATTTTAAAGTTTTCCTAAAAACCAA
Source organism: Cervus canadensis (assembly GCF_019320065.1). Lineage (NCBI taxonomy): Eukaryota > Metazoa > Chordata > Mammalia > Artiodactyla > Cervidae > Cervus > Cervus canadensis. The sequence continues at coordinate 55,661,749 of NC_057391.1, read as the reverse complement.
TCATTTGGAGAGGGCTGAAGGGGGTAAATGCTGTTAGTGTATGATCACTATTTTCAAATATTTGAAGGATTGTCACATATAAGACATGTAAGATAAAAGAAGGACAGGGAAGCCTGGTGTGCTGCAGTCCATGGGGTTGCAAAGAGTCAGACACAGCTGAGTGGCTGAACACCACCACCACATATAAGAAATAAGAATGAGTTCTGCTTGGCTAACACATACGTACAAGCATTTGTTAACCAAAAAGTCACATAGGTGTTAGCTGTGCTGTGTTCAGTTGTGTCCAACTCTTGCGACCCTATGGACTGTACCCCGCCACACTCCTCTGTCCATGGCATTTTCCAGGCAAGAATACTAGAGTGGGTCACCATTTCCTTCTCTAGGGATCAAACCCACCCCTCTTGCATCTCCTGCACTGGCAAGTGAACTGTTTAGCGCTGCACCACCTGGGAAGCCCAAAGAGTTTGGGCCCAATGTAGAGAGACAAGTTAACAATCAGAGGCAGCATAACATAGTAGTGAGAGCAGGACAGCCTGCCTGGCTTCAGACCCTGGCTCTGCCCCTTGTAGGCACTAGATTGGAGCAGATTATTTAACCTCTGTTCCTGTTTCCCATTCTGTAAGATGGAGATGATAATAGTGCCCACGCCTCACAGGGCTACATAAGAATTAAATGATTGATTATTTATAAAGTGTTTGGAACACTATCTGGTACATAGCAAGCACTATATGTTTGTAAACTCAAACAAATCTGGCAGATAAAGAGCCTTCCTTGTAAAGCAGAGAGCTCTTTAAGGGTTTATTCGAAAGCTGGATAAATATCTGTTAAGGATGGTGTGGAGGCAATCCTTCCTTTTTGGGCCAGGGTTGAATACTTCTCAAACTTCAGTATGCATTCCAGTCACATGGGGATCTTGCTAAAATGCAAGTTTCCAGTCAGTAAATGTGGGGTGAAGCCTGATCTTTCTTATTTCTATCAGGTATTTCCTGGGGAATGACAGCTTGTGTAGCAGAGTTCTGGATGGCCTTTCCCCAGGACCATACACCACAGTTTCTAAGATGTTTAGTTCTTGTTTCTGATCAATCACCAATTTTCAGTAAATTCTAGGTATATTTCTTTCAAAATCAATTTTTACCCTTCAATTAACTAATAATTTAAACAAAGGATTAAGAATTTATAGGAAGCTTGGGTGACTTTTAATATAAACATGTACCTTTTCATACTGCAGATAATTATCATACAAGTTTTTATAAATTCTCCTTTTGAATTTTTTATTTAAAGCAGAAACAGTTATAATGAGAAGTTAAAACAGTAAAATACAGAGGTGGGGCAATTCCTATTATCATTTTGGAAGTCACATTAGAGTCTATTATGATAGAGAAGAAGCTGTCACTCTAGATTTCCAAATTGGCAAATTAGAGAAGGAAAACCATATTAAAGGGCAGGATAAATTAGAAGAAGAATGTCAAGGATTAACATAAAAAGGATAAAGTAAAGAAGGATCTTTTTAAAGTTTGAAGTATGGTTCTCAGTTGAGAGATGTTAAAGACCAGTTGAAACAATATTTTATATTAATTCAATGATAAGCTTAATAGCAAATTATGACTTCAGCCCACCAGAGGACTCTGGTGAATCACACTGGGATCGAGTGGGAGCCTTGCCCATCTGACACTGGACACAATTGGACCTCCAAGTTCAAGTGAAACCTGAATGTTCTGAAGAAGATAACACTGTGATCCAGAACAGAAACCCGGAGATGGCCTCATGCTTGGGGTGGGTTGATGCTCTGGGAAGTTGTAGAAGGTCTGGTCTGAATTATACTCCATGATTTCTTTCCTTAAGGGAATCCTCAGTGATGACAGTTGATTCAGAGCCAATGGAATCCCCAGAGTTTCTTCAGGACGGATGCTCACAGGTAGTGATTATGTTTGGGGGGCTTTCACCATAGAGAGGCTCATGATTATTCAACATAAAGCTACTGGAACCAACCTGTGCTGCCCGCTGCCCAGAGCACAGCTCACAAATGTCGCTAGATCTGAAATAGCCATGGAGTAGTGGGACGGTAAGGAGGAAGCGTAGAGGACATTGTATTCTTTCACTGCCCTACTGTTCAAGGTCAAAGCAGGCAGTTTCCAGGCTCTCTATTTTGTTTTTAAAAGAACAGTACAGGAGAAGTGAGGGTGAGATAAGAATAGTCATTCAAGCAAATAATTCTACAGTTTTCTTTAAACCTGTGTTACTTTATATAGTTTCAGCATTTTACTCACCACCACTGCACAGAGGTTATATTTAGGATATTTCCGAAAAATTGGACAAATGTAAGGAGTAAGGTCCAAGTTAGTGAGCGGGTAGTGAATATCTGTCCTCAGTTTCCTTTTCATTGTACCCAGAATGTCAAACCTGGAGAGATAAAATAAATGTGTGAGATAGTGAGTTTGTAAACCACTCATGAATGAAATCCACATACTTTCAGACGAGATCGGGTGCGTTCAGGGTGGTATGGCCGTAGACATCCACATACTTTCACAAGTTCATAGTTAAAATTAATTTCTTGCAAAGATTATTTGGTGCTGACCTTTACAAAAATTACTTTGTCTCATCTACATATATTTAGAATCTTCGCATCCACAAGCCTTGCCAAAACTGAAGCTGGAGTGGGCCAAGGGCCTGAGCCAAGGAATGAGAAGGATTAAAGTCAATCTAGCAGGAGGAAAAGAATGGAATTAAGGCCAGGATCAGCACTGGAGGAGTAGAAATCACACTGGTGACTTCCTGAAGTCTTCCCTCCAGCAGATGCTGTTCACCCTAACCAAGCTGACTCAGCCTTTTCTTATCTTGATTTCCGCACACATTGTCTTGGCAGTGTCCTGTTTTCCAGCTCTGAGGTTTTAACACATCTTTAATAAGATAAAACTTTGTGAAAATCTTGTCACATTTTCTAGGTGTTACATAGATCAGCAAATCTGAGGTCATATCAGAATCACCCCAAGAGCTTTGTAAAAAATACATTATGTTCATTTTGGAAAAATGGCTGATTTAGGTCTAGAGGAGGGAAATTACTGGATGAGCCTAACATATTCTTGTGCCAGAAAGTAAAGAATCTTGTTTGCAAAACCTAAAGGAATATCAAGGGGAAATGTCAAAAAGTGGCACCAACTAGTGAAGATTTTAGGGTATATGGATACTCATTATATACCTTTTCAACGTTTCTGTATACATGAAACTTTTAAAAATAAAAACTGAGCTGGGGGTTAAAAATTAAAATAGTGATGCTCAGATTCCACATCAGACTTATGGGATTAGAATCTCCAAGGGTGGAGCCAGGGAATCTATTTTTAAAAAGCACACAAAGTGAGTTCCAAAATGTCTATCAATAGTTAAAAAGATAAAGAAAACATGATGGAGTATTACACAGCTGTAAAAAGGAATGAAATTCTGGTACACATCACTACAAGGATATCTGACCTTGGAAACATTATACTAAGTGAAACAGGTCAGCAAAAAAGACAAATGTTGTGTGACTATACTTATGTTATACTTAAGTATCAGAATAGGCAAATTTACAGACAGAGAAAGCAGACTGGAGGTTCCCAGAGGCTAAAGGGAAGAGGAGCGAGGGGTGGTTAATGGTTCCAGAGTTTCTGTAGAGGGTGACGAAAAAGTTTTGGAAATACTGACTGATATACAACATTGTGAACTGTAATGAATGCCAGTGAAACTGTACACTTAAAATGGCCAAAATGGCAAATTTTATTATGTATATTTTACCACAGATTTTAAAAAATTAATATACCCAACACCATCTAATTGAACACTTAAATGGGTGAAATTGCATGGTATGTGAGTTACATGTTAAAACTGTTCCAAAAATCTGCTCACAAAATGTTAAAATCCATACCTTTTTAGGTGAAAGACAATTGTTTTTGGCGCTTTGGAAATGGTGGCCCTCACAGCTGTTTCTTGCTTGGTTTCACAAAAGGAACAGTGAATCTGGTTGTTCCAGGTCAATGTGTCTTGTTGAAAAAAACACTGGAGACAGTCCTATTTTGGAAAAAAGCATTTGATGACCAAACTGGATCCATCGCAATCTGGGCTCCTCCTGTCTGTATTAGAACTCTGAAAGAGCTGCAGAAACGTAATCCCCGGTGCTTTTCTCAAAGTCAAGGCCAAGAGACGCCAGCACCACAAGATGCAGCCTGGATAGAATCCAGCTGGCAAAGGAGGCGCTGCTTTCTCACTTAGTTGCTGCAATGGATCCAAATGTCCATCTCATTTCTAATCTCTGAATCATCATCTTACTATTTCTGATTTGTTTCAGAATAATACCAAATATGCAATTTCCACTAACAAGTCAGGCTTTTAAGTTATTTGTCTCATCACAAAAGTGATCTGGTGACTGAAAATGGCCGTATCCCAGTATCTGGGGGTGGCCCATAATAAAGACAGCAGAACAGAGAGAATCAGATCTCATGCCCACAGGACACATCATCAACCAGCCAAGCCCCCTGCTCTGCAAACCACTGGCCTAAAGAGGAAGTGAGCAAAGATTGCCAGTGCCTCATTTAGAGGCTTTGGAATTCATCTCCAGCAGGCTTTAGCAGTTTGATCTGAGAAAAAGTCCAGGTCTGAATAAGCAGTAGAATTCTTTTCTCTAATTCTTGTATGTGAAAAAAGTTTTAGCAACAGATGTACTTTCATAATTTTGGATGAAAAATATTAATGTGTGTTTTTCTGCAAGGAAAGTTATTGCTCCCTGCCTCTTAACAGCCACCTACCTTTTACTGACACCTCCCAACCCCCCAACCCCCCACCCACTCCCTGACCCTCCCCACTCCATTTACAGATTAACTTTTGGTATTACAATAAAGAAAATTCAAGAGGTAAACTAAGATACCATTCCATTCTATCTTCCCCCTCAAATTCCTCAGCTTTTGTCCAAATATAAGTGCTCAAGACTGAGTCAGATTCATTTCTATCTAGTTTCCAATCTGGACCTACAGAACTCTGGGTTGAAAAGGGACCATAGAATTTTTATAAGTTTAAATTTCCTGTATGCACCAAGCCATCTCAATAGATTGACTAAAGCCCACTTATCTATCTATTTTACAGTGTGGCTGTTTCACTGAGCGTCATCAGAGTTATAGCTGAATTCATAGTAACTTTTGGCTGTATGTCACTTTTCTACAAAACACTGTCATCATGGGCTTCCAATTTTTTTTAGTTATAAAGTGGCTCCCCTTATACTAGAAAATATAGGAAACAGTGCTGAGAAAATCCAGGGCTGGGGCAGAGAGAGACAAAAGAAGTTTCCAAGAGTAAGAATTCTTACCTGAAGAGAGCACTCGTATTCGGATGGAATGGGGAGGGAGATGACAGTGAAAACTTCGTTTTTGTAGGTGCAGTTCTCACACTTTAAACATATGATGCTATAACTGAGCTGCCCTTCAAACAGCCGGGTGATGATGGAGGACTCATTGGCGATCATCTTCCTGCAGCATCTTGGAATGGATTTTTTTTCATATGATTTTCTCTGGTGGTACTAATCAAGGGACAAATTCATGCCAAATCAACTACTGGTTGTTTTAATAGAATGACCTGATTTTTCTATCAGAATGCAATTCAGATAATAAATAGAATAAGATTTTAAGAGTATATAATAGGTATGATTTCTGATAATTCATTGATTTGCCTCTTTAAGTGAAGTTGAGGATGAGGACACCCTAACCCTGGTAAAACCCACGTCCATGGTGCCACAAGCTGACAGCCAATGATAATGTGGTATCAGGCTCTAGAGGCAGGTTTTCCTGGGAAGAGGGTAAGCTGCAAACTGGCTTCTGGTCATGCAAGTTTATCTAGCAGTAAGATAAAGAAATTGGATCTTTCCTTCAGTCCCTTCAGGTTATATTCTATAGCCTCCTACTGTTAGAAAAAAAAGTTTCTTAAAGAGCAAATGTTAAACTCCTAAGACAGCCCAATTGTGTTAGGCTTGTAGCCTGATGTGAATCTTGCTGATGCCCAGGAACAGCATTTCCGGGAGCATGTTCTGACTGTCCAATGATTCTACAGCCTTAGCGAAATGTTCTAAAGGCACTATGCTTTCAGTCGGTTCTGCTTTGGCAGCTTCTTTCATCACACCTCCTACCCGCATCTCCCACCGTTAATTCTACCTACCTTTTTCAGAGCTTCATGAAGTTCATTCAGGACATAAATCAAGAATTCCTGAGCATCTTGCTGTGTCTTTTTCATAAATACTGGGTAGAGGTTGCCAAGAGCTGACCGAAATATTTCTGGTGAGACACAGTCAGAGTCTCCAAGCCACATGTCTGTCATCACATATGCAAAGGCAGTGGCAACCTCACTGCAGTCCCTAAGAAGGAGGGGAGATGTTTCTGGCTGATCATGTGGCATCAGACCCCAAGCTTCATTCATTTCTTGGCTGACCTTCTCATTTTACTCACTCTAGAAACAGGACCTGGGGTGCTGCAGCCTCTACTAACTGGTTTAGCCCTTTCCAGAAGGTCCCTTCCCTAACCTCACCTTGGAGAACAGGGGTGGGGGCCAGGCCACAGGTCAGGCAAATGGTCTTACTTTTGAAGAGAGTTAATGTACTTTCCCGAGAGAAAGTATTCCACCAGTGGTGAGATGCTGCAGAGACACTGTAAGATGGCGTTCATGTAGCATGTGTTGCCCAGGTTCCGCAGGCCTGTCACCCCCTGGAAATGGGGCTGGTTCTCTTCAGCCTCGTTAACTGGGCACGGGTCATAGTGATCTGTGCACTCTGCACTGTGTTGGTGCCACGTGGAAAGAAAGGAAAGCATTTTGAAGAAACAAAATATGCACAAATGAAATCAGGCCCTCTCAGCCTCATGACACAAGAAAGAGTTCTTCATAAGACTTCTACCAAATACATTCCCTATCAAAGACTGAAGTATTTGGACTTGTAAAACTGTGCTACTTGGCTCAGGACTCTCTGAACAGTGAAAGTGAAGTCGCTCAGTTGTGTTAGACTCTTTGCGACCCCATGGACTGTAGTCTACCAGGCTCCTCCGTCCATGGGATTTTCCAGGCAAGAATACTGGAGTGGGTTGCCATTTCCTACTCCAGGAGATCTTCCCAAACTAGGGACTGAACCCAGGTTTCCCACATTGTCCGTCCATGGGACTTTCCAGGCAAGAATACTGGAGTGGGTTGCCATTTCCTACTCCAGGAGATCTTCCCAAACTAGGGACTGAGCCCAGGTTTCCCACACTGTAGGTAGATGCTTTACCATCTGAGCCACCAGGGAACTCTGGACTGTGCCTGAAGCCAAATAAACAGAGATAAAATTTCTTCCTAAAACCAAAGCTAGAGGACAGAAAATACTGCCCTTTCAGAGTCCTAGAATCTGCTAAAAATGCAGACTTTCTTTCTAAATACCATTTAGAGTATTTACATTTTTGCTGGACAAGTAATTTAATTATTATTACTAGTAATAATAATAATAGATAGCAGTTAATAACAATGATGGAGAAGGAAATGGCAACCCACTCCAGTATTCTTGCCTGAGAAATCCCATGGGCAGAAGAGCCTAGCAGGCTACAGTCCATGGGGTCACAGAGTTGGACACAACCAAGTGCATATGCAGAGTAAAAATGAAAGTGGAAGTGTCACTTTTGTGAGCCCAAGAACTGTAGGCTGCCAGGCTCCTCTGTCCATGGAATTCACCAGGGAAAAACACTGGAGTGGGTAGCCATTCCTTTCTCCAAGGGATCTTCCCGATCCAGGGACTGAACCTGGGTCTCCCACATTGCAGGCAGATTCTTTACTGTCTGAGCCACCAAGGAAGCCAGCTATCATGTATTAACTGGCACTATGTTAAGCATTTAACATGAACTTTCCTATTTAATTCTTGCAACAATTTTATGGGGTAGTACAGTTATTTTTGAATCCTGTTTTACAGGTGAGATATCCTGTGTAAATGCTCTAGTCATCTGCTCATGGTAATATACTAAGGCATGTGCAGTGACTTGTAGAGAGAAGGGATATTTATCTACCTACCCATCATCTGTCTGTCAAGTTATCTGGATTTACATATCAAATATTAGGAGTCTATATGTGTGTGTACACATATATATGCCATATATACATTCACGAGCATAACATACACATATTAATATACATATATTAAGAGCACATACATGGATATATGTATATAAATTATATATATATATATATGTGTGTGTATATATACATATAAACACACAAACATACATGGAGAAAAAGAGCACAAACTTTGCAAAAGAAAAATAGATCTTACTTTAAATTCTGACTCTGGCACTTACTAGTTACATGATCTGGGACTTTTATATATCTGTTTCTCATCTATAAAACAGGATAGTGTTACTTGGCTTACAGGACTGTTCTAAGGATTAGATTAAATGATGCAAGGCATAAAGCACAGATTACATAGTTAATAAATGGCAACTTAACCTAAAAACAATTTTTAAAGAAATGACTGATCCAGGATGTCCTTAACAGTAGCTATGGAATTCGTATGTCCATATGGATCAACCAGACCAGCACAGAAGAGAGTCCTTTCTCCACACAGAGCTGCCTTCTGTGACTGGGCTACTGCACCAGGCAGCCCAGTATCTTTGTCCCCTCGATTTTTCTCTCCACACTTAGTATCTCAAATTGGGTCTCCAGGAGACGGCTACCTCACCTCAGTACCTCTACTTACAATTCTGCCAGTTTGACAAGTTCTCTCTGTTACATGGATGGACATTTCCCTTTTATTTATCAGTATCATGGGAGGCCCTGGCCTGTCACTCTTTAGGAATAACTATTTGCTGGATATTAAATAACATCTTCCCTTCCATTTGGGGGACCTCCAACGAGTCAAACCTGGAAAAATCATTCAAAATGCGGCATGTACCTCCTGACCCCTTAAGCATGGCCTCCTCCTGCCACCCTAGCTAAGCTTATCTAAAAAACTATAGCAGACAGAAGCTCACAGGACATAGTAGATACTGAAGTCGTCTTCAGGGAAAGACCGCTGTGAAGCCATTTCATGAAACCACATTGGTCTTTCACTTCTATTTAGGAGCTGTGTCTAATCCTTTTAGCTTCATTTCTCCAAGCCTGTTCCTTGGGTTCTTTCTGTTTCTAATAAACAACTTGTATGTTCCTCTCTACTTTCAGTAGCTGCAAACTGATTTCATCTGTACTTCAGGAACATTCCAACTTGGATTTCCCATACATCATAATCCTTTACATTACACTTCAGGATTCTGCAATGTTGCCATTGATACTTGGCTGCTTTAAAATAATATATAGCTTTTGCCATAACTTGGCTGCTTTAAAACTTTCAAAGGTTAGATTTCAGAGAATTTACAGAACATATGACCCCTTTTCCTCCATCTTTCCAAGTGTTTATTGTATGTATATATTATACATTCCCACAAACACACATTCACAGAAGATTTGCCTTCACGTCAGTGGACACTATGGCAACCCTGCCCCCTTAGGGCACTCATCCACTTACCCAGTGACCACACCTCTTCTAGGCCTTTGAGGGACTGTTTCTCATGGTGGAAAAGGAGACAGCAGTTTTTGCTGCTTCCCAAAACATATAACATTAGGATAGACTAGAGTATTTCCCTTCATGGTCATCAACTAGAGTGCAAAAGAGGTTTATACCCACACACACACATCACACAAGTGCCACACAGGGCAAATAAAGTGTACATCATAGAAGAATTTATAAGCTGAGAAAGAGCAAAGCACACATGGTCTCCTGAACTCTCGTTTTCTTCATAGAGAACCATGCATAAGAAAGAACTTCCAAAAAAAAAAAAAGAAAGAAAGAACTTCCATAGAGAGGGAACCTCCTGCAAAGAACCCCCCACCTTATGCTGTGTCTACAGAGCTAATACCAACCTGTTCTTCCTCTAAAGCAAACTCAGAATCTGTAAGGAGTAGGTAAAGAAAGAGCCATTAGGGCCAATGCAATTCCTTTTTTCTCAACTCTACATCAAATAAAATGAATGAGATTACATTCTGTAATTCTGGGGCTTCCCAGGTGGCTCAGTGGTAAAGAACCCACATGCCAATGCAGGAGACACAAGAGACGTGGGTTTGATTTCTGGGTCGGGAAGATCCCCTGGAGGAAATGGCAACCCACTCCAGTATTCTTGCCTGGGAAATCTGATGGACAGAGGAGTCTGGAGATTGGACAGAGGAGTCCATGGGATTGCAAAGAGTTGGACACAACTGAGTGACTGAGAATCAGCATCAAGCATACAAATGGAAAAAGCTCTTAAAAAATGTCAATATCAGGAAAGAAAGAAGGCTGACAACTATTTCAGACTAAAAAGACACTAGAGAAACAAGACCAAATACTCAATCCTGAGTGGGATCCTGGATTAGGAAGAAAATTAGTATAAAAGGGTATTATTAGGACAATTGATAAAACCAGAATATGGATTACATATGAATAATTTTGTATTTTGTTAGATCTTCTGAATTTTATAACACTGTATTCTATTTATTAAAGAGAATGTCCTTGTTTTTAAGAACTACACCCTGAAAGATTAAGGGGCAAAGGGGCATGATTTAAGCAACCTGCTTTCAAATGGATCAGAAAAACACACACAGACGCAGAAACATGATGAAAGAAGGGAGAAGGCAGTGATAAGGCAAATATGAAGCAGATGCAGGCCAAATACCTGCAACTGGTGAATCTGAGTGAAGGTATACTACAGTTCATTGTACTCTTCTTACAGTTCTTCCATAAGCTTGAATTATCTCAAACTAAAGAGTTACAAAATTAAGAATGTAGTAGATATACTTGTCATTTGGATTTATCACCAAGATATATTACTGTTACGTCAAAAAGCAAGATGCTTAAGAGTTGCCTGTAGTATATCCAAATGGTTATATATCTATCTATATAGATATTTGTACATTAATATATATCTTTATATTTATGTTCAGGCTACACAAAGACATTAAGAATACATTAAGACATTAAGAATTCAAATGATGCCTGAATAAGTGATCCTGGCAACTAGAGAGGCTAACTCTTGCAGTTATTTGAACTTTGCAAATAACTTGGTCACCACAGTGGTGGTTCTGCATCTTGAATGCTATCATCCTGCTCCTTTTGTAGATGAATTTCTCCCAAGACCTTGTTTCTCCTAATCAATGTAGTCTGGTTAAAATTTCATTTTATATTTGATACTGGAAGATAAAAACAAACTTCATATTGATCTTGTATCCAGGAAGATTTCTAAACTTTAGTCTAATTTTTTATTAATATATAGGTTATTTGGATTTTTTCCTTTCAATTCTTACGCACTTTATTTTTTACCTTTCAAACTAGCTAGCACCTCTCGTAAAATGCTGAATAAAAGTGAGATAGTAGGTATCCATAGCTCATTCCTGAACTGAGGAAAAATATTAAATAATTCACCATTAAAAATAATACTTACTAAAGGCATAATTTGTTTTTTGAGAGTAGCAATCATGAATGGATTGTGAGTGTGATAAGGTTTTTCTGTATCTTTTGTGGTAATCATGAGATTCTATCTTCTTTATTCTGTTATGGTGGTTAATTATTGATGATGGTCATACATTAAACTCACTTTCTATTTCTTGGGCGTCCCTGGTGACTCAGATAGTAAAGAATCTTGCCTGCAATGAGGGAGACCTGGGTTTGATCCCTGGGTTGGGAAGATCCCCTGGAGGAGGGCATGACATTTCAGAGAAATCTATCTTATTTGTGACATAGTATCATCTTCATGAATTGCTGGGTTCTGTTTGCTAATCTTTTGTTCAAGATTTTTGTATCTACGTTCATTGAGTAAAAAACACCTACAGATTAGTATTCTTTACCATGTCACAAATTACCAAAAACTTAGTGGTTTAAAACAATACCTATTTATTATCTCAGTTTCTGTAGGTCAGAGTCCAGGCATGGCTTAGCTGGGATCACATATTGCAGTTTGTTGTCAAGTCTCCTTAGGATCCTTCAGCCTGAAACAGTTCTTATAAATCTCCTTGACTTTCAAGAATTTACACTTTTGAAGACTACTGGCCAGGTATTTTGAAGAATTTCCCTCAATATGGGTTTGTCTGATTTTCCTCATGATCGGATTCACTTCATGCATTTGTAACATACAAATGTCACAGAAGTGATAATGTGTTCTTACTGCCTCACATTAGATATTAGGTGCAACACAATTTTGATCTGTCCCAACACTGGCAATGTTAACTCTAAATCACTCAGATAAAGTGGGGCCTGCCAGGTTTCTCCATCAGTTACTTTTCCTTTTTTTTTTTGGCTGCACTGTGCAGCTTGTGGGATCTTAGGTCCCTGACCAGGGATTAAACCCGAACACTCAGCAGTTAAAGTGCAAAATCCTAACCACTGGACCATCAGGGAATTTCCACTTATTTCTCCTTTATGTAATCAGTGTTTTGTAGGGAAGACTTAAAACACTACAGGGGTTGCCAAATGGCAATTTTCTAATGCCATAATTCCAACTACATTCATCAGTTGGTCCTCTACTATAAAGAGAAGTTTTTCTCTTTTCCTTATTTATTTTTAAAAAGTTTTCATCTTTGTGGACTCATAAATTTATACTTTAAAATTCACTGGACTAGAATCTGTTATTATCATCATTTATTTTTGAAGTACAAAGTCTCAAGAGTAGCCAGCAGGAGGCCCTTCAAAATGTTTTCTGTACCCACTTGACTCTTTGAGCACCTTCTTACTTTTTAACACAGCAAGATCTTCCATACTTACCTTGTACTATCTCTGTACCAGTCCTGAAGTCAGCCATTTCTCAGAGAGCCCTGGTTCCTGTTAGAAGAGAATAGTATTTAGAAACCAGGATCTGGGAGCTAGGTGTACTCAAGCTACTGCAGTATCACAGGCTCCCATTATCCTCTCTTTGTTTCCTTATTTGATCAGCTTCCCTGCATGCAACTTATCTCCTGTTGCTGCTACTACTCCCGATCCCTATCCCATTACACTACACACAGACACCATCCTTACTTACTCTGCTTCTCTGATACCCAATGTCAAGTCACTGCTGCCCCACAATATGAAGCCTAGCTAGATTGGTCTCAACTATGCCTTTTTTTTCAGATCAAAGTGTGAATGAATAATGGAAGACAAGAAAGTTAACAAGGCTTTCCCTGTTATTTTCTGCTTCTCATTTTGATGGATTACTTTTGTGTCTCTTTTCTCAGATTGCTTTAAAATCACTAAACTGCTACAGAAACTTAAGTAGTATAGCTTTTTAACCTGAGAATGAGCATTCAAGTGTGGGGGTGGGATAAGGCTGTCGGCAACTGTAGCAATGCCTTAGTGGATTTTCCAAGAACAGTCTATAGAAAAGTATGGGAGTAGAATTGTGACACACTTGGATAGACTGCAGGTGTTCTGACAGAGGCCAGTAATGCCCACTCACATTGCGTCATGCGACGAGTCCAAAAAACACAGGTCTGTCCTGCAAATTGTGCCCTCCATGTCCTTGCAAAAGTCTGTGCCCACCTCAGGCTGAGGACATTTGAAGCAGATGTCCACACACATTCTCACACTACAGCCAGTGTAGACCCCTGTGTGCAGCATCCATCCTCACTGCAGTCCAGGACAGGGAGGGCCGCAGCAGGACCTCGGACACAGTGAGCTCACCCAGCTGGCCCTTACAAGGGTGTGCATACACCTGCCAAGTCCTCGGTGGTCGGGGGAGTCTCCCTTCCCAGACTGTGAGCTACTGTTACATCAAGACATGAACCAAGCGAAGAAGAGTGAAAGGATGGATTACGTTTTTTTAAACTTCCTCCTTTCTCCTCTCCCATTTTTCCTTTCTTCTAACTTTCTGGAAGCTGTACACTGTTTTTATGTTCTATGTTTCCTTTACATATTTCAACAAATATACAAGTAGCCCTTATTACCTTAATATGTTTGGATCCAAGGTTTGAATACCAAGGGATACTGTATTATCCCAAACTATTTAGATTTGAACCTGTGGATGGCTTGTAGTGAGTTTGTGTGAAAACTTAGTTTATCTAGTGTCTGAGATAATATAGTGAAAGTCAGTATAGCAAGGGTTACTCATACTTAAAATTATTTTTCAATGTCAAAAATTAAAATATATAACTTTACCCCAAAAGGTGAGATAAATACACTTTACTATACCTTCCCCTGAATACTCTTTATGTATTAAAAAATTTATTCTAACTTACTTAAAAAGATTAAGTCACAAACACTTCTCAGCAAGTATTTAAATCTGTATACTTCATAACCTTTTGCTCACCTCTGTATCTTTTATTTCATGTTTTCCTATTTCAATCCTATATTTCATTTTAAATGAAGTGTAGTTGACATATTAATTTCAGGTATATAACACAGTGATTTGTTTTTGGCCACACTGAGCAGCTTGTGGGATCTTAAGTTTCCTGCCCAAGGACTGAAGCAGGGACACAGCAGTGAAAGTTGCTAAGTCCTAACCACTGGACAGCCAGGGAATTCTGTGACCTGGTATTTTATAGATTATACTCTTCTATAAGTTATTATAAAATATTGGCTATATCCCTGTGCTATTACATCCTTGTATTTTATTTTACATCTAATAGTTTGTACCTCTTAATTCCCTTAACCAGTCTTGCCCTTTCCTCCATCCCTCTCTCCTCTGGTAACCAACTGCTAGTTTGTTCTCTGTATCTGTGAGTCTGTTTTGTTATATTTATTTATTTTTTAGTCCACATGTAAGTGAAAACATGCCGTATTTGTCCTTCTGTGACCAATGTCACTAAGAACAATACCTTCCAGGTCTATCCATGTTGTTGCAAATGGCAAAATTCCATCCTTTTTATGGTTGAGTAATATTCCATTGTATCATGTCATTTCCAAATAGTGACAGTTTTATTTCTTCCCTTCCAATTTGGATGCCTTTTCTTTTTCTTGTTTGATTGCTATGGCAAGGACTTCCAATATCATATTGAATAGAAATGCTGAGAGTAGGCATCCTACTCTTGTTCTTGATCTTAGAGGATGTTAGCTGTAGGTTTATTATAAATGGCTTTTATTATGTTGAAGTATGTTTCCTCTATGTCACCTTTGTTAAGAGTTTTAAATTATGAATGGATGTTGAATTTTCTCAAATTCTTTTTCTGCATCTATTGAGATGATCATGTGATTTTTAGTCTTGGTGTGATATACCACAATGACTGACTTGTGGATACTGAACCATTCTTGTATCCCTGGAATAAATTTCACTTGATCATGATTGATGTATGATTCTTTTTGTGTGTTGTTGAATTTCATTCACTATTATTTTGTTGAGGATTTTTGCATTTCTGTTTATTAGGGATATTGGCCTGTAATTTTCTTTAAAGTGTCTTTTGTTTTGGTACCAGGGTAATGCTGACCTCATAGGAGAAGTTTGAAGTGTTCTCTACTCTGCAATTTTTTTGATAGTTTTGAGGAAAGGTATTAACTCTTCTGTAAATGTTTGGTAGAATTCCTCTAGGAAGCTCTCTATTCCTGGACTTTTGTCAGAAGTTTTTTGGTTACTGATTCAATTTTAATACTAGAAATTGGTCTGTTCAAATTTTTTATATCCTTCTTGGTTTAGTCTTGGAAGATTGTATATTTTGAAAAGATTTATTCACTTTTTCCAGGCTGTCCAATTTGTTGGTATATAGCTATTAGTAGTATTCTCTTATGATTGTTTATGTACCTGGGATACTGGCTGCATTAATAACTTTTTTCATTTCTAATTTTATTTGGGCCCTCTCTCATTTTTCTTAATGAGTCTGGCTAAAGGTTTATTGATTTTGCTTATCTCCTCAAAAATTCAGCTCTTGGTTTCATTAATTTTTTTTTTTTTTTGCTATTTTATGTATTTCTACTCTGTATTTATTATTTCCTTCTTTCTGTTGACTTTGGGCTTTGCTTGTTCTAAATCAGGTCACTTATTTTTTTCTTATTTCTTTTTTGTACGTGAAGACATTTTATTATGATTTTACTATATATTAGTAATATACATAATTGTGGGCTTCCCTGGTGGCTCAGGGGTAAAGAATCTGCCTGCAATGCAGGAAACCTGGGTTTGATCCCTGGGTTGGGAAGATTCCCCAGAGGAGGGTAGGGAAACCCACTTCAGCATTCTTGTCTGGAGAATCCCATGGACAGAGGAGCTTGGTTGGCTACAGTAAACAGGCAAAGAGTTGGACACAACTGAAGCAAATGAGCGCGCACACACACACAGGCATACCCAACTGTATTTTCTCAAACGGCAAATGAGATTAAGGATAACATTTCCCTTTGGGTCCTGAAAACCTCAGTATCACCTGTCTTTTGGAGGATTAGGTTTCCTACATCTATGATTCTGTCCATGAGGATACCAATGGTGCTTAGTAGTAAAGAACATTTTGCTAAGTTGTTCTATCACGGGTCCTTGCTCGAAGTGTTCCCTTTTTTCTTCTAATTTGGTTTTCAGCACTAGATCATGTGTTTCTTCATCATTATGTACAGGATCTGGCTGGCGCATAGGTTTTGTGTGTTCATATGGGATGTCCATGGAAGGGTGATAGCATACTATTATCCTGCCATCAGATGTCACAGCAAGCTCTACTTTGCAATTATAGTCATCTGGAAGAGAAGACTATGTAGATTTATGACAAACACAATATAAGGTTCCATTTTGAACTGGAAAATAATGTTTCAAGCTAGTTCTGCTTGACATTGCCCATTATACTGCTGCCACTGCCGTGGAATCAAGATGCTTGTCAGATGATACGAAATGATTTGAAGAGAAACTGTTTTTAAAATCTGCTTCTTGACTACTGCTCACTGCAAGTCCACCATCTTGCCTCTGAGATTTTTCTTATGTCTTGAGTTAAGCGTGTATCAATATAACCTTCCTTCTTAGAACAGTTTTTGCTGCTTCGTATAGATTTTGGGAAGTTGTGTTTTTATTTTCATTTGTCTCAAGATATTTGTTTTCCCCTTCAATTTCTTAATCAACCCACTGGCTTCTTTCTTTTTTGGGGACAAGTTGTTTAGTCTCTGTATGCTTTTCCATTTTTCCTTCTCTTGATTTCTAGTATTATACTGTTGTAACTGGAAAAGAATCCTGATATAGTTTCAGTCTTCTTAAATTTACTGCTAATTGTTTTATGGCCTAGCATGTTATCTACTCTGGAGAAAGTTCCACGTGTACTTGAAAATAAGGTGTATTCTGCTGTTTTGGGGTGGAATACCTTGTACATATCTGTTAAGTTCTTCTGTTCTAACATGTCATTTAAGGCCAGTCTTTCCTTATTGATTTTTTGACTGGATGATTTATCCATTGATATAAATTAGGTGATACAGCCCCCTACTGTTACTGTATTACTGTCAATTTCTTTCTTGGTATCTGTTAGTATTTGCTTTACATACCTAGATGCTACTATATTAAGTGCAGACAGGTGCACATTTACAAATGTGCCTCTTCTTGTATTGATCCCTTTATCTTTTATTATAGGAAACAGACTTTGTTTTAAAGTCTACTTTGTCTAATTGGAGTACTGCTACCCTAGCTTTTTTTCTTCCCATTTGCATGGAACATTCTTTCCATATCTTCATTTTCAGTCTGTTTTTAGCTCTGAAGTGAGTTTTTTGTAGGCAGCATACACATGGGTCTTGTTCAGCATTTTAAAAATCCAATAAACCACTCTGCGTCTTTTGGAGTGTTTAGTCCATTTAAAGTGATTATTGATAAGTAAGTATTTACTGCCATTTTGTTACTTTTCTGGTTATCTTTGTGGTTCTTGTTTTTTTAGTCTCTTTGTGGTTTAATGATTTTTATTATGTTTGGCTTCCTCTTTTTAATTCTCACATATGTATTTTAGAGTTTTGATCTGTGCCTATCATGAATTTCATATATATTGATCTATACCTACTTTTTAAAAACTAAGTCATTTCAGTTCAAAACATTTTAAAATTCACTCCCCGTCACATTTTATGTTTACGATGTCATATTTTACATCTTTATGTTTATCCATTTACTGTTTATTGTGCTGTGCTGTGCTCTGTTGTTTCCAACTCCTTGTAACTCCATGGGCTGTAGCCCGCCAGGCTCCTCTGTCCACGGAATTCGCCAGGCAAGAATACTGGAGTGGATTGCCATGCCCTCCTCCAGGGGATCTTCCCAACCCAGGGATCAAACTCTGGTCTCCCGCATTGCAGGTGGATTCTTTTACTGTCTGAGCCACTAGAGAAGCTCACTTTATTGCAGTTTATTGTAGTTACAGTTTTTACAGTTTTGTGTTTTAATCCTCATATCAGCTTATTTCATTGGCAGATCCACTGGCTTTACTGTTACTTGCACTTGCCACTGAGATTTTTCCTTTCATGTATTTTATTTCTTATTATTAAGCTTTTTTTCTCTTAAAGAATAATATCCTGTTAACATTTCTTGTAAGGCCAGTTTAGTGATGATGAACTCATTGTTTTTGACTGTCAGAGATATTCTCTCCAAATCTGAATGATAATCTTGCTGGGTAGAGTATCCTAGGTTGTAGGTTATTTCCTTTCACCACTTTAAATATATCATGCTACTCTCTTCTGGTCTGCAATGTTTCTGCTGAAATATCAGTTGATAGCCTTACTGGGGATACCTCAGATGTGGCTCATTTTCTCTTGCTGCCTTTAACATTCTCTTTAATTCCTGCCATCCTCAGTTATGGTATTTCTTGATGTCTCTTTGGGTTCATCTTGTTTGGGACAGTCTGTTTACCGGACCTGGGTATCTTAGGTTTGGGAAGTTTTCAGTCGTAATTTCATGAAATACATTTTCGGCCCTTCCCTCTCTCCTTTCTCCTTCTGAGATCCCTATAATGTGAATGTTAGTACACTTGATGTTGTCCCAGAAGTCCCTTTAATTATCATTAAATTTTTGTTTTTTTGCTCTGATTGGGTGATTCCCACTGTTCTATATATTTCCAGGTCACTTGTGCATTTTTCTGTATCACCTAGTCTGCTATTAATGACTTCCAGTGTATAATTTTCATTTCAGCTATTTATTCTTCAGTTCTGGTTGTTTCCTTCTTTTATGTTCTAAGTCTTTGTTGAAGCTCTGAGTTCCTCCATTCATCTCGAGTTCAGTTCAGTTCAGTCGCTCAGTCGTGTCTGACTCTTCGCAACCCCATGGACTGCAGCACACCAGGCTTCCCTGTCCATCACCAAACCCGGAGCCTACTCAAACACATGTCCATCGTGTCGGCATGCCATCCAACCATCTCATCCTCTGTTCAATGAGCATTTTAATGACCATTTCTTCATACTCTTTATCAGGTAAATTACTTACCTTCATTTCATTAGTTTTTTTCCCCCCTGAGGTTTTATTTTGCTCTTTTGTTTGGAACATATTCCTTTGAATTCTCTGTTTTTCTCTGTCTCTATTAAATCAAACATTACCCATCCCAGTCTTCATGGTGTATCCTTGTGTGGGAGTAGCCCTATGTAGTGTGCGTGCCCAACTGCTTTAGTTGGAGAGCTGGACATGAAGTGAACAGGTGCCACATCTTCTCCTGGGGTGTATCAGCAATTGCCTCCTTGGGGGATGTAGGGTTGGGGTAGGAAGGGCTAGATTCAGAGCCAGCTGCAAGCAATGGCTTTTCCCTAGGTCAGTGGTGGTTGCTGCCATTATGTGGGCAAGTCCATGATCCAAGGAGCCCTGAGGGAGCTGGGCTTCTCCTAGGAGCAATGGCAGTCTGCCATTGGTGGTGGGGGAAGGGGAGGTATGGCCAGGGCTTGAGGGGAAATGTGGAACACTTCAAAATTTGTGCCATCCTTGGGCAGGAGCCACACCCTATATCATTCCAGCTCTAGAATATGCACTGCTGCAGCAAGAATTAGACCTTATTTTTCTGATTTTATCCTTAATATTTTCCAAGAAAACTGTACATTTTCTGAGAATGCCATTAAATAGCTTGGTAAAAACTCTTCCCTTTGTCTTCATATTGCTTTGTGTCTCCCAAATACTATAGGACAGGTGAAAATTTTCTAATGTCAATCTGATGTTTTCTTCCTTTGTATGCTTACTTTTGCTTACTTGCAGAGTAACCAAAACGCAATTAATTATGTAGTTTTCTCACTTATTTCCTCTCTTTTAATCTGGAATGCTTTATTAAATAGTCACTATATCTCATTCACTAATCTAGAAGATATTTATTGTAAATTTACTTTGTGCCAGTTGCTGTGCTGGGTATTTAATAGTGAATAAAATACACATCTCACGTTCATATAGTTCACCATCTATTAACTACTTATATTTATTCTCTGTGGCTCCAACTCCTCCCACAGAACAGTTATTCTGACTCTTGACACTTGTACTAGTATATGACCAAGCACTTTTATGGTTACTTTATTTGAATTTTCTTGATGTTTTAGTTTTACATTTGTTTTCTGACAACTTTTTTCCCTCCTCTCCCTCTTAAAAAGTCTTAAAGGGTAACCTAAAATGCTTCAAATGTTGAGATGAGTATGGAAAAAAATTACACTTTGAGCACATTATACACATACACATATCTTTAATGTGCTGTTATTTTGACTACACTAACAAAAGAATCTACAAGGTAAGTTCCTTTATAAAGAAAAAAATCATTCTCAGAATGTTCTTGATTCTCCATCATACCCTCTTCTCATTCTTGGAACTTCCAAGAAAGAAGGGTAGCATGAACAGACCTATTATTTGAGTAGTTTTGTTTGCTGAGTACATGGCTTTCCTGGGTGGCTCAGATAAAGAATCTGCCTGCCAATGAAGGAGATGCAGGTTCAGTCCCTGGGCTGGGAAGATCCCCTGGAGAAAGAAATAGCAACCCACTCCAGTATTCTTGCCTTGGGAATTCCATGGAGCCCGGTTTGCTACAGTCCTTGGGGTTGCAGAATCAGATATGACTTACTGACTGACCAGCAGCAGCAGTAACTCACTGAATCTTTACAATATGGGACAAACACTGTAAGAGAGGCTTGCTCAATCAGTTGGTTAATCATGAAGTAAGTGACAGAACAAGAATCCAAGTCTATCCAGCTTCATTTTGCGTGCATACACAGTAGCTCCAGAATTGAAAGGGATGTTGTAGGATATATCACTACTTCCTTTTTATAGCCAGAGAATATTCTTTTAGATATATCATATTTTATTAATCCACTCATCTAATGGACATGTGTGTTGTTTCCACTTTTTCGCTATTATCAGTAACTGCTATGAACATCCGTGTACAAGGCTTTGTGTAGATACTTCCATTTCTTTTGAGTATAAACACACACCAAAGATGAAAACTGCCTTGTCATATGAGCTATATTTTTATTGTTGTGCTTTTAGTTCTTTACACAAGTCCTTTATCAGATACATTACTTGCAAAATTTTTCTCCCACCTTAAGAGTTGTCTTTTCACTGCAGACTGTGTACTTCAAAGGACAAAATTTAAAAAATTTTGATGAATCTCAATTTGTCCATTTTTTCTTTCATTGCCTTTGCTGTTGGTGTCATATCTAAGAAACTATCATCTAATACAAAGTCACAAAAATTTACCCCTATGTTTTCATCTAAGAGTTTCAAGATTTAGGCTCTGAAGTTCAGGTTTGCAATCCATTTTAAGTTTACTTTTATATATGATGTGAGGTATGGGTTCAACTTCATTCTTTTGCATGTGGGTATCTAGTTGTCCCAAAACAATTTCATGAAAAGTCTGTTCTTCCCTCATCAAACTGCTCTGGCAACTTTGCTGAAAATCAATTAACCACAAATATCTGGACTCTTAATTCTATTTTATTAATCTATATGCCACAATACATTGTCTTCATTTATCTAGTTTTGTATGGGAAGGAATATTTTAATAGCCTTTTTAGATAGCCATGGATATTCACTGGAGTAGAAAACGGCAAACCACTCCAGTATTCTTGCCTGGAAAATTCCATGGACAGAGGAGCCTGGCGGGCTAGAGTCCATGGGGTCACAAAGAGTCAGCCATGACTGAACACATGGATATTCATATTTGAAACAATACCAAAATGGACAAACAGTGGTTTTCTAAAGGTCAGCTGCAGTGTAGAATCTGGAATTCTGTCAACTTCTCCCCTGCTAGAGTTTTACTCCCTTTTCCACTCATGGACCATTTTGTAATCCATGCAGAGAGCATCGGAGAATACTGATTGTTTCACAGATTATCCAAACATTAACACGTTTCTTTATACACTATAAAAAATAAATTGTTAAATCAGCACTGATTTTATTGGAAAAGTATCAGGATGTTGTCATGTTAACATGTTAAGAGGCAAGTTGTCCGAAACTGCAACTTTCTCTTGAAAGCTCCTATTTTATTTTATTTTTATTTATTTTTGAAAGCTCAAATTTTAGTAAGTACTGTCAGTCTTCTACCAAACACTCAAGTGTGAAGAACCCTGGTTTGTCTGTTATTCTTCCAAGCAGACATGTTCAATGAAAAACGTGATTAGTCCAGTTTGTAACTCACACAATTGCATAATTGCCTTTCCCTAAAACAATCATCACATTTCCTTATGAAGCAAAGTACTTTATGCCTATTTTTCATTTTGCCCCACAGAATATTAAAGGCATGTTTTAAGGTCAAAATTAATTAAAAATTAACTTATTCCTTCATCAGTGACATTTGAAATGAAATGGATTAAAAAAAAAAAACTGGCATGATGGTGAAGACTGTAACAAACAACTAGTTCAGTTTGGTGCTACTTCCTTGATTCATGCTAAGGTAAGCAGCATTTTTACCCATCAATGATTTTGCCACAATAATAAAACTTTGAACACACTGAAAAAGACAAATAATAACTTACAGTTATGAGAAGTTTTGACCTTGTAGGCCAAAGAAAGTGTCACAGGGAATATCAGGGGCTGTGGTCCACACTGAGAACCACTAATCTACTGAAGATATCTAGGCAATGACCACCCAAAAGACAGTAAGACCTGTGTTTCCTAGTGGAAGTACACACCACCACCAGTGAAGCATTCTCGTCAGAGAATCAATCTTGAATGTGACCAAGTCTCTATAGGTAACAACTAGTTTATGGACTAAATGGGAAACATAAAATGACAACTACGTAAATAATCAACAAAACCTTTTATGTGGGAAACTTTTTAGAACAAAAGAGCTGGTTCTTCAAAAAATAAACTGGAAGAAAAAAAAGAAAGTGAAAGCAGAAATCTATATCATTAAAAGAGGCTTTAAAGACAAATCAAGCAACTGCAATATATGAAGCTTATCTGAGTCCTGATTCAAGCAAACTATTTTAAAAAATTTGTTGAGAATGATTACATTCTCTGATATTAAGTAGCTGTTAAATTTTTAGATGTGAAGATACTATAGTTTTGGTATTTTAGAAATACATACTAAAACATTTAAAGTGAAAGTCAAGTTCCATAATTCAGGACTTCATAGAAATTCCAAGTAAAAAACAGGCAAGTGCTAACTGTGAGTTAGGACAGTGCATTAAAGAAAGTACCCTACTAAAAGGTGCTGTTTATTGTAAACTGGTATATGTATTGTAACTTTTCTGAAGAATAACCATACCCTCTCCCAGGCCCTCTCATATTCACTAAAGTAGAATCAAGGACCCCAAGAAGAAACTCTGCTTTGAGGAATTCCAATAAACCTAGAAGGAAAACATATTCTAGAGAGAATCAGAACCTTACCTGGAATTTTTTTCTAAGAAAAAGCTCACAGATCATCTAATGTTGAAAATATTCTGTGGTACTTCTTCAACACGTACTTATTTAGTACCTATATTTTGTTTGCTACAAGCTCCAGCAAGGCTCTAAGGGAAATACAAAAATAAGACATCTCTTAGTTGGTAACACAGACAATCTAATTTTGAGAGAGACACAACAGTGGTTGTACAGCTTTACTCTAATACGTAATTACTGAGTTTTTATGTAACTACATGATAATTGTGACAGATCTGAATATCTGGGTTCCTCAAAGACAGATGCCTTGTGTGAAAACTACCTAGGAAACAATCAGAACAGGTATGATAAATGAGGAGGATCACAAAAATCCCTGCTCATAGATACATCTCCTTCCTGCAAATAATTAATGTGATCTATCCTGTAAGTGATAACAGCTATTTATTGGGTGCTCTTGCCTTGACTGTCTGCTTAAATATATAAGATTTTATCATTTTGAATTATCTTCCTAGAGAAATTTTGATACTGTAGAAAAACATTTAAAAACTCATAATTTTATGGAATGTCTATCACAAAGCAGGCAGTATACAAGGTAGGGAAAGGGTGTTAAATGAGTGAAAAATTTTAGGGGTCTCTTTTCCTTTGTGAATTGTACAGTCTAATAGGGGTACAAAGACAGACAGTGACTATGAAAACAACATAGTTCAACCTAAAGGTGGAAAAGGAGGGTAATTTTATATTTTTGCTTACATTTAAAATTGTTTCTATATGTCCCAATACAATCAACATGCATTACTTTTAAAATAATAGTAGCTCACATATACCACCACACTGAGGAAGGCATATTATTAGAGAACACTTGCAGAAGATGTTTTATGAAGTAATTTGGTAAAGAGGTGGAGTTCTGTTCTGAGAAGGATGAGACTGAGAAGTATCAAAGAGATGAAAGCAAATGACACTTTTAGACCATGGAGTAATAATGATGAACTTGAGTAATCTAAAAACAACACTCGAGAAATGCAGTTTTCAGGTAAACTGTTACTTTCTAGAATTAGTCAAAAAAGTTAATGAATTGATTTGTTTCCGAAAAGTGACTAGGAATTGGTACAGAAATCATCAGTAGTCATTATACTTGAAAGTCAATATACCATGGGGCTGAAGAATGTAGATAAAAGCCTGTTTGGGTTCAAATCCTAGTGCTACTCCTTACTAAGTATAAGAATCTGAGAAAAGTTACTTTACTTAACGCCTATGTTATCAGCATAACAGGATAACAATAACACCTATTTCATAAGGTTGTTTTAAGGATTAAATGGGTTAATATATGTAAAGTATTTAGCGTAATATCAGATACATATTAACTACTAAATAAATGTTCAATTACTGTTATTATCATGTGGACATAATCAACAAAAAATTAAATATAAGTAAAGAACCCATATCCCTGTTTTTTGACATAACAAGAAACAGAACCAAAAATAAAGACACAGAAAGAAATCAAGATCATTTTAAACACTGTACAGGAGATCAAAAAGCACAGGTGTACAAGATGGTTCATTAAAAAAACAAATTGATATTATAAAAAAATTAACACTGAAAATACTATTTTTAAGAATGATTAAACTCAGTAAAACATCTGTAAACAAGAATAAATTTATTTAATTTCTTTTAAAGATTTAATGATATACAAAATGTATATAGTATATTTTTAATACATTTTCTCCCCCCCCATCAATATTAAACACTATTTGAACAGCTTATCTCTTTTTGCCTTGTCTGTATCTATGAGATACACTACTGAATACAAGTAAGATTTACACTGCTCCCTCCCAAATAAAAATTAAAATTAGTACCTAGGGGGAAAAAAAAAAAGAAAAAAAAAAATCAAAGCACAGAACTTTAGACAGATGAAAAGCTTTTCTTATTGTTGAGCATTCAACAATATCGGGGGCAGTTAAATTACATTTTATTGGCATAAAGTTGCACTGCAATCTCCCAACATCACATAATGATAATCCAATTCAATTTCTTAAGTACCACAAACAATATTCATGTTCAAATGTTCCTACACAATTTTAAATATATGCAAGAATTCATGTTTACATTCTGATTTGATATACTGGTCAATAAAATCTTTTGAGAAGTATGTAACTTCCAAGTTGTCACTATATATATATGATAGGAAAAAAGCACTGTAACTTTTCTTGCAAGGTAACTTCTCTTGAACAGTGAGTTAAATTTTTCCTTTGATATATTTAGGTTATAGCAATCTAACATGGCTTTCTTCTAGTTAACAATGACTTGAGAAAAAAATGTTTTAAAAAAAAATTATACTTTTGCACAATTTGGGCTCTATTTAACAAAAAACTGGCTCTATCTTTTAAATAGGAGCCTAACCCTGATTCATAAAGTCCCTCTTAGAAAACGGTTTTCAGCCTGGGCTTCCTATATCCCTGTAGATCTAGAATTATATAACAAGCCTTCTCTTTTCCCATGGCCAACAAGGATCTAGGTGGGCACTAGTGACATTATCACTGAACACACTAAAACACATTGAGGAAGACATCTGACTGCCATTTAACCAAAAGACTGGGTGACTTCTTCATTTCACTAGCTGAACGGCAGTAAACCAGCTGCCAATAAAATCTGCACAGACACCTAACTTTGGTTAATGGTATTGCACCACACAAAGAGAGGGTTATTACCCTCATCAGAACAAAGTCAAATGAAATTCTGTTAAAAAGAGCCCTTTAAAAGGTTATAAATACTAATTTTTCTTTACCTTTAAAATTTAACAGCTGCCAGCTGTATCATATAGGGAGTTCTTGACTGACTAGTTTAATCGAGCCAAAAGAATATTGACCTTTTAACTGTGCTAGATTCAGCACACACTTTGCTGTATTATCAAACAATTTCCTCCTAACAGAAAAGTGACACAGTAACATTTTTGTGAGGTGTAATCAAAACCAATGATTCAGTAATATTATAACATCAGACGAATAGAATTAGCTGATTCTGATTCTTTGGTGGAATTTCCAGGCTGAAGAGTCAAATCAGAAGGCTCATCCTGAGGAAATATTATTTTATCAGGTGTATAGTCATTCCTCTTCAGATCTATATTCACAACCCCCCCAAAAAAGAAAAGAAGAGTCAGTATTGCTTAGAAAAAGAAAATTAAGAACATTTCCTAAACCAATTTCCCTCTAAACATGCCAGATCTATTTTTTTACAATATTGTTATAAATTCAAAAGTCACAAAATTTATATGCATAAAAATGAAGTCATTCAATAAATAATTATGTTTTGACTATGAGTTAATAACTCATGTTAAGTATAGAAATATAGCACTGAACAAGGCAGATAAGGTCCCTGTTCTAATGGAGCTTATGTTCTTAAGGGTGAAGAAAAACAAACAGGAAAATAACAGAATTATAAGCAGTAACAAGTACCTTGAAGAAAACAGTGTGAAGAGGGTCAAGTGGGAGATGGTATATGGTGATTCTTTTAGACAGGGCTGGGCAGAAGAGTTGCAGGAGATAACATATGAGTAAAGACTTGAATATTGAGAAATACTGAGAATACTCATTGGAAGGACTGATGCTGAAGCTCCAATACTTTGGCCAACTGATACAAACAGCCAACTCAATGGAAAAAGACCCTGATGCTGGGAAAGATTGAAGGCAGAAGGAGAAGTGGGCAACAGAGGATGCGATGGTTGGATGGCATCACTGATGCAATGGATGTGAACTTGGGCAAACTCTGGGAGACAGTGAGGGACAGGGAAGCCTGGAGTCCTGCAGTCCATGGGGTTGCAAAGAGTCAGATGACTTGGCGACTGAACAGTAACATCGACTGAGAAACGACCTATCAAAGTCCCAGGAAGAGTACTCTATGCAGAGAGAAAGCTGATTACAGACTATAAAAAGGAAATAGACTTGGTGTGTTCCAAGAATGAAAAGAAGCAGCACATCTTGCAAGTAGGGAAAGACTAGGAAAAAATGAGGTCAAGCAACAGTTAATGACCAACAGTTGTCAAACTACAGCCTGTGGGCCAAATCTGGTCTGCCCTGTTTTTGTAAATAGTTTCACTGGAACGCAGTCATACAAATTTGTTTACAGATTGTCTATGGCCTTTTCTGTACTACAATGGGAGATCTGGATAGCTATGACACAAGTCACATGGCCCGCAAAGCCTAAAATACATACTTTTTTTTGCTTTTTTTCCCCTGGCTGCACCATGCAGCATGTGGGATCCTAGTTCCTCAACCAGGGACTGAATCCATGCCCCTTGCATTTAAAGTGTGGAGTCTTCACCACTGGACCACCAGGGAAATCCCTATTTCTTTTGCCTTTTACAGAAAAGTCTGCTGACCTCTGATTCAGGGGACACAGGCAAAGGTAAGTACAGATTACAGTAAAATCCACTGGAAGGTATCAAGCAGTCTTAAGGGAGGAATGTAACATAAGCAAATTTGTTTAAAATGACTGTTCCAACTGTCACATGAAGTCTTCTTAGGGGACAATGGGTAAGAATCTAGGAAACAAAATGGTGGCAATGATGATGAAGATAAACTGATAAATTCTAGGGAGATTTCAGAATTTGAGCAGACAGAATTTGACAGACTGATTATGAAAAGTGAGAGAAAAAAGGAACTGGCTAGCTTTTACATTTTGAGTCTGAGCAACTTGGTAACTATTAATGAGACCGGGAAGTAGAGTTTTGTGGGAAGGGAAATGAAAGTCAAGAATTCTGAAGTGAACATGTTACTTGAATCTGGACCCTTTATACAGAGTGAAGTATATCAGAAAGAGAAAAACAAATAGTGGATACGTATGGAATCTAGAAAAATGGTACTGATGAACTTATTTGCAAGGCAGCAACAGAGACACAGACAGACAACGGACTTGTGGACACAGCAGGGGAAGGACAGGGTGGGATGAATTGAGGAAGTAGCACTGACATATATAGACTACCATGTATAAAACAGATAGCTAGTGGGAAGTTGATATGTAACACAGGGAGCTCAGCTCAGTGCTCTGTGGCAACTGAGAAGGGTGGGATTGGGCACAGGTGGGAGGGAGGCTCAAAAGGGAAGGGATATATGTATACTTTTGGCTAATTCACGTTGTTGTATGGCAGAAAACAACACAACACTGTTAAGCAATTAACCTCCAATTTAAAAAAAAAAAAAGGTAATTCAAGTAGCAATGAAGGAAGGGGAATATAGAAATAGGAGCTCAGCAAAGAAGTTAGTCTTCAGTTAAATTTGGTACTAATAGCATGGGAACTGCATATATAGCTATGGGATAGGATGAACTTGACATTACAGACACATATGACAACGGTTGCAGAATAGAAAAACTTAATGGAGTAGTATCAAATTTATACTTTAAACCATAGCTGTCCATAAACCCTTCTACTTTTATTTCCATATAAAACCGAACTTACACTCACAGTTAGGCAAATATACTCCAATTAAAAAACAAGAGGTAACTAACACTCAGAATATAAACTGTTAATTTTAATTTCAGCAACAGTCTATGTTCAATGATCCAAATACACACTTACTACAGTATGAACAATTTTTGATAAACTTTAAATTCAGGACTTTGCATTAGGCCTTAAGGAATGCAAATTAATTTGCAGCTGAACTGTACACAAAGAACAATGGACAGAAACATAATTATAATTCTTCACAACTGTAGTGTTAACTAATGGTGTAACCATGGGCAAATCATGTAAACTCTGCAAAACAATGGATTTGGACTGGACTGCTTTTTATGTCCCTATCAAGCTGTGAAATCCTGCTTATAATGATAATTTAAAAAACAGATATGCTATTAAAAACTGCATTGTATTAAAAACCAAATAAAAATGAATTGGGGCTGCCTGTTAAATTCACCACTATATGTTCCACTTCTGGCTAAAATAGACTAAGCATATTCCATTCTCTCTCTCTTTCACTGATTACAATCTTTTACATGATATATAAAGCAACTACCTGAGATTTCTGAAAAGTGATAGCAGATATACAGGAAGGAAAATCTGAACTTGAAGAATGATCTATATGGTGGTGAATTTCCTGTTTTTTTTTCTTTTTTCGTCTCTTATTTTTAGGCTTAGACTTGAAGATAGCTCAATCACAGAAATGTACAGTGAATGTGGACAAAAAAGCTCCAAGGCTTTCCAGCCTGAGGATAAGGAAGGAGGACCTGTGGGATGGAAAATGTTGAGGGGAATGCTCTTTTTTTCTTTTTGCTCTTCTGCCCTTTACCTAAGACAAGCCCTAGTCAAGAAGAGGTATTCCTACAGTGGTGGAAGCAGGGAAAGCACCCACAACTCCAAGAGAAAAACCTCTCTGACCAGAAGAACTGAGAATAGGTACCTCTATGATCCAGAAAGTATTACTGTCAGCACCAGAAATGGGCTAAGTTACAGAAAGTGTATGATAGCACAGGAGGCCAAAATCCTGGCTTAGATTCTAGTCAGTGTACCAAAAAAAGAAAAAAAGAGGCCCTTGGGAATCACAAAGTATGGGAGAAATCATGGAGAAGAGGAAACTGGAGAGACACCCTCAATTTGTGCATGACACCCTGAGTGGCACATATGTAGAAAGACAGCACGGCACAGGCTCTGAGAACTAAACTATGCTGCAGACCTTTGGTCATGTCCAGACTTGACCCTGTTTGACACACGTGAGAGAAACCTGAATAACAATGCAAAGGTTTTAAAAACCAAACCGACACTGGACTCACAGCCACACAAAAGACAGACTGTGATTTGTGAACTGAATTTAACTGAAATGGTTGGATAATAACACCAAAAATCTCGAGGATTCAACAATTCAAAATTCTCCAGAGGATTTTTAATAAGATCTCAAATCTCCTAATATTCTAGATATCCTGGACATATTTTAAAATTACTAGAGATACAAAGAACAGAAACATTTAAAAGATTCTCAAAGAAAAGAAACCATGAGATGCCAATCCCAAGATAACCCAAATGGAAGAATTAAAGACTTTAGCTACTGTTATAACCATACTCCATGATGTAGGACAAAAGACTTGAAATGAAAGGAAAACAAGTTTTCAGAAGAGAAAACAGTCAGCACAAAAAGAACCAAAAGGAAATTATAGTTCTGAAAAATATAAGTGAAATATAAAATTCAGTGCAAACCTTAATAGCAGAAGAAAGAAAGAATGAGGAGTCAGTGAATGTGTATATTGATCAGTAGAAATTGTCTAATCTGAACAAAAGAGAAAAATTAATTTTTAAGTTAGTCCCCAGAGTCACAAGTTCGTGGGTGACAATTATCAAAAGGTCTAACATTCTTTTTATGAGAGTCCAGGAACAGATGAAAAGGTTGATGCAGAACACACATTTGATGAACTAATAACTAAAAACTCCCCAAATTTGACACAAGTCATCAATTTGCAAACTTAAGGAGCTTAGTAAAGTTGAAACAGGATAAACTCAGAAAAAGTTACAACTAGACATAAAATAGATCAAACTGCTCAAAACCAAAAATAAACAATAAATCTTGAAAGGAGATACATTATAATGATACATCATGTAAAAAGGAAGAATAGTTCAAATGACTGTGGAGTTTTCATCAGAAATTATAAAGGCCGGAAGATAGTAGAACATTTTTTAAGTGCTGACAGAAAAAGCATCAACCTAAAATTCCAGATCCAAGGAAAAAACCCTTTAGGAATGAAAGCAAAATACATTCTTAGGTAAGAGAAACTATGAGCAACCACTAAAAAAAAATAAACATAAAGATAAAAGAGAATACTAAAATAAAAGGGAGGGGGAACAACAACAAAATAAACCAGAGACATCAATCAGAAAACAATAAAACAGCAGATAAAAACCCAACCATACCAATAATTACATTAAACATAGAGGGTCTAAAACAGCAATTAAAAGATAGAAATTGTTAGATTTAAGAAAAACAGATTAAACCTAGGAACTAACTACTTTATGCTATCTATAAGAAAATCACTTTAAAAATAGTTAATATATACAGGTAAAAATAATAGGAAAAGATATCTAATGGAACCACCAATCAAAAGCTATGCTAATATCAGACAAAGTAAATTTTAGGACAAGGGAAATTACCATAGCATTACATAATGATAAAAATTAAATCACCAAGAAGTCTTAACTTCTTATATATAAAAATCTTTATATATACTGTAAATCAGCATATACCTAAGAGCAAAGCTTCAAAATATATGCAGGAAAAACTGACAAAACTGAAAGCAAAGCAGACAAATTCACAATTAGAGACCGCCTTTCTAAGTAATAAACAGAGTAAGTAGACAGAAAATCAGCAAGGATATAAAAAAGCAGTATAACACTATCAAAAAACTTTCTTTCATTAACATTAATCAAATACTTCATCCAACAAGAGAATATTCTCTTGAAGTATAACATTCATTTAGTAGAGACAGTATCTTTATAAGGTTTAAAATTTTTCTTTAAATTGAATTCATACAAAGAATGTTCTCTTATCATAATGGAATTAAGCAAGAAATCAGTTTACCAGGAAAAATTTACAAAAATGTGAGAACTAAAAAAGACATTTGTAAATAATCTATAGGACAAAGAGGAAATCTCAAGGGAAATAAGCTATATTTAAAAAATTAAAAACAAAAATAATACATATCCCTCTATAATTTTTAACACAAAATTTATGAAATGCAGCTAACATAATGCTTACAGGAAAACCTATAGCACTAAAATGTTTTGTTAGGGAAAGAAGTCTTAATAATCTAAATTTTTACCCTAACTAGAGAAAAACTAAACTAAATCCAGAGCAAGCAGAAAAATGGAAATAATAGAGAAAAAAAAAAATCAAAGAAACTGACAACAGATAATAGAATAAAACAATGAAAACAAAAACTGGTTCTTTTAAAGTACCAATAACACGGATACACTTTAGCCAGATTGAAAAAAAAAAAAAAGCATACAATACCATAATGAAAGAGAGGGTTCACCAGAATCACCACAGACATTAAAAAAAATAGTATCATTAACACTATGCCTGTAAATTTGCCAATTTAAATAAAGTCAAATACTGTACAATCTCATTTATATATGGAACCTAAGAAAACAAACTGACAGGAAGAGATGACGTGAGGTTACCAGAGTGGAAGGTGAGGTGGGGGAGAACTGGAAGCAGGCGGTCGTAAGGTACAAACTTTCAGTTACACAATAAATAAGCACTAGGGATGTAATCTAGAATACTATGACTATAGCTAACACTGATATATGATACACAGGAAAGTTGTTAAAGAGTAAATAAATACCAAGAGTCACCATGAGGAAAAATATTTTCTTTCTTTCTATTCTATGTATATGAAAAGATGAATGTTAGCTGAATCTATTGTGGTAAAATCACTTCACAGTTTATGTAAATCAAACCATCATGCTGTATGCCTTAAACTTATACAGGTGTATTATTAACTATTTCTCAAAACAAGTAAAATGGACCAATTCCCTTAAAGACACAAACTATTAAAACTCACTCAAAAAACCAGTATCTATCAAAAAAAAAAAATAAACCCTTAGTTAAAAAGTATCTGATGAAGAAAACTTCAGACAGATGGTTTTGCTAGATAATTCCATCAAATATTTGAAGTGGGGATAGTATCAATTCTATACAATATATTCCCCCAAACAGAAGATGTGTAAGTAATTCCAACTTATTTTTAAGGTATTATCCAAAAACAAAACAAGAATGACAGTACAAGGGGGAAAAAAAAATCTCATAGATCAACATTCTTCATGAACATAGATATAAAAATCATCAACAAAACATTAGAAAAGTGAATCCATATACAATTTGAACACACAAATGAACACCAAAAAAAGATAATATATCAAGATGAAGTGGAGTTTGTCCTGGGAATACAAGACTGGCTCAACATTTAAAAAGACAATCAGTGTTAATTCAGTGTAACATAACCAATTAAAGAAGAAAAACCAAATGATCAAACCAAAAATATAGATGCAGGAAAAAAACAGACTAATTCAATGTCCATTTAGGATAAGCATCTTCAAGAAGTAAGGTATGAAAGAGGATGTCTACTCTCACTACTGATATTGAACATTGTACTAGAATTCCTGGCCAGTGAAAAAAGTCAAGAAAAATAAATAAAAGGCATACAAATTGCAAAGGAAGTAACAAAACTGAATCTACTGTCTATATAGAATTTACAAACAAAAAGCAAAAACTAAACCAAATCAAAAAGCCTCATAGAACTGAGTTTAGCAAGAATGCAGGATACAAGGTCAATATACAAAAACAAATAATTTCTGAATCTGTTAACATGAACAATTTAAAAAATTACAGACAGTAGTAGTAACATGCTTACTATGTGCCTGGCACTGTTCCGGAAGTACTTCACAAATACCAACTCATTTAAACCTCAAACAAACAAAACCTACAAACCTCTAAGATGTAGATATTCTTTGAGGACCTGGAGTCTGGCTCCCAGGTCCAAGTTCTTCATTACTACATTACTGGTCAAAATGAGAGGAACTTTCAGAAATACAGGTCCAGGGCAAGTGCCAAGCACCTGAAATTTTGGAAAAGTTCCACAGGGGATGATGATGCATACCAAAGAGTGAGAATCACTGGTCTGTGAAATAACTTACAACTCAATAATAACTTGTAACTCTCAAGTATAAAGATGAAATTGCTATCATGAGAAACTGCATCTGCAATTCCTTGTTTCTGTCTCATGAAATACTCTTCCCAACTCTTTTCCAGGCCAACTTGAAAGTCTATGCATCCTTCAGTTTTAGGCAAATCTGTTAGTTCCATAGGTAGCATTCCTTGACTTTAAGTTTGTGTTAAGTGATCTGTTTACCTGGTCTGTTTTTTCTGCTTGATATTTATGATAGTCATATAATTCTCTGTTAATCTTTTAGTATTTAAGATCTGACTAAACTCCACTGAGAGCAGGGACCACATTTGCCTCATTCACTATCATATCGTCAAAATCTAACACAATTTCTAGCATCCACCAGACACATAATAAATATATACCAAGAGAATGAACTCTGTATTTCTGTAAGTAATGAAAGAAAGCACAGATTCATTTATGTTTCTGGCCTTATGAAGTTCTGCAGTAACTAACTCTGCTAACAATTTATATACTTTATACTGATTAAGAAAACGCCTACCTGGAAGTTTAAGTTTTCTACAGCAAGAATTACAGTGATGTTTTGCTCTGAAGTTTTTTATTGCATCTTCTCCTAGATTTGCTGGGCCAAAAACCATATCACAGGATCTGGGGAATTGATAGTTAAAAGAAAAAATCAGTTGATGCAAACAGAAATGTAGGATTTGAAATTATAAAAAGATCTTCATGAAATTATTAAAACTTATTACCTCTTTTCTTCTGCCTTTATCACAGATGGGTCAGTCAAACTTTCACCCACACCTTTATATGTATATACAAAAAAGACAATTCATATTATGTAATTGATATAAAATATTGATATATGCATAATAAAAAGGTCACAGGAGATTCTACAGTATCATCAACCATTACATAATGTTAAGCTATTCAAAAGAGTACAGTTTTTCTCTTTTGACCTCAACACTGCACTAGCAACAAGTACAGTTCCCGCGACATGAACAACAGTTAAATGTCAGAGTTGATAGGCAGACAACGAAAGTTCCTGATTGCACCAGTTTCTGATGCAACAAGGCCAAGTTTGCAAGTAAATATCTCCTTATTTACAATTTGCCCTTGTTTCACCTTAGTTAGCAAAAAATAATTAAGTACATGAAGACATGATCTATAAGCCATTTTAAAATATCTTGGATTTTTAAAAATCACAGACTAACATATGAATACCCCTGGCTCAAAAAAGATTCAGATTACATAAAGAATAAGATTGTGAACATTTTTCTTCACCTCCAGCCCTCTCCAGAGGTGTTAAAGGTGACATTAAATCTTTTCAGTCTTACCTATTCATTCACATAAAGAAAGAACAACTACTAATACTTGAACAATCATAAAATATTTTACCCATTAGAATGAAATCTAATAAAATGGTTAGAATTTCACAACAGAAAAATCTAGAATTAAAATATGATACTAATTTCTTCTCGGACTGGCAAGGATATTGAATACTGAACAGATGAAGAAGTGGGCACAGTGATGAGTGCTTGCATAGTGCTGAGTATGAATTCCTACAACCTTTTCGGAAAGTTAACATGGCAGACACTCTTAACATTGCATTCTCTAAACCTAAAAATAGGGTGACTATGTGACAATAGAGGATTTAAATCATGCTATGCTTTCATACTACAGCTGTTAAAAGGAATGACCCAAATTTAGCAGTAATAACCCAGAAGATGTTTATCATATACTGTTAGGTAGGAAGAAAAACAAGTGAAATACAAAGACATACTCATACACACACACACACATACAGCATGATTCCAGTTGGGAGAAAAATCACAACACAAAATGATTAAAGGAAAAAAAATTCGTGAATTTGTCTTCACAAAAGTACAGAAACAGT
Organism: Cervus canadensis; assembly: GCF_019320065.1. Lineage (NCBI taxonomy): Eukaryota > Metazoa > Chordata > Mammalia > Artiodactyla > Cervidae > Cervus > Cervus canadensis. The sequence goes on along the minus strand of NC_057391.1, from coordinate 55,625,503 downwards.
AAAGATGGGAGCATTCTGTTCTTTATACATTTCTATGTTGCTTGTTTGTAGTAATTATCTAAAATATTTTTATATAAAAATGGCTCCATAACATTAATTTTATAGAGAACATCAAAATTATCTTGCTTATTAAAAGTAACTGCCATCTCTTAATCAATATTCATAGTTTGGCCTCACTTCCTAGGCACACTTGAAAATGGATTGGCCCACCTAATAAAATATATCAGAGTTTTCACTATATACACACCACTTAATCATTTATATAAAATGAATTACTGAAAAAACAACAGCTATTTTTATACAATTTTCTTTCTTGAGTTAGTATTGAAATAACAACTGTTTGCTTGTCAATAAATCTTTTATTATTGTATCTATATAATGAAAGACGTCATCAAGTGATAAATATTCTGAACAACTGTTCTTAGGTGATTTGAATTCTGATCTATGTTAACAGTTGAAATTAAAGCTACTCTTTAGGAAATAAGCAAATCATTGCTCTTTCCCAGCCATAGGTTCTTCTTTTTTTTTAAATATATGAAAGAATCTGTTTACAAAGAGGCTACACTCAGTTTTTCCCTTCTAGGATACATGATGCTCCACCAACCAAGTGCTGGAATCTATTCCTTACCTCCAAAATCTGATCTGTCCTTACAGCTTACCTTGACCAGTAAAATGGGGCAGAAGGGATCTGGGCCCATTCTGTGCCTAACGAAAGAATTCCTGCTTTCTCTGGAGAAGCCAGCTATCACATAAAAAGTCTAATTACCCCAAACTACCATGCTATGAGGATGAGATGGCTGGATGGCATCACCGACTCGATGGACATGAGTTTGAGTAAACTCCGGGAGTTGGCGATGGACAGGGAGGCCTGGTGTGGGGTCTCAAAGAGTCGGACACAACTGAGCGACTGAACTGAACCACGCTATAAGCAAAGTCCAAGCTAGCGAGCCATGTAGAGAAATCACTGGGTGGAGAACTGAGGAATTCAGTTGTCTTGAACAGAGACTTAAAACATTTGGCTCCAGTCAAGCTGTCCAAACTAGTATCCAACCATTCAAACTCTCCAAGGGGACAGCAGAGATAATCCAGCCCCAACTTCTTGAACCAAAAAAGTGAAAGCAAATTTTTTTTTAATCCACTAAATATTTAGGTAGTTCAGTTGACAGTAATAGACAGCATGAACTCAGGAAACAATAAAGATTACTTATTATTGTTTTAAAGAAAGTCTTTATACTTTTAAAAAACTAAGGCTATAGATCTATGAGTAAAATAGGGGATTTCAATGTTTTTGCTTATTAAAACATCTGCACTGCCTAGATAACAATTAAGATAGTCAGACCCTATTCTTCAGGGCCCTGATAGCTATATACTCTGGCCGTTATTGACTTGCTTTTTTAACAGCTTTTACTGACCTAAGAGTTTCCATATCTATAGATAAGCAGATTTCTGTAGAGTGAATAGATAAGAACCTAATGCATAATTTCCTTTCAGCAATATTTTAATAAATTTACCTTGTAAATCAAGTACCAGTAACTCCCCTCTTGTATATTCATAAGTCCAGTGGCTAAAGGCCAGCATAATCTCTTCCAGTGTATTAGTTGGAATAATCTCATCACCATTATTGTTGTTGTATTTTCTAAATTCTCCAGTCATACATTCTTCCACAGCAAACCACTGTCCTGCTGAATGGCAATACAGCAGGAAAACTTCAAGGAACCTTATGAGAAAGTTATAGATATTACTAGTAGTTTTATTAATAAAATTCTAATCAATCTGTAAAATGGGTAAATAATGAAATTCAGCATCCATAATGAACGTCAAAAGAGAATGCTATCCACTAAAAGATCTCAGAAATTTGTAAAGATTTACCTTGGAGAATATGGTATGGATTTGGGTTTCATTTGGTTGAAGGCAAATGTGAGTTTCTGTGCTGCTCTCTGTTGTTGAATTTCCTACAGAACAGAAAAAAAGAAACCCTGTTCAACACTGACATTAAGACTTTATTAATTATACTTTAGCAGTGAAAACAAGGAACTCAAACAATGCTTCACTGTATACATTCACTAGCACTTACTCTAAGACAGAGATGCAGAACTGTATCTTCTTTATAAATACTTGACCATGTGTTAATCACTTCAGGAAGAAAAGATTTGATAATATAAAGATGTCCTGATTTGAGGATATCATGTTCTGACCAAGTACACTGTACTTTGACAGCTCTTCGTAAACCTCCTCCCATCTCCTCTTTACTTAAAAATTCTATTTTGGCACAGAGGCCCAGCTGTGACCAAGAAGACATGCTGTTATTCAGTATGCTGGGAGAACTCTCTTCCAAGCGATACACCGTGACAGGCTCACCTGCAAGATGAATGGACACACTTTAAGGTCAAAATATGACTCTAGAAAGCATGGAGCAAAAATTGGCAGGTATCTTTGGTTAAGATTAAGGAAGGAATAGAAGATGAGATGGACGAGGTTGTAGTTTGACAAAAATAAGTTTAAGGACAAGAAATATTCAGAAACCAAGATCTAATATCTCTAAGTTCACATGTATTTGGTAATGATAAGCATTTTTGAAATCATGAACATTTTGGAGAAAAATTTTTAGAAAGTAACTAGACTTCTAAGCATTTGTAAGCTAAACTTTCAGATAGGAGGTTAGACCTGTTCCACAAATCCTGTGATATAAATTTATCAGTGCTTTCATTACTAAACTATGACCAAGAGCTTTTCTGAATTAAAATACACCACTGCTTCTGGATATGTCAGAAATAAAGAAAAATCAATACATCTGATGCTTTCATCTATTTAAACATACCTGCTCTTGTAATCAGGCTTATTAAAACTTACATGAAGTTAACACTTTTTTTTTTTTTTTTAAAGTCAATACTTCTTAATGCAATTTCTCCTCTTTCTGTCACCACCTATGTTCTATATTACAGTTTAAACCCACATATTAATTAAGGGTTTATTTCTCCTTTTATTTTACTTCTTGGTTTTACCTCTTGGAGGCACAGGTGTAAATGGAATGCTCTGGGATAATCTCATCAAGTTATTTCTTTCCACAGCTGCATAAAAAAATGAGAGAGAAATAATGAAATCCCCCAAAGCTCAAAGCATTACTAAATTTTGTTTTTAATACTTATTATTACTAACCTGAGTAATAGTAATTTGTATCCATAACTGGCTTAAATGGAGAAGCAAGGCCTAAAACAGCAAATAAACAAATGAGACCCTTTTAAAAATAATAATACAGCATAAATTTTTGCTCAAGCATTCTCATTTAATCATTCCAAGCTGTGTGCAGGTAAGCTCTCTGCAATAAAAAAAGTGATAAATTATGTCCCTCATGTGCTTTATAACCATATTTTATTATGCCAGATAAGGCAGATTAGTGGTAACTGTGCACTCAAAAAGCATATGATAGTTCACACTCTCCTGTCATAAACTACATTCTTCCCTTATTTCCTACTCAAAAAGAGAAATGTCAGATCTTCGGGGTGTGGAGACATAGCCCTGTAACCATTTTAGCTGGTTGACCATGAGCAAATGTGAAATGTAACCAAAAAAACCCTTCCTCCATCTCTAGATATATTTGAGGATTTAACTTTTTTAAAATTTTATTTCTTTATTGAAGTATAGTTGACTTACAATGTTGTGTTAATTTCTGTGAGGACTTCACTTAGCTGTAGTGAGAAAGATGGAGACTACATTGAACCTACGTGTTAAGCTTCTAGAAATTTCTACAATATAAGTGCAAGAATAGGTTCTTTTTATTTACATTCTTACAGGAGAAGGAAATCAGTTAACAGTTATAACACTGTGTGATAAACTGTATAAAATATAGTGTGTGTATGCATATTCTCACACACACAGAGTATAGGACTGTAGCGGAGAGGTACCAAATGTCTCCTGGTTGAAGAAAGGTTGAAGAATGTCTCACAGAAAAGAGAAAGGGGAAAGCGAGTAGTCTGGAAGGTGTGGCATGGTCAGGGCAACATTTGCTATACTTGAGAAACAGAAACCTGTTTAATATGAATAGAACAGTGGTTTTCAACACCATCTATCTATCTACATACCTACATACAACACTATCTATCTACATACCTACCTACCAATCTATCTACCTATCCATATATCAGAATCACCTGTGTGGCTTTTCGAACATAGACTTACCCAAATCTCACTCCAAAATATTCTAACTCTTCAGGTATGTGTCGTCATACAAGTGATTTGGATTTATAACCCAGTATCTGGATATGCAACCAAGATCTTAAATTAATGAGCAAAAGTACAGGCATACCAATAGGAAGTAAAGCTACAGAAGCAGGGAACACCAAATTGTTAAAAGCCAAATAAGCAATGTTAAGAAAATACACCGGGGGCTTCCCTAGTGGCTCAGTGGTAAAGAATCTGCTTGCTAATGCAGGAGACATGGGTACCATGACCTGGGAAGATCCCACATGCCACGCAGCAACTAAGCCAGTATGCCGCAACTACTGAGCTGAGCTCTAGAGCCCAGAAACTTCAACCACTGAAGCCCACGCATCCTAAAGCCTGTGCTCCCCAAGAGAGGCCACAATGAGAAGCCCATGCACCACAATTAGAGAGTAGCCCCTGCTCTCTACAGCTAGAGAAGAGTCCATACGGCAACAAAGACCCAGCACAGCCAAAAATAAAATAAATAAAACTTTTAAAATACTTAAAATATGAAAAGATGCTGATTTTATCCAATGACAGTAGAAAAATGGAAAGCAGAGGAGTGACAAGATCAGATCTTTTTAAAAGAATCATTTTGGTGGTAGAATAGAAAAGAGACTGGAAAGGAGCCCAAATTGGCACAATTACTTTGAAACCCTATTTGGTAGTAACTATTGAATATGCCCTACCACCAGCAATTCCACTCCTGTGTACATACCCAACTGAAAATAAATACATCCCGTTTACCAAACAACATGAACAAGAATGCTAATGCAGCACTATGAATATTAGCCATATACTGGAAGCTACTGAAATACTCATCAAGTGGTAGAATCAATATATAAATTGAATATATTTATATAAGAAAATACTATATAGTAGTGAGACTGCACAAACCATCACTACATACAACAATGTTTATGAATCTCATAAGCATGTGTTACGACAAAAGTCAGACACCAAAGGAAGAGTACACACTGTAAGATTTCATTTATATACTTTATATATATACACACAAATATATATACATAAAATAAAGAAAAATAGATAAACATGTACATACACACAGATAAAAATCAATCTGTATTGTTTAAAGGGCAGAGGTTATAAGAAGATGATACAGTAGCTAAGATACTGACAACATGTATTTTGTGATCCGGGTGCTGATTACATGGGAATGCTCACTTAGTATATATTTTCTGTATATGCATCAATAAACCTAGCTGAACGAAAGAGTACCATTCAGTAACACAGGGAATATAAGGAAGCAGCAGCCTGGGCAGCAAGGATGAAGGGAAATGGGAAGACTGCAAAAAGATCATCATTCACATGGTGAGTTACCATATTTGTAAAACACATATAATAAAGAGGAATGAACGGAGGGAACAACTTTCTACTTCCTTGGCTTTTTTCAAATATGAAGCCTAATATTTCTTATCTAGGACAATGTTAGGATTTGCTAAAATAAAATACATCATATACAATCCTTAGCTTTTCACATTATATTTACTACACACTCACCATTTAAGGTTCCTTCTTCAGGCGGCCTTAAGGAAACACCAAAAAAATAAAGTAAGTTAAGTTACAGCTTTAGTTTTGGCTACCATAAAACTTTATTTTATGAAGTTATTATAAATTCTCAATATAACATTATTAAAATAATTCTGAGATTCAGATTCACTTTTGTTTGAATATTTGCCATTTCCCTTAAGTTAGCACCAAATTCACACACAGATATGTATAAACCCATTATCAATAACTCATACCTCTAATTCAAGCCTACATAAATATCAGTAGTAGTTTGGAGCCAAACTGAAGGTTGAGTACTAATAGAGTAATATATTCCACGACTCCTCTATTATGGAGGTTCACTCCACTACTTTTATACATTGCCTTGAAATGACTTTGCAAGACTATAAAAATTCAACAGAATTGATAGGCAAAGAACTGAAAGAATAGTAATTAGGCATCATTTTGCAAAACTCAACTGCTAAAGTTGAAAAAAATTTCTTTCCAATCTTGAACATAATTTATTTATAATAACATATATTGGTACCAAGTGGAGGTTCTATTAATCCCACAGATTACAGTACAGATTAGAAAGACAGGTATAGTGGAAAGGAGAGTGGAACGGAATAAAGAAAATGGATTAGAAGCTTCGTTCTCCCATTATACAGTTATGTGGCTTTGCTCAGGACTAAAGGACTAGATCAGGCCTGAAAGGTCCTATAGAGTAGAAGACCTTGGATATCTCTTTCTAGCTTTTACATTGATTCTGATGTTTGGTTTTCACCTTAATAACACAAATATTTTCTTACAGGAAACACTCTGACGGAGCATCAGCCCTTTCTTTACTATTGATAAAGCACTCTTTTCTTAGTACCCAAAGAGTACTGCCAATTCTACCTTTGTGGGTACTTCTCTGGATCAGTATTCTGTAATTCAGTGTTCTCTCATTAGCTGAATTAACATCAACTTTAGAAACCAAATCTGTACTTACACCCTACAGTTCTAGTTACAAAGGACATTTATTCTCTGAAGAGGTTTCATTATAAACAGGTCTTCCAAGAACCAGTCAGGACCAGGATATCTCAAAAATTTGACCAGCTGCATACCTATGTAACATCTGGTTTATTTTCTTCTCTTTATACTCTTATCTATGTCTGATACAGAGAAGGAAATAGGGTAAACACTGTATAATATATAATAATTTCCCTCAAATTGGCTTCCCTTCTTAAGCATGCTTCCTATGTCAAATAGGTATCAAAACAAGATTAATGTCCTCTGGAATCCTAAAATACTAATTTCCAGGCTGGGAAACACATAGATTATCTTTGATTCTTATGTTTAATCTGTACCGAATTTTTTACTTTTTGGGGATGACTACTTGCCAGATAGTCTTCTGTTTCTACTTTTGGTTCTGGATCACCACATCAGCTTTCTAGGGCATTCCCTGCATGCAGGCTTTCTAAGGTACACTGTGTGTTACTGCTTTAATTGCCTAAGTGCTTTCCAAATGCAGAAGACAAAGCTTGTTGATTGGAACAATGGGCAGAGAAATTAATTAAGGTGTCAAACTAGGTCTTTGCAATCAACTTGGAAACAGGACTAAATCATAAAATCATAATTCTATCATTATAAGGAAAATTTTAGTCAAGCTGTGACTACAATATGCCCATAATTATAGTATAATTATATAAAATCATAAATATATACATTGACTCATAATAAATGATTCCCCAATCTTCTCAATGTAAAGACAGGAGATCCCAAAATAAATAATCAACACTTGCAAGAAGTGTTAAAGAGATTATTATGCAAAGAGCAGAAAAAAGACAACATTCAGTAACTGGAGTACTTTTCACATGAACAGTGAGACAAGGCTTACTTACATTTCTCTATTCGATGGTCTATCTTGTAACCAGTCCTTTAGACAGAAACAAACACAAACGAAAAGTTAAAAGAAAAAGTCTTTAGACAAAGCGTAACTGTTTATCTCTGCTTTGTATCTTACAATATGTTTTATGAATAAATGGCTGAGAAGTTAATGTGAATTTTGTTTATACAACTGAGCCAATAGAATAAAAAATGGCTATAAAAGCTACCATAAGGCCATTTCACAAGGTAGAATAAAGAACTTTACAAGTGCTATCTCCTATAATTATAGTTGTCAGTTAACAATTTTCTCTTCTTAAAATACACATTTGTTTCTATGACTCTGAAAAAAAATGTGTTTGCTGCCAAAAGAAAAATACATCAAAGTATAAAGAAAAAAAATTAAAATCATGCAAACTGTGACAAATAAATCACTAGTAACAGGCATATTGTGTGTGTACGTGGTAGGTTTTATTCTGCTATTTTACATTTCTAAGTGTCAATTTATTTTTACTTCTCCAGTTTGGGACTCATGTTTCCTGAATTTGAATCATCATACATTTCATCATTTTGGAAAATTCTAAGTTGTTTATAATCTCTTCAAATTCTATCTAGTCTCTCAAGGTCAATTCATAGGTATTTTCCATATTTTTAATGTTTAACACATTTTCTACCTAATTATAACGTTATGTTACACTGTGGTTGAGTATTATTTCATTGTATACAGAGTGAAGCAAGTCAGAGAAAAAAAAGTATCGTGTATTAATGCATATATATGGAATCTAGAAAAATAGTATTGAAGAAATGGAGGTGCAGATGTCGAGAACAGACTTGTGGACACAGTGTGGGGATAAGAGGGTAGGATGAACTGAGAAAATAGCATTGACATATATACACTATAATGTATAAAACAGATAACCAGCAAGAAGGCGCTACACACAAGGAGCCCAGTCTGGCACTCTTGTGATAACTCACAGGGGTGGGATGTGGGTCAGGGAGGGAGCCTCAAGAAGCAGGGGAGATATACAGATAGAGATATATGTAAGTAATTATGACTGATTCATGTTGATGCATGGCAGAGACCACCATAACACTGTAGAGCAATTATTCTTCAATTTAAAAAAATTTTTTTAAAGCTACACATCATTTCAAATAAAATATCACCATGTTTTAGCTCTTCTCTAATAAATATGATTTTATGCTATGCATATGTTTAATTGAAATGTACAAACCGGTAGCAAAGCTGCTTTGGAATCGACTTCATGAGTTTCTTCTGTAGATGACCTTCTACTGCTACTTTCCACTAAAAGAAAATTTTAAAAAACAAAAAAGTTTTACAACTAAAACAAACTTTTAATACCAACTAACAAAACACAAGCATTTCAAGGCATAATATAAAATTTTCCAAGGATAAGTATCCTTTCCCTATCACTGCTAAACATAAGAATTACACGAAGCCCATGGGTCTCTTGACAGGATATCAAAATTATTCAGTTTTTCTGTGAATAGGCAACATGAAACAAAAGAGTATGAAAAAAAAACCTTGCTCTTTCTCTGCTTCCAAATTTCTTGTGTATCCTTCCAGATACTTTGTGTTTGTATATATACCCCTGCCTTTTTTTTATTTAAACATAAATGTTAATCATGTATCTTCAGACTTTTTTATTTTAAATTAATTTACAGACCTTTTTTTGTTGTTGGTTTTTAAAAATATTTATTTGGCTGTACCAGCTCTTAGTTGCAGCATGCAAACTCTTACTTGCAGCATGTGTGATCTAGCTCCCTGATCAGGGATCAAACCCAGGCCCCCTCAATCAGGAGCATGGAGTCCTAACCACTGGATCACCAGGGGAGTCCCTGTTGTTGGTTTTTAAACTTTAAGCTTGGAGATCTTTCAATATCAGTATACAGAAGATTCTTCTATTCCACTTGGATGCTACATTGAACTTCATACAAAGGACATACAACAATTTGTTTAACCAAACTACAGTTAATGGACATTTGGCCTGATTTCAAATTCTTGCCATAATCCTAGCTCTTGTCTTCTTTAGTGGGAGGTCAACAGATACTGCCTAAAACTGAAACATGAGGATGTAAAACTATAGACATTCTGAAAGTGAAAGTGAAGTCGCTCAGTCGTGTCTGACTCTTTGCGACCCCATGGACTGTAGCCTACCAGGCTCCTCCATCCATGTTCTCTAGGCAAGAAAACTGGAGTGGGTTGCCATTTCCTTCTCCAGGGCATCTTCCCGTCCCAGGGATCGAACCCAGGTCGCCCACATTGCAGGCAGACGCTTTAACCTCTGAGCCACCAGGGAAGCCCATAGACATTCTAATGTTAGTAATGATATCCAAGTTATCTGAAAATAAGAGTTTTATTTCTTCCCTCTCAATCCTTCTAATATTTATTTTTCTTCCTTTTTTCCCTGTGGCTAAAATGTTAAATAGAAATGATAAAAGCCAGAATCCTTGTTTCCCTTCTGGGGTTTTTAATATTTCATTATGAAGTGTGGTATCTGTGGTAAATTTTTGTTAAGATACCTTTTATTTAGATTAAGGAAACTCCATTCTAATTTGCTAGGAGTTTTTAATCATGACAGATGTTGAATTTCATCAAAGTCAGCCTTTCTGCAACTATTAAGATGATCAGATAATATTTTTCCTTTGATTTGTTATCAACATGCCTTAATTATATTTGAATATTAAACCAATTTGCACTCCTAGAGTAAACCTAACTTGAAGAGAAAGGAGAAATGATGGTGAGGGGGATATAGTAGTACTGCTTTTCTTAAGGAATCTTAAAAAGATTATATGTACCTAACTGAAAAGTTAGATAACAATAAACTTACATGCATATAATAATGATGACTATGACCAAAAAAAAAAGCATGATATGGAAACATCTCCAGGCCATTTGATTTTTAGATAAAAAATTAAAGGTGCAGGGCATGTATAGTATGCTACCTTTTGTGTTAAAAATCAGAGGTAGAAGAGACTTATTGTCGTATGATTATATAAGCATGAAACTCTAAAGGAAAAACAAACTAACAATAGTTACATATGGGGCTAAAGTGAGAAACTGACAACAATTTTCAAAGTGCTTGTGTGTATTTTACTTTTGAACCAATAAATATATTAGCTATTTTTAAAGATTACATCAGAAAAGCAAGTTGACTAAATGACTATACAGATTAAAACAGAGCAGATTCATTTGTAAAAGTTAAAATCAGCAGATTTGTAAAAAGTAAGTCTGCATTTTTTTCAGGACTAAACAATTGGTTAAAAAAGAAAAACTATTAGAATGTTAAGATTATGTTCTATCCAAGGTTGAGAACAACAATGATGGACCAGAATATTCATTTTCTGACTCCTGAAACATTCACTGCTCAGATGTGTGACATACATAAAATACCTTTTATTTAATGTAACTCACGTAGTCAAAACACTCACCTTGTTCTGAATGAAGAGGAATAGAAGTTTTGTGACACTCAGTAAATCCAGCATGAGAACTCACATGTTTCAAAGTGTTTTCAGAAGGAATATCATTCTGCACAGGGTACACATACACAATGTTAAAACAATTTTAACTAAATTTCATACCACTGTTCTAAGTAGTATAAGAGTCTCTGGATCTATTTAGCTCAATATACTTTAATCTACCTGGACTCCAAAGAGTATATTACAAGTTACAATTAGTTTCTTCAATATCAATCTCAAAAACTGCCATCAAAATAACCTACTTGCTTATCGTTCATAAATCTACCTGAATGAATCCTTTTCCATAGTAATACAAATTCATAAAAAAGTTGGGGAAAAAACAGGAAACAATTTGGAAAATAATAAAACATCAATTATCCTAAAAAAGAAAAAAACTACTATTTTACACTAAAATTAAAAGTGATAACAACAATTTGGAGGGTAAAGGAGTGGAGGGGAAATTTATCTGGGGGATTTTTGGTAGCTTTGTTATTGATTTGTATAAGCTATTTGTATACCAAATATTTATCTGATCATTATTTGTCAAATTTGTTTTTTTAAATTTATCTATCTATGCTTCATATTTTTAAGTACTCATCTCTCTACATCTTTCCCTTAATATTTGTTTAAAAAGCCTTCCTGACTTTGCTTTAATATTTATATTTTCTTAGGTTTTTTTATGATTTCAATTTTTATATTAAATCTGGAATTCATTGAGCTCATAAAGTGATATGAAACAGAAGTTTCCAAATTTCTACCCAGTTGTCCACTTTGTGTGTTTACTGACAAAGCATTCCTTTTCGCATTGATTTCTAATTTTACCCTTATTAAATTCTAATTTGTAGAAGAGTTATTTCAGAGTCATCAAAACGTTTCACTAAATATTCATGTTTCAACTGTAGCACCTGTATAGATATTTTAGTATCTAACAACTAATTCCCCCTCATTTTCTTCTTTATACCTATTCATTTTTCCAGATGAACTAATGAATTTCGTTAAACTAAAGAGGGTGAGCTGATATATTCATTTTGTTTCTTTTTAACTATAAACGGGTCACACTATTATGTACTTTAAAATATTTCCAAACCTCTACCACCCCTGAGAAACAATGGGTTTTAAAATGTTACTACCAAAATAAACTATTACTTTCATTAACAAATTTAACACATCTCAAGAAAATTAAACTTTTCTACCTTTGATGCTTCACAGTCTTCACATTACAGCTGATTTACTTAGCCAACAAAAAGTGTTAACCTTCCTTTGGTCACAAAGCAACTCTAATTTCCGTTTTGATTTTAGTTGCTTCTTTTGGAACCAGTTCTAGTTATTTTTTGTTTTGCTTAAGTACTTTCCTTGATATACTCTTTGATGCAGTGACACATCAATTTTATAGAACCATGTTGGACAGAAATTCCAGTATGGGACTGATGAGTGAACTTCAGGTATCTGTATAATTCTATACCTTAAAAGCAGAAACATATATTTGCATTTTTTCCTGGAGTGGATCTAAAGCTTTTATTAGATTTTCAAAGGGATGTAACCCACAAATGTTTAAGAACTCAAAGTCTCTGACCAACATGAGCTAGAACTCATTATTCTATTAGCATAGTTCTTTTTCTCTAAGTAGATTACTCAAAATTGTTAAACTGAAAACATAGCCACCACTTTTCCTGCCACTCACAGAAACTTATTTCTTTTTGTTTTTAGCAGGAAGCTATCTGCGCCCTTAAAAATTTTCAGCATACTTCGGCTTTAAGCTCATTTAATAGGGTCACTGTTAAAAGGTGCAATCTGTGGGGAAACCCTAACATTTACCGTTTCCCACTAGGAAATGTCCATTTATCTTAAATGATTTCTCAGATATAACAAGTACTTCATAACAGCAAAATGATGCCATCAGAGTGTGGTGATAAATTCTTTCAACTGCTGCTGTAACACCTTGTTAAAGATATATTAAGAGTTCAATGAAGTAAAAGTTAGAGAGTAAAAGTAACAGCCTAAGTCAGGGTAACTATTACTAACGATCAAGAGAAGCAGAAGTACTAAAAAAACATTTAGGAAGCAAAACCAGTTAAGACTTGGCTGTTGACTGGAAGGGAGAAGTAAGAATGCAAGTTTGCCCTGGTAAACTAGAATGCTGACATTATTAACAGAGGCAGGAAATACAGGAGAAAAAGAAATATGTCTGCTGAGCTTAAAGTATTTCAGATCATCATGATGATGGATGGTCTCTGCTAACTGTGTTTTTTCTGAAAAACATGTTTAATTCTATTTTGAACTAAACCCCCAACCAACCAAATAAACTGCACTGCTGTAAGGATTTACTTACAGATAACATTTGTTTTATCTTGTTTGATGTTTCTTTAAACCTCTGTAAATCCATGCTATCTCTGTGTCCTAAAAAGAAGGAGGGAGAAAGATTACCACAAAAAGTACTTGTTTATTTTGATCTATCAAAATAATGATTGCCTAGTCTATTCAAATATATGATTTATATTGTGTTTTAAGTAGTTTTGATGGCTCTGCAGTTTTCTGTAGCTTTCTTGATAGTGAAAATACTTATTAAAAGGTTGGAGAACATGAGCTGTTCAGTTTACAGTAATAGGATCCTAAGAGTCCTACAAGTGATCTGAAGTGAACTGCTCACAATTTAAAAGGAGGACAATCATTTGATTATCAGAGTGTGTGTGCGTGTCAGTCACTCAGTCGTGTCTGACTCTGCGACCCCATGGACTGTAATCTGCCAGCTCCTCTGTCCACGGAATTTCCAGGCAAGAACATTGAACTGTGTTGCATTCCCTTCTCCAGGGGATCTTCCCGACCCAGGGATCAAACACGGGTCTCCTGCACTGCAGGCAGATTTACCGTCTAAGTCACCAGGGAAGCTTTTGTCAATAAAAAAGCATTATATATTAAGATGTTTATTATACATATGACACATGCATATTACATATAAATACAGATATCAAACATAAGGATACCTGTGTATCTACACATATCCATCCCAGTGGCAATATATTAACAAATAGACTAAAATGTGTTTTTTAAAAATCAAATGGGATATATTTAATGTAGGAAGAATCATCTCTATAAACCACAGTGAACTCAGTCTAGCAGTAGAGATCAGCATGCTCAGTACCTAGATAAATCATGGGGTTGGCCCTAATGTGGAGACTTCACATAGATATAACACATTCTCTGAAAGATCTCTATACATGTTCCATGACTAGGTAAATTCCTAGGCTAGGAAGCCACATATAGTGTTAAAGACAAGGCTAAGAAGCCACCTGATGGAAAAATTCAAACCCAAAGAGACAGAGCACCTTCTTCAATCCTTGGAACACTCTGGTTATGTCCACAAACAACTCAAGTTGTTTTCTAAGAATTCTTTCTTAAATACTTTTATCTTTAATAATCTAAGAGGAAGGCTGTTAAAATACTACATTCTACGCATATCTGGGATCTGATTGGCTCTATAAAGCATCCTCTCTTCACCTTTTCCTTTCACACGTGGCATAATGTCAACATTTAGATAACAAACTATCATCAAAAATGAAACAAATAAAGCCTTAAACATACAAACCAAAATTTTAGTTATTTCTTTCTTCTTGCCTTAACTGCCAAGTTTTTGAGCAGCCCCCTTTCCACTGGTACTTCACTTTCTCTCCTCCCATTCACACTATATTTCACTATAATCTGGCTTCTCCCTCCATCACTTCCTTCACCAAAACAGTTTCACCAAGGTCACTGATATGTTATCACTGCCAAAAGATACATATTTCCAGTCCTGATTTTATTTGAGGTGAGGTCTAAGACTGAATCATTCCTTTCTGAAATGCTCTCCTCTGGGTATATAAATGGGTTGGCCATAAATACTCATTTTTCAAGCAGAATCTTAGCTTTCCCTATAGTCCTAATGTAAATATTAGTAATATAACCTTTCATTCTCAAAGGTGTACTAGTTTGAATGAAAAACTATACGTTCATTGTATTTATAAAACACTGTTCTTTGCCAGTCACTTTTAGCCTCCTCTTTCCCTTTGTATTTGAAACTTACAAATCACTCAAGTTCTTTCAATGAAAGTTGATTACTAAGAAACTATCCTCAAGTTTGAAAGACAGAATACAAATAAGTTTTCCACACAATCACTATTTAAGTTGCACCAAAGAGGTATGTGCTAATATAACTATTATTACAGCCCATTTCAACCTATTTCCCCTACTTCTGATTCCTTTAAAAACTTCAGGACTATACTCTACGAAGATTGTCCACTTGTCACACAGTTACATAATTTTATTAATTGGCAATTTATTTTTATTTCTATGGTGATAATCATAATTTAAAAAAATACTGTTGATGTACAAATATCAGTTTTCCCAAACTTACCTACAAATGCTCCAAATTCTATGTTATCTCCCTCTGCAGCTTT
This sequence comes from Cervus canadensis, assembly GCF_019320065.1. Taxonomy (NCBI): domain Eukaryota; kingdom Metazoa; phylum Chordata; class Mammalia; order Artiodactyla; family Cervidae; genus Cervus; species Cervus canadensis. Next base: position 55,610,021 of record NC_057391.1, on the reverse strand, counting down.
GGAACAAACAGTTTCTTGATCTTTGGTTACAGTTTCCAAGTGGCCTTTACAACTTGGCTGAGATGGTGTACTAACAAAAAATTTGGTTGGTGGGGATGATAGATGTGGTATACTGTTAGATGAATTGCCTGGTTTTTGATTTTTACTAAACATTTTTAAGGTTTCTACTCCATGTATTCTCTGTCGCAGCTCTGGAGGAGAGACAGCACTTGGGAATAAGGCACTGCAAGAGGAACCAGCCTCTGGAAAACTGAATTCTTTTCTCTGGGGTATTACAGGTAAATCCTGACCAAATATGTTACATTGGGAATCTTTTTCATCTTTCATAAAAATATTACAAAGAAAAGGATTATTACTTTCAAGACCACCTTGAGGAAGAGAGGAACTAAGTGTATTTACAACGCTGTGCTTTTTCCATACAGAAGGTCTTACAGGACCATCATCAATAAGGTTTTGAGCTAAGTGTTTGGAAATGCTCAATTCGCGTGTGATTTCATTGTGAACTTTGCTAGCTTCTGAAGCTTTCTGGGCAGTGAGTGTTTTTAATGTATCTACAGTCAGGGCTGAAAGATCCTGCAAATGACCAATTTGAGAATCTAATGATTGTAATGATCTTTTGATATAGTTGACACGATCTCCAACTTCTTTAACCTGAATGCACATCTGTTCCACTCTGTAATGGAAACACAGGCATTTTACAAATGTTAAAAATAAATGGTTTAGAAATTATTTCTGTAATCTTAATAAATGATATTGATAAAAAAACTTTACATGCACTCAAACAAGGTAAGATATAAAATCTTGTACAATTATTCATTTATAACAAGGCATACCTTATGTTTAAGAAAAAACCAGTGCTAATCCTACTGTAATAAAAATACAAGATTTCAAAACAGGCTTTTGTGCCACAGGCTATTTATTCCCACATCAGAGTAACACAAGAGTGTTCAACTACATATACATAGAATTACTATTACCATTACTGTAACTACACAAACACCATATACTTTTAGAATGTAGCAAAGCTAATGGAAAGAAACAAATGTTTTACATAATTAAAGACATAATAATTAAGACATAATTATTTTAAAACATAATTATTTAAAATAATTAAATAGTAATTTTTCTCCACCAACTAGTAAAGAATATTAACTCTTTTCTGCCTCCTGTAACAAGGGTCCAAAAATATTAAGAGACTGACTGACTTACATGAAGTAAACAATTGATCTGTCTCCCAATATATAATGTAAAACCATTACTAAACTTGTTTGACAAACACAAATCGCACAATGACCATGTTAAGAGAGACAAAACTAACAGAACACACTCTGACATAAAACCAGTTATAATTAAAGAGTTTCTGAACCTTTCAAAAGTGACACGAATTCTCTCTTCACTCCCAGAATGAAATTTGTCATCTTTTTCATTAAAATACATCTCAACACACTGCTCTTCAAAATCATGAAGCTTCTTTTGATCTTCTTCTGTTAAAAAAAGTTCTATGGAGGGAAAAGGAAAAAATAAACGAGGACATCAAGATAAACTTTACCTAAAGAGTTCGTAAGATTATGTAAATCATCTGCAACTGTTTCCTTACTAAAAAACTTACTGTTTCTGAAGCCACAGACAAGTCATTTCTACTTCTTTCTTCACTCACAGTGTGATGTCAGCAGAAGAGTTTCTGGTATTTCCTCCTGTTCTAATTTCCTTTTCCTGTGAAACACCCTTTCTCATCTATCTCTCTCACCTCTCCCTCACATACTCAGGTAGAACAATTTTAAAAATTGAAATGGTAGAACAAAAAGTCACTGTAAAATTTTAGGCAGAGTTTGACTACATCTCATGTAGTGTACAAAGTATACTAAAAGTGTTATTGTTTATGTAGCAGTCAAAATGGTTTATAGGACAACAAGTGTTATGGTTTATATTAGCATTTTAAGAAAACTAAATTGAGATGCCATATCAAAAAGCAAGTTTAATGCTAAATTTACTTTTACAGATAACCATATTGCACTTAAAAATATGTTATGCTTAAGCAAATCCAAAAGCCTTTACAATAACATAAATTAACCAATTAAGTCTTCTGAATAAAATTAATATTTAGCTTTCAGTATAATACTGGCATGTGATAAAAACATTTGCCTTAATATACTTTACTTACTTGGTCCATCCGAAGTCTTATCTTTTTTCCTTCTTTTACATATGCAGCAAAAAAGAGAAACTATATGGCTGAGAATGATAAGTGGTGGAGGCAGAACTGGTTTCTCATGATAAGCCATAATAAAATGATAACGTTGGTACTTCCATACAATATTGGAAATTGCCTTCACTTGCAAATACACATTGCTTAAATAACAAAGAATAAACAAACTTAGGTAAGCACATTTTAAAGTTTGAAGTACTAAAATTTTACTGTAATTATGTTCTAAACAAGGATTCAAAGGAGTATCCCAATATAAAAAAGACTAAAAGGCAAATGAGAAACTGGAAAAAACATATGCAGCAAAAACATAAACATATTGATATTGTTGAGGGTCTTAATTACAAACCAACTAAAAAATAGGCAGAAAGTATGATTTTAAGCTTTTAAAATGGTATATAAATGACAAAAACATAAGAAAATATTCAGTCTGAAGTAACACACTAACTGCAAATAAAAATAAGACTCTTAAGTGCTATAAAATAAGCAACCATCAAAAAGATAACACCTCCTATTAGCACAGATTTGGGGAAACAGGCAGATTTTGACTTACGTGCAAGAAGCCCAAAATATAAATACACTGAATAGTTCTACTTGCAGGAAAACACTCTAAGGAAATACATAAGGACTGATTAAAAAATTTAACCACAATGTGGTTTTGGGGAAGAAAAAATTATAAACAATCAGATGGAGCAATAAAAACATACTGGCTTAAAAATCATGGTCTATATCATGGAATACTAGGCAGCCATTAAAAAACTGGAGAGGGGTATTTATTAATGCAGGAAAAATTCATGTTCTGCTTACTTAAAAACAGTACACAAAACTATAAGAACATTGTTTTTGAAAGAAAAAAATGGTTCATATATGCTCATAAAAGATAAAGATGTACATCAAAATACTAAGAATGGGATTACTGAAGAATTTTCTATTTGCCTTTCTGTTTTGTGTATTGTACATGTATACCCTGACCATTGAGTAATAAATCCCAAATGTTAAATTTATAAAAGAATGGAATGCTGAAAGGTAGAGTCTCAAACTTAGAACTGATTTGATTTTGAAAAAGCATGCTTTATTTATAATTGTCAGAAATAATTCTTAGTAGTTTAAGTCTCAATATAATCATATTTAAAATTTTGAATAGTTCCTTCAAAAAGAAAACTGTGTATTAAATGATCTCATTACAATAAGCAGCTGAGTAAAATTCTTACTTGAAAAATGCAATGAGAAGATTGACCATAATGATATACTGTACAAAGAGGTAGACTGCTTGAAGAAATGGAGTCAACCATGTCCCAGGACCACAGATATGAGAGATAGTGGAATCATTTGCACAAACTTTAGAGAGAGAGAAAAAAGAATTAAAACACAGTAACTTAGCAGTTATCTGCTTCTAGTCAGTATTGGTATACATTTGTTTGAAGGAAGTTTTGATTATGTATAAATCTGTTTAACAGATTCTAGCAAAAGCTTCTGGGCAGGCAACCATATAAACACAGAAGAATTTTGTGAGGGATGCGGGTACTATTTTACCACTCTATTCCACACAAGGAAGTATATTTCCATATTATGTCTACCCTTCAAGGTAGGGTTTAGCCAGAGGAGCATTAAGGAGAATAAAATTCTGAGATTCAGCCACACATTCTATAAGAAAAATAACTGAACCATAAAAGAGTATGATTAAAAAAAAAAAAGAGTATGATAAACTCATAGTACATTTACAAACATGAAGACTACTGAGTTTAGTTTATCATGCCACAAAACAGGGTTGAAGGAATGGTTAGTGTCTCTCAGATACACAATGATTAGATTTTAATTCCTTGCTTTTTACTGCCTCCACCTGGAATGTTTCTGAAGCTATAACATACCCGGATTAAGGAGGGGAAGAGCTTTAATAGCCACCACAGAGTTATGAGGAGTAAGGTAAAATAAATTCAAGTACGGCAAGGATTAAAATTAAATAATCATCAATTAGTGACAAGTTTTATACAAATATTTATAATACACTTAGCACCTGGTACTTTCTAAGCATTTTACTTATTTAATTTGGCCTCATCTTGCAGCATACAAAATCTTAAGTTTCCCGACCAAGGATCGAACCTATCCCTCCTGCAGTGGAAGGACTGTCTTAACTGGACTGCCAGGAAAGTGCTTGTATGCATTTTAAAAATATACACCACTGAAATTCTCTTTATGGCTGTATCACTCCTTTCAAATAAATGGTTTTATGGGCAAACTGATGCATACTGTCCTTTCACTCTTAAAAAAATTTTCAAATCTATTTCTATTTTATTCAGATTAGTTTGATGAAGCAAATACCCAAGAAAGAAAATGCAGGAGACTAAAAAACTTTATCTAATGCTTTATAACTACACTAGAACCACATCAGAAAAAGAGCAGACAATAAAAACCTGGAAAAGAAACCAAAAAGGAAACCATTAAACACAAAATTTTATTAGGCTGGTAAAACCTGTTTTAATCAACGTCTGATAACAACTGGTGACCACTATGTTACCATCCTCTGTTCCAATCACCTATAAATAGGTGGGTAAAGAGCAACACAGGAATAGGAAGAGAGAGGAGTAAAGTAAGATGGAAGAGAAAGAGCAAGACAGAACACGAGCAAACTAACAAAAGTAAGATTCTGTAACTCAATGTGGAGGTCAGAAGAACATCCCTGAAAGTCTGCATTATCATCTATGTTCTCAAGTTGTCTTCTCGCTCAGCCACTCAGTTGTGTCCGACTCTTTGCAAAACCATGGACTGTAGCATGCCAGGATTCCCTGACCTTCACTACCTCCCGGAGTTGCTCAAACTCAAGTCCACTGAGTCAGTGATGCCATCCAACCATCTCATTCTGTCATCCCCTTCTCCTCCTGCCCTTAAACTTTCCCAGTATCAGGGTCTTTTACAATGAGTCAGCTCTTCGCATCAGGTGGCCAAAGTATTGGAGAATCAGCTTCAGCACCACTCCTTTCAATGAATATTCAGGGTTGATTTCCTTTAGAATTGACTGGTTTGAACTTCTTGCTGGCCAAGAGACTCTCAAGAGTCTTCTCCAGCACCACAATTTGAAAGCATCAATTCTTCAGGGCTCAGCCTTTCTTAGGGTCCAACTCTCATACCTGTACATCAGTACTGGAAAAACGATAGCTTTAACTACACGGACCTTTAACCTTTGTCTGCAAAATGATGTCTCTGCTTTTCAATTTGCTGTCTAGGTTCATTGTAGCTTTTCCTTCAAGAAGCAAGCATCTTTTAATTTCATGGCTACAGTCACCATCTGCAGCGATTTTGGAGCCCAAGAAAATAGCCTGTCACCATTCCCATTGTTTCCCCATATATTTGCCATGAAGTGATGGGACCGGATACCCTGATCTTATTTTTTGAATGTTGAGTTTTAAGCCAGCTTTTTCATTCTTCTCTTTCACCCTCAGCAAGAGGTTCTTCAGTTCCTCTTAGCTTTCTGTCATTAGGGTGGTGTCATCTGCATATCTGAAGTTATTGATGTTTTTCCCAGCAATCTTGATTCCAGCTTGTGCTTCATCCAGCCCAGCATTTCACATGATGTACTCTGCATATAAATTAAATAAGCTGGGTGATAATATACATCCTTGATGTATTCCTTTCCAAATCTTGAACCAGTCCATTGTTCCATGTCCAGTTCTAACTGTTCCTTCTTGACTTGCATACAGATTTCTCAGGAGGCAGGTAAGGTGGTCTGGTATTCCCATCTCTTTAAGAATTTTCCATTTTGTTGTGATCCACAGAGCCAAAGGGTTTAGCATAATCAAGACGTTTTTTTGGAATTCTGTTGCTTTTTCTATGACCCAACAGATGTTGGCAATTTGATCTCTAGTTTCTCTGCCTTTTCTAAATGCAGCTTGTACATCTGCAAGTTCTTGGTTCACATATTGTTGAAGCCTAGCTTGAAGGATTTGAGCATTACCTTGCAAGCATAAGTGCAACTGTGTGCTATTTTGAACTTTCTTTGGCAGGTGCCCATCTTTGGGACTAGAATGACTTCTAGTCTTGTGGCCACTGCCAAGTTTTCCAAATTTGCTGGCATACTGAGTGCAGCACTTTAACAGCATCATCTTTTAGGATTTGAACTAGCTCAGCTGGAATTTCATTACCTTCACTAGCTTTGTTCATAGTAATGCTTCCTAAGGCCCACTTGCCTCTTTAAAATAATAGAATAACCTTAAGCAGAGAATGTATTGAAAGGTGAATTTTAAAATTCCATAGTATATATTGATACAATCAACTAGTCAATTCCATTATGCTTGCCTTGTTTAGACATAGGTAACCTGAAGCCAATTTGAGGTAATGAGATAAAAATACAGGTTCAATAGGGAGCCTCTTGGAAATGGGACATTTTCCCCTGGAGAGAACTATGGAAAACAGTGTCTCTTTCCTCCTGCTGCTAATGAGAGAGTCTTACAATTATAAAGGAAACCCTTTTTGAATCAGACACTGATTACAGAGCACTGGGATGAAAAGGAACAGGTGTCCTTAACTATCAGTTAGCCAATCACAAAGACACTCTAGCACTTTCTGTTATGTAAGTTAATATATGTCCTTATTGTGTAAGCCAGTTTAGGCTAAATTCCATTATTTGCAACTAAAAAAAATTTTTAAATACTTTTTCAATTAATGTTTATGTTTCTTCTGAGATTAATTAATGTATTGTGGGAAGGCTAAGGTTTTAACACCTTAATTTGTGAAAATACACAGTATTACTATAATGCAATTCTGACTTTAACATAAGATAAATTCATACACATTAAATCCTTACCATCAATTTCATAGGCATAAACTTCACCAAAAATCATCCAGTATGGATGAAAAACTATATCTTTAGCAAGAGTCCAAGAAGGTGCTTCACGAGGATAAAGTATTGCCTTTCTGGGAACACCAAAACTAAGTAACACAAGAGCCATAATCACTACAATGTAGAACATATTGGCCACCTGTTAAAAAAATGAACACTGTTAAAATACATGGGGATTTATACACACAAATAATTCTTCATCTTAAAAAAGAATTTCTAGTATTCCAATAGATAATTTGAATCTTTGAGTTTCTTTTTATTCCTAGCAGTAGCATTCAGGAAATCTCATCACTATATAAACCTGAACATAAGAGATATTATAGAAAAACTGATCTGTGACATCAGGCAAGTCATAGGCATCTTCTATATATTGAACCATAACATAGGCTCAAACTGGAGTCTGCCTATCTCATGTTCATGAAGCCTTTTAAACAAGTATAGACATAATGAGCAGATGCAAGGAACCAATTTCCGTGAAAGTTCTTCCATCCTGAACTCTATCATGGTGCCTTGTCTCCTGGGCTGTGAAAACCTTCTAAGAGGTAAATACAACAACAAACTGAATTATCAGTATGTGTGTCTAAAAAAGAACTGATCCTCATATCTGGTTAACAAACCCTTTTGCAAGTCAGGTGGTGTGCAATTATTTAATTTCAACAAAATTAAAAAGAGCCTAACTGAGCTATCACACAATACATCATTAAAAAACAATTTTTATTGCTAAATCACAATGTGAATTTTGACATCATTACTCAGGAATTTAAATAATAAAGTGAAATGCAATAAGAAAACTTTAATTTCTATCCACTGATTTATGTGTACATGTATTCAGCACTTACATATAAAAAAGTGAATGTAGTCTCACTCTAGCAATATGTAGTAATATTCATCCACAGAAAATAATCTAAGGGGAAAATCCCATTCAAGAGACTACATGTATAATAAATCTGTATTTTAATCTACTATGAACTAACAATAATTGCAGTAATAAATCAACCTAAAGTAAGTTATTATAACATTTTCATATATGTTTTGAACAAGTATACAGTGAAAGTAGAAATGGAAGGTGAGACAGTAAATCTAGAATAGATGGAGAAATTATAAAACATTTACTTAAATATAATCATATAGTCTTGATCCTTTAGCTTTAAAATTGTTAGATCTGCTAACAAATTTACTTTTAAAATTAAGTCAGAGTCCCTATAATCTGTAATCAAAGAATCCTAATACATTCTCCCAAGATTCCATTTTTTTACTTATAAAATAGTTAAATAATATCTTAGTTGACCATTTAAGAGCACTACTAAGAGAATGTATGCTTTCAACAAACAAAATCTTGGGATAAAAGATTTTAAAAGGCAAATAATTCATCAAAACATTATTCATGGCATTTGCTACAATTTGAAATCCAAATATATATCTGTAATTAAAGAAAATGCCCAAATCAAAACCCAAACCTGAAATATTCTAAAATTATACAAGGTGTATTGGCTGATGATTCAGAGGTCTCTGGACTGCATACCTTTTCATGTAAAGCCTATTTGACAATCTTAACTCCCCTACTTTTCCTGGAACTACCACTACTTCATGAAACAATGCAAAATGATGAATAGTGAGTACTCCTTTAATGTAACAAATAGTAAACTAGTAATTTTTAACTAGGGAGAGCTGGATACACTCTCCTAGAGGGAAATAGTGTGAAAAAGCAAATGTAATAATAAAACTCTATATTCAAAAACCACAAAAATTTTGTTTTCATAATGCAAAGTAATGCAGATAATCCTGTACTGGATTACTCAGAAGGGTTACTTAGAAGATAAATATAATCTAGAAGACCAATCTTCCAAGATTAAGGAAAATGGTTTCAAAAATTCTAGGAACAGATTTTTATAAAGGGGATAGATATTTTAAAAGAATTGAGAAAAAGCATAATATATAAGCCCATTTGTGAAATTTAACACAAATAAACACATGTAGTCATATACATGTCTTTTTTCCCCTATACATGTCTTGAAGAATGGAAAGGTTTACATCAAATTGTTAACACTGAATATCTCTGGAGGGTAGTCTGTCTGCTCTTGCTAAAATTTTAAATAGTAATTTTAGAACAAGGAAAGAAGTTACTTTCACAAAAGCAACAGAAGCATAACAAAGTCTGTCTTTTACACCACTAAAATCTGAAAGCTATTTATGGCAAGAGTAAGCCCAACACATTTTAGATTTTTTCAGTTCAAAGCAAAAAAAAATTGCACATTAAATCTGACATCTATATTTAAAAAACAGAATCTGCCAATTGGTTAAGCCTATGAGCAAAAGCAAATAGTGGGCATATTATATCAGGAAAAGATCAGACGTGCTGGTTATAAATTTTAAAAACAGTCTGGATCAGTAAAGATAGGAAGAAAGAGTTATCTAAAGATATAAACCATGACAGTGTTTGCTTAGTGACCATTATCTTGCAAAGTACATTAATAAGGGACAAGGTTAGTGTGATGAGTTGGGAGTTGCACATGACAAATCCTTGCAAGACTTTTTCAGACTGACCCTCTGGTTAAAAATCATCGTAACAAACAACCTGACTTACCTGTTTTCAACATCCACACACTGAAAAGTAACTCCAAAATGATAAGGAAAGACAGAAAAATGTCACCGTACTTTCATGGTAAAGAAAAATCAAAATTTAGGGGAAAAACTCTTCAATGGTTTCCCTGTATTTTTCTTCTCTAAAGTCCTACTTTTCAACGTTCTATATACTCGAAGCTACGCCCTCTCTTCCATCCAATGTGCTAACAAACTGTACCTTACCATAAAAGAAGTTCCAGACAGGCTGCTCCTTTTTATTCCCATCTATCTCAAGCTTTTGAAGATTAGTTCACATTTCATTGCTTTATAAGAAAAACCTCCACAGACTTTTCTCTTTCCATGAATCCCTATATCCCCTTAACTTAATCAATCAACCACATTGATAGTTTACTAATATCTCTTATTTCCTAAAATCCCTTATGTAGGACAGGCTCCTCAAGCTAGATTTATGTAACTGTTAAAAATAATGACAGGACTCAAAAAGTCAAAAAAGAAAAATGTGATTTCACAAAGTTCAGGGACAATATCTTAATACCTTTGCACTGTCTTGCACAGCAGTGAGAATATAATAAACATTAAAAACTACTTGTTGAATTTTTACTGTTTTTTAAATCCATAATCTGCTAAGGATATAAAAATCAGGGAAAAAAATCTTAAGAACCAACCTTTTAAAGTACAATTAATGTTCACTATTTTTACATTGTTTTTTTCCTACTTGAAATGGCTTTATCCATCCAAACAACAATTATTTAGTTAAGGAGATTCTACAATGTGACAGGGACTATGATAAGTATTATAGATACAAAGGTGACTAACACCAAAGTTCCTACTCCAATGAATTTCAAGTCTAGAGGAGAATGTAAATAATCCAATAAAAACGTAGTTTAAAATAAAGTTAGACACAGATAAATATTCTGAAGGGAAGAACATGGGTGCCATAAAATTATACAGTTAATAAACTTCATCCAGTTGAAAAATACAAAAATTTCTCCTTGAAAAAAAAATGTTAGAGTCAAGATCTGAATAATAAAACTAATTACTCAAAAAACCTAAGGATATGAGTATAGATGAGGATGACCATTTTACACACACACACAAAAAGAGCTATTCTTGGTTCTCTGGAAGGGGCTCTGTTAAAGAAAAAAGACAAAAGGCATATATGACTAAAGCACAGGCAAGAGGTCAAAAATGGTAAGGGTAAAGTTCAGAAAGAAAGCAAGGAAATGTTACTACTGGTGGAAACTAGGTAAAGAGTACACAGAATTGCTCTGTCTTATTTCTTTACAACTGCATGTAAATCTGTAATTATTCAAAATTTAAAGGGAGGGAAGGAAGGGAGAGAGAGGAAGGAAGGAAGGAAACCAACAGTCAAACTGGGCAGGGCTTATGCGTTTCATTAAGTACACTGATTCTAGGAGTAATGGAAACCACCAAAAAAACATTTTTTAAGAATGAGAAGTAACATGTTCAGATTGGCATTTTGAAATATTACTCTAGCTATTATATAGATTGAAGACAGGCCAGAGTGCTTATGAGTAAACAGATTACTAGACTATTGCTGGTACCAGATTATGACAGATTGGATTAGTGTGGTGGCAGTAATGATGAAAATAAATTCATAGATTAGACCTGGAAAATTTATATTTTTTTCAAATAGTCCTAACACTTAAAAGTAGCATTTAAAAATTAAAGTATTTCAAGATAAAACAAATAAGATTTTGTAACCTTATCCTATCAAACAGTTTCTTCAAAAGTTAACATCCTAGGAAATGGTTTATTTCGAATATGAGGCAAATAAACATGAACTATCTATTCTCTGATTCAAGTAAAACTGTATTAGTAACATTTTTATGATTCTAAGAAAAAATACCAATAAACCCATGAGTATTATCAGACACCTCTCAACTTACCATTTTTCCAATCATCATTACATAAGGTCCTGCCTGTTGATTTACAGCTAGAAAATCTAGCAAACGCACATACCAAAATATTATGTTAAGACAGTAAATTAATCTTCCAGCCACAAAAACATGATTATCATATGCATTCTCAAAGTTCCATTTTGCTCCAAATCTTAGTCCAAATCCAATGAAGAAAGAAATTATGGCAATTGTATCACTGATATTGAAGTAATCACTAAACCACACTTTAATCTTCTGGCTTATTTTTCCAGCTTCAGACATAAAAATCTAAAGGTTAAAAAATAATAATAATCAATTTATTCCTATTAAAACATATACCAGAATTCAATTATAATAGCACATTAAATTTTATATATCTTTTAATATTTCAAAGTATTTTTGACTGTCTTGGTATTTGATCACCAAAAAAATTCAGTAAGATATCAGAGACATATTTCTTATCCTCATTTTCTATGTATAGGGGGAAGAAAGACCCACAGATAAATAACCTGTTCAACCAAGGTCATCCAATTAAGACACTGTAAATTCTGGATTAGAACAAAGATCCCTAGGCTTGGAATGTGAGATACTTTTGAAAAGTTGTTTTACTTTTCACTGAAACAACACCAGCACATTCAACCAGGATCTTCCAAAAGTGCCTTATTTGCAGAAAGTAAACAACTCAATGGTTTAAATTGCTATACTTAGCTCTTCTCTTTGATGTAAAATTTTTTAAAAAATTTTATGTGGGAAATGGTAATACATTTACAACTTCAAAATCACAGTGAATCATAAATATTGAAAAGTCTCCCATTCTTCTCCCCTAGCCAACTGATTCCCCTTCCCACTAGAGGCAACCACTTTTATTATTATCTAATGAATTCTTGCAGAGCTGTTTTATGAATATACATTTAAAATAATTCTTTGCAATTTGCTTTTACCATTTAACAACTTAATTTCTTTAAACATATTAGTAAAACAATATATTTCATAAATACAGTGGCCATGGCACTCAAAGAATTTAAAATGCATAGTAAGTTATTTAATAAGATAAAGTCCTACAATACCTAAGTGGGAGGGAAGTACAGTGCCTTCTATTTTTGCAATTTCATATATTCTCTAAACGTAAAAGCACAGAGACATGAAATAATTCTGATGTATTTAAATAAGTGTGTTATAAAACAACATATATGTAGGTATCAGTTTAAACAGAAAGTTGTAAAGAGATTTTTAGAACTTTTCTCCCCTGAAAGTCAGGGTATTAGAAAATTTACAATTTTACACTGAAAACTCTGATAGACACAGGGATCTAAATCTAAATGACAATTCAATGGGCAATATAGTACACTTTGCTCAGTCGCTCAAACTGACTCTTTGTGACTCCATGGGCTGTGTACCCCACCAAGCTCCTCTGTCCCTGGAATTTTCCAGGCAAGAATACTCGAGTAGGCTACCATTTCCTACTCCAGGGAATCTTCCCAACCCTGCACTGGCAGGAGAATTCTTTACCACTGTGCCACCTGGGAAGTCCACAGGATACTTTAGAGGAGTGTAAAATAATAAACTACTTATAATTTACCTACCTGATTGGCTAGTATATTTAAAACTTCTTGAGAGTGGCAAAGATCATAAATATGAATGTTGAAATAAAAATCAAATCTACTTTTTGAAACAATCACTATCTTTGTAATTAGGACAAAGTTAACAACATACTAATCTCTATTCTTTGATCATCACTTTTAGAATAGCAAAACCAAACATTGTACACTTTAATAACATCATCACCTACTGAAATTATGAATAACACCTACACATACCCATACACATAACCAAAACAAACAAAACACCCTCCAACTACAAACTAAGTTACTGGTAGGAAAAACTAAAGACATACCTCACGGACTTTCTCAACAGCATAGGTAAAAATATAAGCAATAACAATCCATTCTTGGACTGAAGGTAATCGTTCCATTTGTACAAGAACCACAAAGGTATAAAGCATCAGAAATCCTAAGTATGCCAGCTAGTAAAAAAAAAAAAAAGATACGAATAAAATTGATTATAAAATGTAACTTACTATGAACATTTCTAAACATACACACAAAGAGAGACTAAACTAGTCCCTGTGAAGTATCTCCCAGCTTTAATAATTAGAAAAGTTTCAGAGGGAACTCTTTTTCCATGCAGACATTGCATTTATCAACCAATCATTTATAAATGGTCCCCAAGGTACAAATGTATTATTCTAGACTTTAGTTAACTTTTTAGTACTTCCCACAGGAAGAATTTTATAATACCAGGTTTATGTTCTCAGCATAGTCCACATAATTTCACTTATAACTAAAGTACCATAACATTTTAAATTTACTATAAAACTTCATCACTGTCATTCAGAAAAGCATACTACCTGGCTCCTCCTTCTCTCAACCAAGTAGTACTCCTAAGAAAGACAACTGGTATTTTCTTAGCTTCTGGTCACAGAGGCTGAATCCCAAGAAATGGAAACAAAAATGAAAAACAGTCTTCCTAGGTAAAAGAACATCCCACCTTTCAGACTCTTATCAAGAAAAATTATAAGGAGATAGTAAGGAACAATGTAAAATAACTTTCAAAGAATCATTTCATTTAATTTCAGAGGAAAACCCAGATTCTTTGACCCCTGAACAATTGTGGCTGAGAATTTTCTCATCCCTTTCCTTGCCTCTACAAGTCTTAAAATAAGTCATATCCTTGATTTAAGCCATGGCAGGGAAGGGAAGTAAAATGCAATAAGTAAAGTAAAAAAGAAATTCCTATAGTCACATGAATTGTCCACTTTTAGTCATTCATACGAAACCTATGTTATTTCCATTAGTGGAGACAGAATTTGGGGATTATATTAGATAATTCAAATTTGTAATTTTAATACCAGAACAAGATGGAGCAAGAAATTTTTTAAACTGAGAAGGAAACGTACAGAATTAATCTTAGATTAATGGGCCTGTGTGTGGGTGACAAAGCAATGATCAAAGAAACAAATTCTCAAACGTTCATCTCAGCATAAAACCATTTGCCTACTTTGGCAACTCAAAAAAAGCCTGACAACAATGAAAATGAAACCCAAAAACATGACAAAAAAATCAAAAACAACTGAAAATTTTTCTTGGTAAGAGAAGTGAAAACTTAGTCACTCAGCCCCTGGATAAAGTAACCAATCTTATATGTTTCTCAGATAGAATCCATTATTCTATTGACATGTATGCTCTTTAAGCTGGTAGGAAAATCTGTCTTTCCACTGGCAAGGAAAAAACCAATTATGTGACAGATAACCTAATGTGCACTACAGTGAAAGAAAGAAGCTATTATACCACTGAAAAATAAAACTGTATGATCTAGATTACCTGTATCACCATGAACTAACACTGTAAAAAGGTTTACTTCTAAAATTGTAATATTATCTACAAAGTCCCAAAGCACAAGGAAATTATATTTGTATCATAAGTTATCAACTGGAAAATGGCTTTCTAGGGATCTAAGTTATATCAAGATTAGTATGCACTCTAAACCAAAGGTACCCTTAAAGCCTATCCTTTAAAACATTTTTCTGGCTCCAAGGAGACCTGGGCTCCATCCCGGTGGTGTAGGCAGTGCTGCTCTACCCTCAGTCACTCGGGGAGGGAGCGGGGGCACCCTGGAGGGAACAGCTGGGAGCAGAATGCACTGCCCCACCCCAAGGCAGGAAGGAGTCCTGGAGAGGGTGCCCCCAACTGGGTAGAGTGGTACCCATTGCAGCCACATTCCCAGCCAAACAATACCTAAACAGGAGAATCTGGAGCAGAGAAAGGTTTACTGAAGGGCCATGCTTGGTTCATATCCCCCAAAACCCAAACTCCTGAATCTCTCCTGACAAAGTACTGGAGAGGTTGGCCTTTTCAGCATTTCAAAGTCAGCTTTGAAAGTCTGGCTTGTGGTGTGATAGGAGCCAGTGAGGGAGAAGTACAGACCCCTTTGAAGGTATGCTCTCAAGATGTTGATGTGATTCCTCAATATGATATGGATGAGAAAACAACACAGAGCAGGAGGAAGAGGAGGAAATGGCAGCTTCTCGGGGACTGCTGACATTTAGGATGTGGCTACTGATTTCTCTCAAGAGGAGTGGGAATGCCTGGACTTTGATCACTGGGAATTACACAGGAACGTGATGTTAAGGAACTACTGGGACCTGGTCTCCTTGGGTCTTACTGTCAGCCAGACATGTGGTCACCTTTTGTGCACAAAAGAAGGATCTCTAGAATGTGAAGAGAATAGAGACAACAGCCCACATATCCAGCTCTGTCTTATTATGACACCCAGGTTCTGATGACCAAAAAAGTAGGCGTGGAAGATTTGTTTCAAAAAAATGCTACTGGGAAAACATGAAAGCTGTCAACTTGGAAATTTAAACTGTAATAAATTGTGTAATATCTTAAGCAAGAGCTCTGTTATTCAATACCACAGCATTTATAATGGAATGACAAGCAATCCTTGCAGTAAATCAGACAATAACTTTGACCAAGACTCATATCTTATGAAACATCAGGGCACTGAATTTTCAGAAAACCATTCTAAAAGTAATAAATATAAAAATGTCTTTTATCAAAGCTCAACATTACTACATGTAACAGGATTCATATGGAGAGAAGACTTACAAATGTAGTGAATGAGATAAAGGTTTTAATCAATCGTTCATACTACACAGGAACACAACAAGTGTAATAAATCTGGGTAAGTCTTTATAAAAAATCTAAGTAGACACAGGAAAATTCGCACTAGAGGAAAACTTTTAAATGTAAAGAATGTGGCATAGCCTTTATATGGTGCTCAGAACTTACTAGACATCAGATAATTCATACTGGGGAGAAACCATACATATGTTAAGAATATAGCAAAGCCTTTACCCAGTGCTCAAATCTTAAGCAGCATCAGATAATTCATACTGCAGAGAAGCCTCATGAAAGTACAGAATGTTGCAGAGTCTTTGATCAGCATCCGTATCTTATTCAGCATCAAAGAACTCATACTGGAAGAAACCTCACCAATGTAAAGAATGTGGCAAAGCCTTTAACTGGCTCACATAAAATCACAAAATTCATAGAAAAGGAGGAAAAAAAACATAGTAGGAAAAAACTGTACAAATGCAGAGAATGTGACAAAGCCTTTAAGCAAAGCTGTTACCTCACTCAAAATCACAGAAACCATACAAAAGTAGTAAATGATGAAAGACATTAGTCCTAAGTATATACTTCAGAAAACAGCCAAAGAGTTCATAGTGGAAAGAAACTTGAAAGATGAAGAAAATGTAAAAGTACTCAATCAAAAATCAAATCTAAATAAATATCAGCAAACACAGTAGAAAGCATTAAAGTCAATAACTTTTCTAGCACTGCTCTAAATGAGAATACTATAGAAAATAATCTAAAGTTAAAGCACCTGTAAAACTTATTTGTTGGTACTGATCACAGATATTGATCCAATTTATTGTTGGTATTGATGCTGAGACAGGTATAACTATTATTAGCATCTTTTTTATACTAGTATTATTTGAGGTTATTTGAAAGTAATATAACTCCCAAATTACATGATATGCCTTTCTTTCTAGTGTGAATGTAAATTCATGTGTTTGACTGTTGATGCCTCAGAGATAAAAGAAGTTATATATTAGGTGGCAATCATTTATTTTCACTACTCCATGTATGTTTAAAGACTATAAGGTAAAATGTATAATGAAAAGCTAAATGGAGATGACACTTGTTGTTGATTTAAATCATTCTTATAGACGACTATTAGTTAAGTGTTCAGGGACTTATTCTTTGTACTAAAGAAAGAGAATCACTCTAAATTTAAGTAGCTGTGTCCATTTGCTTTTAAAGATAAAAAGATGGTAGTTCATTAAAATCCTGATAAACATTCACTAAATCAACAGAAGTCATAAATATTTGTTGACATGTTTGAAACAAATACATCTTCATCGAAAACTAAGAAAAATATAGGTAACCCTTCCATAAGAGGTTATAAAATTACTGTATATCCACATTTACCAAATAACTAGCCTTTTTTCTATAAACCATAAAAATCACAATTCTCATATCAGTCTATTAGAAGAATTCTTCTGAATTTCTATAAACTATATTTTGAGAAAAGGATCACAGGTTAATTGTTAAAGGTTTACTAAGACCATGTGTGAATTTAATATGTATTAATAAAACTGAATGATTTTTAATGTGGTTAAAAAAAATCTATTTTGCTCATACTACTTTAAACCATACCGTGTTACTAATTCAGAAAGATATATACACCCCATGTTCATAGCAGCATATTTACAACTGCAAAGATATGGAATCAACCTAAGTGTCCATCAATGATGAATGGTCAAAGATGTAGTAAATATATACAATGGAATACTATTCAGCCATAAAAAAGAATGAAAATTTTGCCATTTGCAGCAACATGGACTTAGTATTATGTTAAATGAAATAAGTCAGACACAGAAAAACAAAAACTGCATATTACTTATATATGGGATCCAAAAAATACAACAAACCAGTGAATTTAACAAAAAAGCAGCAGACTCACAGCTACAGAGAACAAACTAGTGGTTACCAGTGGGCAGAGAGAACAGGAAGAGAGGGACAACATAAAGGCAGGGGAATACGAGGTACAAACCATTAGGTGTAAGATGAGCTACAAAAAAGGAAATATGCTACAAGCATATCCTGTACAACATGGGACATACAGCCAGTATTTTATAACTATACATGGATCATATTGTGAATTGGTATATTATACATTTGTAACATATACTACTGTACATCAATTATACTTCAATAAAAAGAAACCATACCGTGTTAAACCAGAATTTTACAATTGGTGCATGATAAAAGGCATAAAACTTTCGTGTGATTGGAAGCTTTTTTGATTTTATTTGTATCTCCATTTCATTCTTCCCTTCATTCTTGTCCAACAGTCTTACTTCTTTAAATACTTCCTAAAATAAAAATAACATTTATGGTATATTTTCTCACAATAAATTTACATTTACTTTAAATTTTTTTCCCTCCTTACCATGGGAATCTCTTCTGCTATGTTTTGAAAGTTGTTTTCACTGTCTTCCATTGTCATTTGATGAGCATCTTGAGATTGTGGAATATGAGACATTTCAGCCTTAGTTTTATATTCTAACATTAATATGGCAGGTGGAACTAAAATGCTTAGTATGACCTAAAAATTTTAGAAACAGATAAGTTCACATTTTAAAACTAATGACTTTCAAGAATATAATAAAAGCAATAAAAAGGTATAAAAATCCAGGTTATTAGTTAGCCATTTTGCCCCTGATAGTATAGAGGAAAAAAACACTTCACTTTTCACTTATATATAAAGAGGCCCAAGTTGAACTGCTTTAAGGAATAATAAAATATTTGAGTATTACAAGGGTACAGAAAAAATTCAATAATTATTATAGACTTGTCCCATTAAAAAATCAGATTACAATTTGTTCAGAGAATACATTTTTGTTATAAATAAAATTCAAGCCTTATGAAATTGCTATGTGCTTAATTTTACCCTAAATCTCTCTGCGAGTGTTCCATGTCATAACGTGATTTACTCAAGTTGTTTCCTATAAACAAAAAGGTTTATTTCTAAACTTCTATGTATTATTTGCAAAATCTTAAAAACACAAAGAAATTATAATTGTGTATCAGGGTTTTCTATGACAACTGTATATCAAGGTTAATCTTTCACCATTATTTTTAGTGTATGATTAGTATTTATTATCCACTTATAATGGTCTGTGATTAAACTACTTGCATGATCTCTGCCTTCCATATTTCCGTGCCTTATTTAAGACATAACAAAAAGGAAAGTTTAAAGCAAAATCTCTCACTATAATGAAACTGAGAGTACCAGTTAATATTTTACCCAAATTTTTAACCATAAAAACCAAGCAGATCTAATATACGTGAAGTAAAAATTAAAAGTAACAGATTATTAAGTTAGTAGATATGGGCCAGGATCTAGAATTTTACAATCTAGGAATCATCTTTTCATAAAACAGCAACTTTTTTTCATGGCTGCACAGGGCTATATAAATGCCAACACTCCCATTCCCATTTGTTGCAATCATGCATCTGGTTCAAACTGGGAAAATAATCATTATACACCACATCTGAAAAGAATTCAGAGTGAAGGGGGAAAAAAGAGGTCATTTAATGCCACTTACAATAAAATGCCAACACCACAACTCTTACTGCCCTTACATTTTACTCTACTGGTGGGCTAATTCCTGTTCTTTTTATCTAATCACATACTTAATATTTTTTTTTCACATACTTAATGTTAAATTATTTCGAAAGCATACCTTGTACCAGGAATTTTTCCTCATATTCAGCCTTCCCATCCACATATCAGATAACAACATCTGTGTACAGGTGTGGGCTACAAAAGGTCTAAGTCTTGAAGAAACTGCTAACTTAAGACAGGTAGAATTACTCCAATTTTTCAGTTCATAAGTGAGCAATTTCATAGCCATGGTTTCATCTTGTCTGAAGGATTGTTCCAGTAATTCAACTGCCAGTTGACCAAAATCACTATCAAAAGATAAAAGCCAAAACATATTCAAATTACCAAATTGCAGTTTTAAACCATTATCTTCAGGGTCATTCATAACGATGTTCCAATTTTTTAATATTTTCAGACACACTTGGGGAATTGTGAGGCATCAGAATAGCCCTATGTTTTCAGATATCTACTACCCTATGGAAATTACAAAGTATTAAAATATGTCACATCAGGAATGAGACTGAAAATGTGACTCCAGAGCACTTTCCCCTGGTCATAGAAATAAACGTACAGACTTACAGGAAACCAAAACTGACAATGTTCAGATGCTCTGTTCAAAAAGTCTCTATATAATATTTCAAATAGTAGAAAAGGTTGGTACCCAATAGAGAAAGGAGAAGGCAACGGCAGCTCACACCAGTACTCTTGCCTGGAGAGTCCCAGGGATGAGGGAGCCTGGTGGGCTGCCTATCTATGGGGTCGCAAAGAGTCAGACATGACTGAAGCGACTTAGCAGCAGCAGCAATAGAGAAAAAGAATGTCAATATGGCCTAGTATGAAAAATATCCTAATCTTAAATCCCTGGTGAGTTGATCATAGGATCTCTGTTTTAGCTATTTTCATAATAACTCCTATTTCTCCAAAGAGAGCCCATTTGGGGGAGGGAGGTCCTATTCTCTATTATAAAGCTTTCTATCAATACAAACTACCGTTCTAGCTTAATATTCCATTACTCCCCTAAGTAAACTGTAAAACTTCTGTGAATTGTTTCAGTCTTCTACACATGTAGCTCCACCATATGAAATGCCTTTCCAGTTGAACTGAATTTATTTCCTTAGAAAACAGCTTACTTTTCTTCCTTCTTTACCACTTCAAATGGAAGTTTACCAAATCTAATTGCTATTATGTAACAATTGCTAATTGTTATTATGTGCAACTAATTAGTAAACTGACTTCTGGCATTTCTTCTTTCTTGCTAAATATTTAACTCTTGAATTGTAAATGATATAATAACCTCTTTTTTACATGCCTAGGTCTCTGAATTTTTTTAAAAAAGACTTAAAGATTTAGAAGTGGATTTCTCCTAATTTTACCAATAAAATTATATATACACATACCCAATTAGTGCATGGCACTATAATCTCCACTTAAACTTTTGTATTTTTTAAATGTTTCAAATGATAAAATATAACTTACTTGGAATATTGTTTCAACTCTTCTGAAGTATCATCTACAAGGTCACTCTGCTTTGCTTCATATGCCATTGAACGATAGATCTTACAGGCAACTAATGCTTTAGCCATTGATTCTTCACCATGCTGCCATAAAAAACGGGCCATAACCTGCCTCTTCATGAGGCAAGCCCAAATTAATAGTTCATTAAGTGGATAAGGAAAGCGCTTGGTTTCTGGATCATCAATATCTACAATTTCATCTTTGGTTCTTTTCTTCTTTCCTTCTTCCACAGCTGTATCAATCTTCAAGAGGAAATAAATATTACAAGGCTCATTAAAATAAGCCCATATGACACTCATGTGAGAATAAATTTTATATATTTGATTTTTATTACAATTCAAATCCATTTTATAGAAATGTTATTCCGCAAAAATGTCTTTGTAGAAGTTTTCCAAGATGAGAGAAAGAGCCTCAGTATTTCCACCAACATCCGATAAAACACAGTTCTAATGAACGAAAAGATTGGTACCACTTTGTCTTGCCTACTGTTAATCAAGTAAATTTGGAATAAAAGAAGGCAGTTAGGCATTGACCAAAATATCTAAAAATTTTGATTATCATAGCTAAATATAAAAAACTTAATAGAATTATTACCTCATATTATTTTTTTGGTATATAGGAAAACTGAGGCTTTAATACTATATCTAAAAACAAAAGAGAATTCTTACTAAAACAAGTAATGTTTTTGTTTCATAATACCAAGTAACTTAAAAAGAGTAAAATCCAAAAGCCAGAACAGGTAATATTTAAACAAAAATACCTTTGGTCGGTAGGGCTGTGCTGTTTTAATGAAATGATTATGCCTAGTTTTTTCCTTTTTATCTGCTCTATTGCCAAAAGATTCCTGACTCTTTCGCAACTGAGGAGTACTGCTGGAGGTATTTCGGCCAGACCTCTGAAAGTAAAAGTTTATAAGTTTTTACAGATTTAAATACACTGTTATGCTATAAAAATTAAAAATCAATTTTTACATATACGTGTTTATATAAATGTGTGTACACACACCAATTAAAAAAAAAAAACCCAGCATGATTTCTCTAGGATTTCAATTACAAAATATTTCTAAGTACTCTTAGTTGAAAACCTTGATTTTAAGACAATTCTATCAATACTTTTACCATTCTGAGTTAATATTTATAAGCTCATTTTAAAGCATATCTATAGACTTCCCCCAAATATTACATACCCGATTATTTCCACCAAGACTATTATATATTAATCGAAAACGTTTCCGAGTGTAGGTGCATCTATAGGTTCCTCCCATAAGATATTCAATAACAAGTCCTATATCAATTAGAGTGATCTTATATCCTGGAGGAAGATTCCCCTGGAAACAAAACATTAGTTTTAAAGAGGCAAAATTAAAAAAAAAAAAAAAAAAGGCAAAATTGTATTTCTCAATGTTTCCAAGCCATGCCTAGCAACATGCCTATTATTCTCCAAAATAACAAATGTTTACTTGCTACAGGAAAGCTGGAGTTGCCAGCAGCTACCTTTACAGAAAAAAGTGACTTGCTTCTGTTTGCTTTTGTAAGAACAGCGATTCTGAAATTTGAGGTCCCAACAGTGTGGCTCAGGACAAGAGTATGACTTACAGTAGGAAGATAATTTGAGGGAGGAGGGAGAGGGGCTCAGGATGGGGAACACATGTACACCCATGGCGGATTCATGTCAATGTACGGCAAAACCAATACAATATTGTAAAGTAATTAGCCTCCAATTAAAATAAATAAGTTTATATTAAAAAAAGATAATTTGATCTCTCCACTGTACTAATACTTCACAAAGAGGCAAAGAAAGCTCTAAGTGCCAAGTTATTCCATCTCACCATGGCACATAAGTTGTACTTTCCTGCAAAAATAATGCTATAAATGTTTTCAGTTGGGACCATTAATACTTATTATTGTTTTTAAACCAAAATTACATTGTCTATATTATAGATTACACAAATTTGTATAGCGTTGACTAAAATTTAACTACCACTTACAACACTGTTCAGAGCAAAGCCATCTTTCTAGGGCATCAATTTACAAATTGGAACATAAGCCATTTTTCAGTTTGGAAAGACTGTCTCAGAAAGAAGTATTGGTGAATTTCATTAAATAATCTTAAAAGGATTTAATCATCAGTTAATTTATATATATTAACCAATTCTGCCCAACCATATTCAACATTCTTTCATCTCCCTAATTGTAATTTTATGAACTTAGTACTTTTTAAAATGTTTATACTTTTTACATTTTAGCTACATCTGTGAAGTTTCTAATTTCTAGACATCTATGTTCTTTAGGTCACCAATTTAAAAACTAATAAAAACATATTTTCACCTTAAATACAAGATTTTTGTTTTTATTTTATCTTAAGCAATCTCAAAATATGTTTTATGACTGAAGATGTCATGTATGAGGGATACTGTAGTTTTGTTTTTTTTTAAATCTGACAAATATCCTTAGTTATAAATTCACTTGAATAGGAAATATTTAAATTAGGAAAAATAGGGATTTCACTGGTGGTCCAGGGTTAAGAATCTGCCTTGCAATGCAGGGGATGTAGTTCAATCCCTCGTCAGGGAACTAAGATCCTTCATGCCACAGAGCAACTAAGTCCACGCTCCACAATTATAGTCCACTTGCCACACTGAAATATCTCTCACAGTGCAATGAAGATGCCACATGCTACAACTAAGACCCAACACAGCCAAATAAATAAAATAAATATTTTTAATAAAATTAAGGAAAATAATGTGTTACCTAAAAAAATAAGAAAATCAATTTTTCAAACTATACAAACAGCTCTTATAAAAATTTTTTTGAATCAGAATATACTCAGTTACTGCTAGTACTTTAGGATTTTTCACTTATGGAAGTAGAAAAATTGGGCTAATTACTATAGTCATCAATGTAAAAGTAGTTAACATAACAAATCTCATATGTGAGATTTCCAGAATTAACAACTATAGCTCTGCTAAACCACCTAAGTAAATCACAGTGCAAATGCGTTTAAGAAATCCCTGGATTGAAGGTCTCCCCAATTACTTAGGCTTTCTGGGTAGAATAAAAAAGCAGCTTTAATGACTTAAAAAAACAAAAATTAGTGTGAAATGTCCAGAATAGGAAAATCCATAGAGAGGGCAAGGAGATTAACAGTGGTATAGGGTGAAGTCAGAAGTAAGGAGTAAGGAACAGGAATGAGGAGAGACTGCTAATGGATATGAAGTTACTTTAGGGGACTACTGCAAATACTCTAAAACTGTGGTAAAGATGGCACTACCCTGAATACAGAAAAGTCACTGAACTATACACTTTAAGTGGATGAATTTTATGGTATGTGAAACACATTTCATTAAAACTATAAAGATAAGCATGTGGGGAAAAATGAATTAAAGTAAAACATTTTAAGTGAAGTTAAAAGTTCTATGAAATGTCCGTTTTATTAGATATGTTACACAACACAGAAAATGACACTTCTATCCAGTTTTCAACCATTTAATAGTACACTCACCCTTATCAGCAAGCAAAAAGTGAAGAATTTTGGAAAGAAAGCATTTTCATGAAGAAGCTTTAAAAATAATTCAATTAACTAAATACAAGTACTTTTTCATCAAGTGAAATAAAACTGTTGGACATCAATAGTTTAAATTGTTATAAATTTTAAAACTAAATGTTTAAAACTAGTAACTCACAGAGAATCCAGTAGAAGAGAAATATCAGCGTATCAAATTTAGTCACCACAGAATGGCTTTAGATCATACGACAGCGTTACATATGCAATTACTACCAATACTGAATATAAAAAGGGGAGCGTGAGAAAGGAGGAGAGATGGCAGCAATAGGCGGGGGTGGGGTGGAGTTGGGGGACGATGACGACAGACATAGGGAGAAAGAGAGAGAGCATTTTCAGCCTTTTTATCGGCAAATCTGCTATTGAAGATCACCAATCAGTGTTTCTTTCAATGCCTTTATTCAATGTCCTTTAAATATCCAGGGAACAAATTTCTTCTGAACACAGAGAAAGAAGATACATCCTATCAATGATCATCCTTTATGGACAAATGAGCATCATGAAGTTCATCATACTCTATCCTGGATGACCAGAAGCTCAGGTCTTAATTTCATAGACTTTATTTTTCTTGATTCCTAATATATTATGTTCTCTACACCTATATTGTCACAAATTTATCTCTTATTTTATTTTGATCTTAAAAAATGTGATCTTATTGCTGATTTTAAGATGTATAGAAATGTTTTTAGAAACAAATGAAGTATAAATGATTTTAAAATAACACTTTTCAGAAACAAAAATAATCTCTTACCTGCTTGACATCTCGAACAAGATGAAACAGCATTGGATTAGTTGGGCCTTGTTTCTTTAATGAGAAAAAAAATCAGAGCAAACTATTATTTTTCTTCTAAAATAACTTTTTTGTTACTTATAGGACTTTTGTTCTTACACAAATTACATTGTTTTTGTTATAGAAATTCTATTCATAAAATGGAACAAAGAAAAAGATATACCCATTTCACACTGTCATATTTACCTTAAACAGGATGTAAAATTTCTTATGTTCTTACATTTATTTATGCAAAAACACAAAAGCTTTTGTTTTCTAAAAGTCATGCAAACACTGCAAGCTTCACAATTATATGTTAAATTTAATTTATATTTCACTGATAGTAGAAGCATACATTCTCTTTCCTCTTGTTAAAATGTCCATCTCTGTTTCTGTCATTAATCGAGTCTCAGCAAAATATTAAATATTTTGGGTAAGAAACCTTTAACATTTATATATGCTGTATTTCCCCTATTATCTTAATTCTATTTAAATGAAATATTACAGTAGACTAAACACGTTTCATTTTTACGTAATCTTTTTTGGGGGGTATCCTATATTTTGAAAAAATACCCACTGTATCTCTCTCATCAAGACTGAGATAAAAGGGCCAAAAATATATTCTTCTAAACTTTTTAGAAATGTCCTCATCTATATAAAATTTACTGCAATTAATTCTCTGCAGCATAAATCAAGAGGCTTACTGTCAATACTTTAAATCTGATGTTTAAAAGAAATATCAAATGAAAATTTTCTCCCACCAAATTTTTCACATGAAAATTTTCTCTGTGTTATAGTTAAGTTTTATAAGGTTATTCGTAATCAATTCAATTTACTTTTCCATTTTTATACAAAGGGACCTTGATAACAAAAAGTTTGAGAACCACTGCTTTATCATGATATACATAATCCTGTAAATTTTAAATAATTTTATCAATAATTGATGCTGAAAGTTAACTATTATCTTAATAACTCTGAGTTACAGTATTAAAACATTACTTGCTTTGCTAATTGGATCAATTTTTATTTTTACTGTTTTATACTTGCTTTACATTTCAGGAATAAACCTTACTTCAGCACAATAATCCATTTAATACTACATCTGTTCGCTAGAGACAGTAGAATGCCAACGAAGTTCAATTTGACTGTGCTAGACACTATTAAAGGAAAAAAATAGGGGGGGAAAAGATATAATCCCTACTCAAAGGAAATTTACGGTCCACAGTAGAAGATACAATTGTACTTAACAAACTAAGACATCGGGGTTTACTATACCAATGCCTTGGCATTTGAAATAAGTTTAGACAAAGAATAAAATCCAGTAACTGGGTAAGTACTTTGGAAGAAAAATGCAGACCAGCACTGTGTAAATAGCAAATGCTTTCTAAAAAAGCTTATATTTGAGGGAAATAGTAGGTAGATGATGTAGTTGAAACAGCCACTCTATAGGAAGATGGGAGACAGGAATTGAAAGGCTGAGTGACAGAAATAGCTTGAGGCAAAATTTCAAAAGCCGGAGAGCTTTGAAAATTAGTCTAAAGGCTTGCATATTATTTTATACATATCGGGGAGCCATCAAAAGTTCTTAAACTGAGAAAACTATGATAAAATATGTGACCATAAGAATATTTGGGTTAAAGATTTGCAGATAGACAAGGAGATTAGATTATTGAAGTAGTAAAGGCTAGAAATGATTGAATAGTACAAAGACATTAAGAATGCAAAGGTAGAGATAAAGAGGTAGAAACTGATGAATAAAGGGAAACAGCTTAGCAGAGAAGTCAAAGTTAGCCAGCTAGGATTTGGTCATAGTACTCCTCAAGGTATAGTGCTATGGTAATGAAAAATCGTTAAGAAGAGTAGTCATTTACCTCCGAATGTTAGTCACATGAAATTTGAAACATAATGAGAAAAGCTTTGTAAAGGAGTAATTAGTTTTCAGGAGCTCTTTAAAAGAAAAAAATGAAAAACAGTATGTAAGCTAACAGTAGATACCACAAGGTCAAAATCATAAATAGAAACAAAAAGGAGACATGAAGAAAGCAATGTGTAATTTCTCCATTAGTCAAGGAAAAGAAATCTGGTGTTAACAAATGACCACCAAGAAACAGAAGAAATACAATGGCTCTATGATTTAGAAGTTGATCTTACAAGTTTTAAAAGGGGGGTGAGGTGAAAGAAAGGGCTGTTAACACTACAACTCTTTCCTTATGTAGCTATGGTAACAGAGGAGGTCTTCAGAAACAGGGAAAGGGCTTCAGACTGTCATAAACAATCTATACAAAGACTTGGTATAATGTTTTTCATGTAATCTAGCAAAATATTAAAGGTTTTACCAATAGGAATGCATATATTCAAGTAAAATGACACTTTTCAAAGATGATAAAACTTAGTCCACAAAGAAATTTAACATACACTTACAGTGTTGTAAAGTTCTTCCAGTCTAGGAATGGTAAGGAATTTATGCATGCTTACTCCATTTTCAATAAGAAGTTTTACAAATGCAACTCTATCCATTACAAGAGCATCAAGCATAGCTTGTTCCAAGGATCCAACCTAAAACAGCATCAAAATTAACAAATATGTTTCACACATTCTGATTATACAAAAAGTTCTAAATGCAGGTCCTTAGGATTTACACATATTTATTCCTGAACAGATTTAAAACAAAAAGATGCAAAATCGAGAAGGCTAGGACTTAAAACTATATAGGGAATAGAGAAACAGACCTATCTAGAGTAGTATTCCAAAAAGAACATTCTGCAGAAGATCAAGGGTTACAAGGAGGTGGAGGTATAAGAAAGAATCCATCATCAAGTAAATTTGGGGGAAAATACCTTAAAGCAATGATTTTTAGTGTTTAGGAAAGGTTTTTTTTAGAGGAATCATTTTAATAATTAGGGGCTACAACTACATTTAGTGGACAGGGTCAAAAGACACCAGAAATTATGCAGTATGCCAGATAATCTCACTTATATCTCACACAACTTTCTATTATCCTGTTAGATTCTAACAAATGAAAATCCAGTAACTGCTTTACATATAAATACAAAGTATTGTCACAGACTTTCTAAAAATACTACTGTATAAGTCAGACAAGATTATATTTAGTTTTCTTTAGAATTTTAACAGAAACCATTCACCATTAGAGAAAAATCACATCTCTGACAGCAACACAACATGCAGCACTGTAGTTTAATATAACACGTGTATCAGTATTTGTAGCACACCCCTGATGGCTCAGATGGTAAACAATCTGCCTGCAATGCAGGAGATCCAGGTTTGATCCCTGAGTCTAGAGGCGATAATGGCTACCCACTCCAGTATTCTTGCCTGGAGAATTCCGTGGACAGAGGAGCCTGGTGGGCTAAGGAGCCCAGAGGAGCCATGGGGTTGCAAACAATCAGATATGTCTGAGCGACTAACAATTTTTCAACACCTGTAATTGTTTACAGACTCTTTTAGAGACTTCAACAGACTCTAAATCAAATACCCTAAAATTAATGGAGACACAAATAGAGAAATTTCACTGAGAATCATTATAAAATCCATTAAAAATAATATTAGTATATTTAATACCTAATAATATCCCATTGCTTCTGCATATTTTTAAATATTTTGGTATCATATAATAAAAAAACTCTGTGATGAAAATCAATACCAAATTATTAGCTTTTTTCACCTGTTGTTTTTTAATCTTATTCTGATTCTGTCTTCAGAAATTTACTATACGGAGGGAGGAGGTGGGAGGGAGGCTCTAGACAGAGGGAGTATATGTGTACTTGTAGCTGATTCACACTACTATGGAACAGAAATCAACAACATTGTAAAGCAATTATCCTCCAATTAAAAATAAATTTTACAAAAAGTTTACAACTATACAACCTCTTTACAGCAGCTTCTAGTACTATTTCTTCATCCAATCTATCATTGATTTCTATTGTTTCACAAACAGTATGGTCTCCAAAATCTTTTTAAGTATACAGACTAAATATTAATTAATGCCTTATACATGATGGATGGAAGATATTTTATGTGATTTTTTTCACCATTCAGTTCTAACTCATAACAAGGAATATATTTTGACATTGCACTTAAAAACAAGGCACAACTTATAAGAATATAACACTTATTCATTTTCTTATATATTAACAGTCTGTAACTTTTCATAGCATGTTATTCCTATTTTAGCTTAATATTACTTCCTACTTTCTCTGATCACA
Source organism: Cervus canadensis (assembly GCF_019320065.1). Taxonomy (NCBI): domain Eukaryota; kingdom Metazoa; phylum Chordata; class Mammalia; order Artiodactyla; family Cervidae; genus Cervus; species Cervus canadensis. Next base: position 55,580,137 of record NC_057391.1, on the reverse strand, counting down.
TACAAATCTAATTTGCTATCAACTTAATCTAACATTAACAATATTTGCTCTATTGAAATATGTTTCTACTATAAATCATTTTCATTTCCCTATCTTCAATATAATTAGGACATTATAGTATTTTTCAAAACAATTTGTGTAGTAGGTATTTACTGAATTTCTTTTCCACATAATAAAAAAAGGTATAACAAAGTTTTTGTTTTAAAAAAGAAGTATTCTATACAATTGGGTTTATAATTATTGACCTAGAACAGTAACAAAGCCTGCCAAAATTTTCACACCTGAGAAAAAAAGGCTTAGTTTAAAAAAAAGTCTGTTTGTAAAACAGAATTTGTTTACATACTCAATGCATACTGAACTCCTAACAACAGAGGAAAAAAAGTAAAACAATTGTCCTGCAGACTACGTTCAGGGTGAAGAAGCATAAAATCGGGACTTCCCAGGTGGTTCAGTGGTAAAGATTCTGCCTGCCATTGCAGGAGATGAGGGAAACATAGGTTTGATCCCTAAGTCAGGAAGATCCTTTGGAGAAGGGAATGGCAACTCACACTGGTATTCTTGCCTGGGAAATCCCAGGGATAGAGGAACCTGGAGGGTTTTAAGTCCATGGGGTCACAAAGAATCAGACAAGACTTAGTGATTAAGCATACAGCACAAGCATAAAATCAAACAGATGATACTATGTAGAACAAATCTTTGAGATAAAACAAATATAAAAAGAATGTAAAGGCTATGTTTAAGCCTTTATATCTGAGAAGATAAAACAACCCAATGACATTATTCAAGGGAATGAAAGGGTGGTTTACTGTTGGAGTTTAACCACAGCTGATTAACATCAGTTTCTTCCTCTATAGTTTTGTAAGCGGGGAAGCAACTAAATAATTTTCAGTTATTATAGAGAAAATATATTCCCATGATCAAAAAAATCAAATACCATAAAATGATATGAATGAAACTGTCTCTCCTTTGCTCCTCATCTCTGCAGATACATCCCACATTAACAGTTTCCAGTACAATTCCTGACCACACAGGACATATAGATATGTATGAATTTGCCACTTATAAACAGAATTTGCCACAATTAAGATCACACTATGCATACCGTCCTGCAATTTGCTGTTTACATTATGTATATAGAAAGGATCTAGCTCATCCTCTGTAAAGGCTAGATAGTGTTCCAAGATATGGATGAACATTTAATTTATCAAGTCTCCTACTGATTCAGACATTTAACAAAAATTTGTCAAGCACTTACTATACCATAGGCTGTGAAGACAGCAGTGAACAAAACTGAAAAAATATTCTTGCTTTCATAATTTACTTCCTAGGAGTACAGCAAAAAACAAACAAATAGCTTTAATGCATTATGGATCAGGTGATAAATACTACAAAAAATGGCAGAGAAAAACATACAAAATGATGTCAAAGGGGACTGCTATTAAAAAAGGGTGAACAGTAAAAGCTAACTGAGGAGGAGACATTTCATCTGAAGCCAGAAAAATAAGAAGTTGCCAGCCCAGGTAGGCATCTAGGGGAATAATGTTCCAAACAAAGGAAACAGCAAGTACAAAACAGAGAGAGCAGAAGCATTCTTGATATGTTCTAAGCACAACAGGGCCAACACGGCTACAAAACAGGGAGCAAAGGGAACAGTGCTAACAGGTAAGGTAAGAGCACAGACGATGAAAAGTAAAGACGATAAAAGTAAAGATGAAAAGTAAAGACAATGCTAAGCCTTACAAGATATCATAAGGACTCTGGATTGTGGTCTGGGTAAATACAGTATGATACACTGCAAAACAAGAGATGAGAATGAGGAAACCAAACAGGGTGCTACTAAAACAACACAACACAGAAGAAGGGTGATAGTTGATTGGACCAGGATGATAAAGGTGGAAAATACATGAAAGATTTACCACAGGAATTGTTTTAACAGAAAAGTTAAAAATTAAACTTTCTTGTCTCAGAAAGTGGGAAGCTGTTGTGCCATTTACCAAGATGGAGAAGACTGCAGAAGAAAGTGGTCTAAACATTCAAGAAAACACTATAGTGAGTTTTCTTGTACATAGAACACTTTCTCTTTTTCTTTTTATTTTAATCTTTTAATCAATTTCACCCATTTTGCCCACCACCCACATCTGCCTTTGGCAACTACCAATTTGGTTTCTGTATCCATGAGCTTTTTTTTTTTTAATTCCACATATAGTCCTTATCATAAGAGAGATCAGACAGTATTTGTCTTTCTCTGACTTATTTCACTTAGCATAATGCCCTCAGGGTCCATCCATGCTGCAAATGTTAAGATTCCATCTCTCTTTTACAACAGGGTAATATTCCTCTATACACACATACACACGATTTCTTAACCCTTTCATTTACTGATGGACACTTAAGAGTGTTTCCGTATTTTGACTGTTCAATCAGTGCTGCAATAAACATGAAAGTGCAGGTATCTTTTTGTTCTTTTTCTTCAGCTAAATACCCAGAAGTAAAATTACTGGATATGGTAGCTCAATTATTTAATTTTTTGAGGAACCTCCATCATGATATTTTTCATAGTAGCTGCAACAACTGTGCATAAGCATTTCCCTTTCTCCACATCCTCATCAACACAGGTTATTTATCTTCTTTTTAATAATAGCTACTCTAACAGGTGTGATGTGATAGTTCATTGTGGTTTTGATATGCATTCCCCTAATGATTAATAATGCTGAGGATCTTTTCATGAACATATTGGCTATTTGCATGCCTTCTTTGGAAAAATATCTATTCAGATTTTCTGTCCATTTTCAGTTGGGTTTTTAGGTTGATTTTTGTCTTTTGTTTTTGCTGTCCCTTATGTATTATGGATATTCCTCACTTATCAGATCTATGATTTGTAAATACGTTCTTCCACTGAGCAGGCTGCCTTTTCATTTTGTTGATGGCTTCTTTTGTTGTGCAGAAGATTTTTAGTTTGAGGTAGTCTTAGCTGTTTGGGCTTTTTTGGTTTTGTTTCTGGTGTGATTAAAAAAATCATCACTAAAATCTATGTCAAGGAGCTTACCACCTATGTATTCTTCTACAAGCTTTATGGTTTCAAGTCTTCTATTTAAGTCTTTGATACATTTTGAATTGATTTTTGTGTGGGGATAAGACAGTGGTCAAGTTTCAGTTTTTTCATGCAACTGTCTAGTTTTCCTAACACAAATAATTGAAAAACACTGTCCTTTCCTCTTTGTATAGTCTTGACTACTCTGACATAAATTAATTGACATAATATGTGCATGAGTTTATATCTGGGCTCTCTACTCTGCTCCATTGACCTATGTATCTATTTTTATGCCACCGTCATGTTTAAATTACTATAGCTTTGTGAAAAGCATGAAGTCAGGGAGTATAATGCCTTCAGCTTTATTCTTCTTTCTCAAGATTCTTTCAGCTATTTAGGATCTTCAGTGGTTCTATACAAATTTTAGAATTGCTTCTTCTATTTCTGTGAAAAATGCCATTGGAACTTCGATGGGGACTGCACAGAATCTACAGATTGCTTTAAGTAGTGCAGATATTTTAGCAATATTGATTTCTATCAATTAGCATGAAATATCCTTCCATTTCTGTATACGTTCTTCAATTCCTTTCATCAACATATTATAGTTTTTGGTATATACATTTTTCACTTCCATGGCTGAATTTATTCCTAGGTTATTTATTCTTTTTGATGCAACTGCAGATGAGATTTTCACACAATCAGTTCAGTCAGTTCAGTCGCTCAGTTGTGTCCAATTCTTTGTGACCCCATGAACTGTAGCATGCCAGGCTTACCTGTCCATCACCAACTCCCAGAGCCTACTCAAACTCATGTCCATTGAGTCAGTGACTCCATCCAACCATCTTATCCTCTGTCATCCCCTTCTTCTTCCATCTTCAATCCTTCCCAGCATGAGGGTCTTTTCCAATGAGTTGGTTCTTCACATCAGGTGGCCAAAGTATTGGAGTTTCAGCTTCAACATCAGTCCTTCCAATAAATATTAAGGACTGATTTCCTTTAGGATGGACTGGTTGAATCTCCTTGCAGTCCAAGGGACTCTCAAGAGTCTTCTCCAACACCACAGCTCAAAAGCATCAATTCTTCGGCACTCAGCTTTCTTTATAGGCACATCCATACATGACTACTGGAAAAACCATAGCTTTGACTAGACAGATCTTTGTTGGCAAAGTAATGTCTCTGCTTTTTAATATGCTGTCTAGGTTGGTCATAACTTTTCTTCCAAGGAGCAAGCGTCTTTTAATTTCATGGCTGCAGCCACCATCTGCAGTGATTTTGGAGCTCAAGAAAATAAAGTCTGTCACTGTTTCCATTGTTTCCCTATTTACTTGCCATGAAGTGATAGGACTGGAGGCCATAATCTTAGTTTTCTGAATGTTCAATTTTAAGACAACTTTTTCAGTCTCCTCTTTCAGTTTCATCAAGAGGCTCTCTAGCTCTTCTTTGCTTTCTGCCATAAGTGTGGTTTATTCTGCATTATCTGAGGTTATTGGTATTTCTCCTGGAAACCTTGATTCCAGCTTGTGCTTCATCTAGTCCAGCATTTCACACAATAGATTTATGCATATTGATTTTGTATCCTGCAACTTTGCTGAACTGACTAGTTCTAAGAGTTTTTTGGTGAAGTCTTTAGGGTTTTCTACATACAGTATAATGTCATCAGCAAAGAGTGACAATTTTACTTCTTTTCCAATTACATGCCTTTTGTTACATTTTCTTGCCTAACTGCTATAGTGAGGGCTTCCAACACTATGCTCAATAAAAGCAGCAAGTGTTTTATTCCTTATCTTAGAGGAAAAGCTTTCAAGTTTTCATCATTGAGTATGATGTTAGCTGTAGTTTTGTCACATATGTCTTTATTATATTGAAGTGCATTCTCTCCATACCTGCTCTGTTGAGTCTTTATCATAACCAGATGTAGAATTATGTGAAATACTTTTTCTGCATCTATTGAACTGATTACACTATTTTTATCATTATCTTTTTAAAAATAATTTAATTTATTTTTGGCTGTGCTGGGTCATCACTATTTGCATCGGCTTTTCTTTAGTTTTGGCGAGTGGGGGCTACTCTCTGGTTGCAGTTTGTGAGCTTCTCATTGTGGTGACTCCTCTTGTTGAAGAGCACAGGCTCTAGGGAACGTTGGGCTTCAGCAGCTGTGGCACATGGGCTCAGTAGTTATGGTTCCAAGCTCGAAGGTACAACTCCATAGTCGTGACGCATGGGTTTAGTTGTTCTAGAGCATGTGGGATCTTCCCAGGTCATAGATGGAACCTGTGTCTCTTGCACTGGCACTGAGCCACCAGGGAAGCCCTTACCACTGATTTTTTGTGATATATCATGCTGACTGATTTGTAGATGTCCACAATAAATCCCACCTGATTATGGAATGTTGTTGAATTCACTTTTCTAAGATCTTCTCTCAAAAGTTGTTGTCTGAGCAGCTGGGTTCCATCAGTCTGAATCTGGACGCTAAAACACTCCCCCTTAGGGACACTAAAAGGTACTGGCACATTCTCAACTACTGGGAGCGAATAAAAATAAAATATGTTGCTTGAAGAGGCAGAAAGGTTTAAGAGAGAACAAAAAAGCTGGGGCAAAGTTGACTGACAAGGTTCATCCCCTACACAAGACCACATCTTCAACACTAGAAGAGCTGGAGGATTTCCCTGGTGGTCCAGTGATTAAGACGCCATGCTTCCAGTGGCGTGGGTTTGATTCCTGGGTAGGGAACTAAGATCCTGCACACACCACATGACCAAAAAAAAAAAAAAAAAAAACCTCACACAATTGGAAGAGATGGTTATTTCATCTACTGTACAGAAACCAGAACAGAGTCAAGTAAAAATAGAGAACTATGTTCCAAGTGGAAGAGTAAGAAAAAACAATGAAATGGAGGTAAGTAATTTACCTGAGAAAGAGTTCAAATTATTATAAAGATGCTTACCAAACTGTGGAGAAGAATGAACAAAGCAAGAACTTCAATGAAGAGATGGAAAATCTAGGACCGTATCAACCAGAAGTCAAAGAACTGAAGAATAAAAGACTGAACTGAAAAATACACTAACAAGGTTCAACAGCAGACTAGAGGAAGCAGAAGAAAGGATCAGTCAACTTGGAGATAAAGCAGTAGAATTCACCCAATCAGAGTAGCAAAAAAAAATCTTTCAAAAAGTTAAGTTAGCTTAAGAAACTTATGGGACAGTATCAAATGGACTAACACATTTTAGGCTTCCCAGAAAAAGAGAGAGACAAAGGGGTAGAAATCATATTTGAAGAAATAATGACTGAAATGTCTCTAATCTCAGGAAGAAAACAGACATCCAGATACAGGAAGTTCAGAGAGTTCCAAATGAGGTGAACCTATAGAGACCTTCATAGAGATACATAACTGAAATGCCAAAAGTTAAAGACAAGGAGAGGATATTATAAGCAATAAGAGAAAAACAACTTGTAACACACAAGGGAATCTCCATAAGACTATCATAAGATTTTTCCGCAGAAACTCTGCACGCTAGATTAGAGTGGCATGATATATTCAAAGAACTGAAAGAAAAAACTTCCAATGAAGAATACTCTAGACTTGGCAAAAATTCTTAATCTGAACTGAAGGAGAGAAAGACTTTTCCAAACTAGCAAAAAATAAAAGGGTCTATCACCACTAAACCAGGCTTTCAAGAAATGTTAAAGGAGCTTCTTTTAAGCTGAAAAGAAAAGGTGGTACTTAGTAATAAGAAAACATATGAAAGAATAAATCTCAGTGGAAAGGTAAATATACAGTAATAGTGGTAAATTAATCACTTATGAAGTTAGAATAAAGGTAAAAGACAAAAGTAATAAAAAACAGCCACGATTACAGTAATTAGTTAAGAGAAACTCACACTAAAAAGATGTAAAATGTGACATGAAAAACAAAACAGGAAGGGTAGCATGAAAATGTTAAGATTTAGAATGGGATCAAAGAAGTGGTTATTAACATAAAACAAACTGTTAAGAGATATGTTATTATCTATAACTCTCATCATAACCACAAAGCAAAAACCTATAGTAAATATGCAAAAGATAAAGAGAAAGGAATATAAACATATCATTAAAGAAAGTCATCAAACTACAAAAGGAGAGCAAGAGGAAAAAAAAGAAAGGAACAGAGACGAATTACAAACACAACCAGAAAACCGTTAACAAAATGTCACAAAGTACATACTTAAAATAATTATTTTAAATGTAAATGGACTAAATTCAACAATTCAAAGAGTAGCTAAATGAATAAAAATGTAAGACCCTATCTACATGCTGTCTATAACAGACTCATTTTAGATGTAAAGACACGCAAACAGACTGAAAGTAAAGAAATGGAAAAGGATATTCCATGCAAATGGAAACCAAACAAAAGCTTACCTATATCAGACAGAGGAGAGTTTAAAAAAAGACTGTAATAAGAAACAATGATGGATGGTACATAATGTTAAAGTGGTCAATTCAACAAGAAGATAAAACATTTGTAAATATTTTTGTACCTAACATGGGAGCACCTAAATGCATAAAGCAAATAGTAACAGACTTAAAGGGAGAAACAGACAGCAATACAAAATAATAGTCACTTACATAAATGGACAGATCATTCAGATAGAAAATCAGTAAGAAATCATAAGCCTTAAATGACAAAATAGACCCAAGGATTTAAAACAGATAAACAGAAAGTTCCTTCCCAAAAGCAACAAATACACCTTCTTCTACAGTGTACACAGAAGATTTTATAGGACAGACAATGTTAAGCCACAAAACATGTCTTAGTAAGTTTAAGAAAACTGAAATCATATCAAGCATCTTTTCTGGCCACAATGGTATGAAACTAAAAAGTAATCGCACAAAGAAAACTGGAAAATTTTAAAATGTGTAAAGATCAAACAACATACTACTCAACGACAAATGGGTCAAAGAAAAATCAAAATAGAAATAAAAAAATACCTTGAGACAAAAATGAAAATATGACATAACAAAAATTTATGGTATACAGCAAAAGCAGTTCTAAAACAGAAGTTCATAGTGATAAAACAAAAAAAAGTCTCAAATAACATAACTTTATATTGCAAGAGACCAGAGCAGAAAAGAATAAATGATACTCAAAGTCAGCAGATGGAAGAAAGTAACAAAGATTAGACAGATATAAATGAAACATTGAAAAGACAACTATAATGAAACTAGAGCTAGTTCTTTGAAGATAAAATTGAAAGCACAAACATTTGGAACTTAAAAGCTTTTGTATAGCAAAGGAAACCATAAACAAAAACAAAAAAAGGAAAATATCTGCAAAAAAAGCAACTGTGCATGCATGCTCCATTGTCTCTGACTCTGTGACCCTATAGACTACCAAGCTCCTCTGTCTGGGGTTGCCATTTTCTCCTTCAGGAGATCCTCTCAACCCAGGGATGGAACCTGCATCTCCTGCATTGGCAGGCAGATTCTTTACCACTGTGTCACCTAAAAAGCCAAATATTAGGGAAATGTGCATCAAAACTACAATAAAGTACCCCCTCAACCAGTCAGAATGGCCATCATCAAGAAATCTACCAACAATAAATGCTGGAGACAGTGTGAAGAAAAGGGAACCCTCTTGCACTGTTGGTGGTAATGTAAACTGATACAGCCATGATGGAGAATAGTATGGAGGTTCCTTAAAAAACTGAAAATAGAACTACCATATGATCAGCAATACCACTATTGGGCATATACTGAGAGAAAAATCATAATTCAAACAGACATTTGTACCCCAATGTTGACTGCAGCATTATATGAAACAGCCAAGACATGGAAGCAACCTAAATGTCCATCGACAGATGAATGGATAAAGATGTGCTACATATATATGGTGAAGTATTACTCGGCCATAAAAAGGAATGAAACTAAAAAAAAAAAAAAAAAGGAATGAAACTGAGTCATCCGTAGTAATGTGAATCACTACAGTCGCTTCAGCATCAGTCCTTCCAATGAATATTCAGGACTGATCTCCTTTAGGATGGACTGGTTGGATCTCCTTGCAATCCAAGGGAGTTCTCAAGAGTCTTCTTCAACACCACAGTTCAAAAGCATCAATTCTTCGGCACTCAGCTTTCTTTATAGTCCAACCGTCACATCCATACATGACCACTGGAAAAACCATAGCCTTGACTAGATGGACCTCTGTTGGCAAAGCAATGTCTCTGCTTTTCAATATGCTGTCTAGGTTGGTCATCACTTTCCTTCCAAGCAGTAAGCGTCTTTTAATTTCTTGGCTGCAATCACCATCTGCAGTGATTTTGGAACCCAGAAAAATAAAGTCAGCCACTGTTTCCACGGTTTCCCCATCTATTTGCCATGAAATGATGGGACTGGATGCCATGATCTTAGTCTTCTAAATGTTGAACTTTACACCAACTTTTTCAGTCTCCTCTTTCACTTTCATCAAGAGGCTCTTTAGTTCTTCTTCACTTTCTACCATAAGCGTGGTGTCATCTGCATATCTGAGGTTATTGGTATTTTTCCCAACAATCTTGATTCCAGCTTATGCTTCCTCCAGCCCAGCGTTTCTCATGATGTACTCTGCATATAAGTTAAATAAGCAGGGTGACAATATACAGCCTTGACATACTCTTTTTCCTATTTGGAACCAGTCTGTTATTCCATGTCCAGTTCTAACTGTTGCTTCCTGACGTGCATATAGGTTTCTCAAGAGGCAGGTCAGATGGTCTGGTATTCTCATCTCTTTCAGAATTTTCCAGTTTATTGTGATCCACACAGTCAAAGGTTTTGGCATAGTCAATAAAGCAGAAATAGATGTTCATCTGGAACTCTCTTGCTTTTTCGATGATCTAGCGGATGTTGGCAATTTGATCTTTGGTTCCTCTGCCTTTTCTAAAACCAGCTTGAACATCTGGAAGCTCATGGTTCACGTATTGCTGAAGCCTGGCTTGGAGAATTTTAAGCATTGCTTTACTAGCGTGTGAGATGAGTGCAATTGTGTGGTAGTTTGAGCATTCTTTGGCATTGCCTTTCTTTGGGATTGGAATGAAAACTGACCTTTTCCAGTCCTGTGGCCACTGCTGAGTTTTCCAAATTTGCTGGCATATTCACAGCAGCACTTTCACAGCATCATCTTTCAGGATTTGAAATAGCTCAACTGGTATTCCATCACCTCCACTAGCTTTGTTCATAGTGATGCTTTCTAAGGCCCACTTGACTTCACATTCCAGGATGTCTGAATCTAGGTGAGTGATCACACCATCGTGATTATCTGGGTCATGAAGATCTTTTTTGTACAGTTATTCTGTGTATTCTTGCCACCTCTTCTTAATATCTTCTGCTTCTGTTAGGTCCCTACCTATATGTATATATACATTATATAAGGAATCTATAAAACTGGTACAGATGAACCTATTTGCAGGGCAGGAGTACAGGCACAAATGTAGAAAATAGACATGTGTGAATATAGAGGGAGAAGAGAAGGTGGGTCGAATTAGGAGTGTGGCACTGAAAAATATACATTACCATGTGTAAAAGAGATAGCTAGTGGGAAGTTGTTGTATAATATGGGGAGCTCAGCTTGGAGCTCTGTGATGACCTAGAGGGATGGGATGGGGGAAGTGGGAGAGAGGCTCAAGAAGGAGGGGATATATGTGTGCACATGGCTAATTCTCTTTGTTGTACAGTTTCCACTGACACAACAGTGTAAAGTAATTATAATTCCAATAAAAAAAGAAATTGACAAGCCTTTAGCTAGACTCAAGAAGAGAAACAGAGAGGACTCAAATAAATAAAAAATGAAAGAGATGTTACAAATGATACCAGAGATATAAAGGAACATAAGAGGTTAACATAAAAATTATATGCCAAAAAACTGGACAACCTAGAAGAAACAGATCAATTCCTAGAAGCATAAACTTACCAAAACTGAATCATGATGAAATAGAAATCGTGAACAGACTAATTAGGAATAAGGACCAGACAGCTTCACTGGTAAATTTTACCAAACATTCAAAGAATTAATACCAATCCTTCTCAAACTCTTCCAAATTTATCTTATGAGCCCAACATTACTCTGAGCCCAAAATCAGACAAGGATGCCACAAGAAAAGACAATTACAGGAAAACATTCCTGACAAACGTAAATGCAAGCTATAGAATTTTTAGAGATCTATATGAAAAAACACAGTTTTTATCAAGAGGCAAATGAAACTTACTAAATTCTAAATGGATCTGGATGCTGCAGAATGTTTAGTTACAGTAATTTTGCACTTTTGACTGACAGGTAAAATGTCAAGTTAGGTCACAGTTTCAGCAAATACTGTGTTATAATTTAGCTTAATTACATTGTTTATATACATTCTTTACATACCAGCCACTGCTGTCCATAAACAAATACATGATTTTTGGCGATGTCAACTCTATCCCATGCCAATGTAAGGATGAGCTGGTCAAATGCAGATGCATTAGTGCCTAATTGAACAAAGAAAACAGTTGACAAGTTCAATTAACTAATTTGAATTTTTTGGCAAGTACATTTTTGTGCAAATGTTTAATAGGATGAATTTATAGAAGTCAAACTGGGGGTACTCTTTTGCCCCCTTCTGATGCCTATGTCAGAAGCTTTCTCTATCTCCTTTATACTTTAATAAAACTTTATTACACAAAAGCTCTGAGCGATCCAGCCTCGTCTCTGGCCCCGGATTGAATTCACCTCCTCCGGAGGCCAAGAATCCTGCGTCTCATCGTTCAGCAACAACCTTTCATCTTGGGGGCTCGTCCGGGATCCTTCAGGACAAGATGGGAGCTAACAATTCCAGCCTCACTCCTTTGAACTGTATCCTGAAAAACTGGGATAGATTTGATCCCCAGGGCTTAAAGAAGACACACCTGGTCTTCCTAAGTGATACTGCATGGCCGCGGTACCCACTGGAGGACGGCGAACGGTGGCCAGCTGGAGGATGGGCCTGACAATCTATGTGAGCCTACTTCTGCTGACTCCAGAAATCCTGAGTCTGCCGTTTGATCCTCAAGACAATGCCTTCCTGTCCTGGGCTCACTCCTATGCTGCATTCCACAATCGGTCTAACTGCTGGGTCTGCGGAGCACTCCCCTCTTCATCAGTGGAAGGCGTCCCATGGTGGACATCTCCACTTCAAGGAAAGGACTTTCTCCAAGTCTGCAAATACCTTCAACAATCGCATGTGATACCTCTTCTTAAACTGATGACATCTAACAACCTTAAGATGGACTGATGTAACTATGGACATAATGTGACTTTTCATTTTGATTTTAACTTGGTTTAATGACTATTTTGCCTTACATTTGTAACCTGTATAATGGGGTTTTCTAACCATCTAAAAGCTTTTAATTTACAAATAGTTGTCCGAGCTCCTATGAGTGCCACAGCCTCCTCCAATATTACTTGGAGCCCCTGGATCAGACATCCTCACCATGAGGATTAGGAGAATATGTTGCCTCACCAATTTAGGGACAATGCCCCCTTGTCAGCTCGGAAGCAGTTATGAAATGAGAATGACTCCCCTTTTCCCTAGGCAACATAATTCTCCTAAAAGAAAAGTGGGGAATGAGAGAGTCATTTCCTAGGCAGGTTGATAAGAAGTCTAGGGGTCCCCAAGGAGAGAGAGGTCTGGGATATTCAAGGAGGAAGAAAGGACAAACTTTTTTACTTTTTTTCCTCTACATTCTTTAGGATTATATAACAATAATGTATCCTGCCTGAGGACAGTCTTTGGATTAAACCCTCTGGCTAATTCTGTTATCTTAAAACATAAATTATGGGAGTAGGTCTGGTCTTTACAAGGATGTATCCTGCCTGAGGACGATCTTTGGATTAAACCTTCTGGCCAACTCTGTTATCTTAAAATGTAAATTATGGGAGTAGGTCTGGTGAGGTCTTTACAACCTCCAGACATTCTTTGGATTCATTGAAGAGTATATAACTCCATTGCTAACACTAGCAAAGGGGGTACTCTTTTGCCCCCTTCTGATGCCTATGTCAGAAGCTTTCTCTATCTCCTTTATACTTTAATAAAACTTTATTACACACACACACCCACACAAAAAGAAGTCAAACTGCTGTGTAGAAGGATATATAAAGTTTTGGATACACTGCCAACATAAACTCCAGAAATGTTATACCATCCATCAGGAGTATACAAATACCCAGTAGGAGGATAAAAAGCTTCCCCCACCCAACCCCAATTAATAGGGTTTCTTTAACATCTTTCTATCATTTCCAAATTTCCGCTAATATCTATTACATAAATTCTGACTCATTTTTCCATGGATTATTCATCTGCTTATCACTAATTTTTAAAACCTTCTAGTGATCTTTCCACATTCCTACTCTTAGTTATCTCAACTATAAAATGAGGAAAACAGGAAATCTGACTCTTAGGGCTGTTGCAAGAGTAAACAACATAAACTACTAAAGCATAGTAGCTAGTTACAGAAAGAATATAGCAAATATTAGTGCTCTCTTTGTATTTTTTATACTTATGAAATCACATTCATTGACCTTTCCCTTTATGGTTTCTAGGCTTCCTATTACTTATGATCTTTATTCTTAGATGATGTAAACATGCTATATTTATTATAGTATTTTTAAAATGTTTGCTCTATTGGCAATTTATTATGGCCTAACATTTGCAAAATTCTTGTGAATGGTAAGACAACACCTCTTGCTCTGCTTCTGCTACCTCATTCCATACTGTCAGGTATTTAGATGGAACATTTTAGTTTCTAATTTTTGAAAAGATTTCGCACTATAAACTATTTATCATTTGGATGCCTTTGGAAAGATAATGAGAGAAAAACAGTTCAAGTGAATGTATAATAACCCCTCAGTCCTAGAAGATACAAGTTTTCTTTCCAAACTTTCCTTCCTAATAAAATTCACAAATTTAAGAATGCTATCTTTAATTTCCATCAACTAATACCTTATTACTTTTAAACACTTATTTTTCAGCCAATTAAAAATGTGACACATTTTATACATCCTTAACAAGATAACAGGCTTAATGGCATAAATCCTAGTTTGAACTTTTAAAAAAATTATATAATATAAAGACAAAAGCGAATTTACTGTCACAGAAAGTGAATGCTATGTCTTTTACAAAGAAAAATTACTGAAAGTTTTAATTCTCAAATTAAAAAACCTAACTTATATAAAAAGACTGTAAATGAAAGACCTAACAAATACATTTTAAACCTTACCTTTAAGCAGTGCAGTAAGTATTGCTACATCTATATCTTGATGTTCATCTGATCCAATGTGGAAAACAGTGATCTATTTAAAGATTAATCCATAATATTATACATTTACATTTTAAAAGCTAAGGCATAAAGCAAATAAATCACACACAAATCACAAAGTAATTTCAAACTACATGGCATTACAATTTTGGGGGGGTCGGAAATAATTTCATTATAATAAAAAACCCAGAAAATTAAGAATCTGTACCATTTACCAAATAAAATTCAAGTATTTTCAAACCTTTAACATTTTTCTAACTGAGAATTCTCCCTACAGTCCAGTGGTTAGGACTCCATGCTTTCATGGCCAAGGGCCTGGGTTCAATTCCTGGTTGGGAAACTAAGATCCCACAAGCCACAGGGGTGGCCAAAAATTAATTTTTTTTAAAGTATTACTCTAGTTTAGAGTGTGCTTTGAATGAAATAAAAAGGCTTATTCTGATGAAATCTACTTACGAGCTCCTTTCTTTTCATACATTCCATTAGTGTTTGAAATAAATGAACTGCTTCACTCTGGCCAAAGTTAAATGTTTTTTTGATAGTTGAAATAATATCAGGCTCTGCTGCATCAGGAAGATTCCTGAAATAAGAGGAAACACAACTTAATCCGCTGATTTCAAATTCCATAATTTGAAGAATCTCGTTATCATCAAGTACTGGTGGAGGGGCAAGACATTTAAAGATACTGTATTAAGTACTTGGAAAAAAAAATTAAATACTCGACCGTGAGCGAAATCTGCTTCATTGGACTCCCACTACAAATCACAAGGGTGAAAAACAGAAAATGGAGCGATTTTTCTCTGAATTATTTCCAACTTTTTTTTACAAGGCATGTGTTAACATTATCAGTACTCACATTCTATAAGATTTTGTATAATTTTAAGATATTATGATGTGTAAAGCAGTATTTCACCAAAATGTGTTAGATATCAGCACATTTGCATTTTTCTTTTTCTCAACGTGGAATATATTTACATGGCTCAAAAGTTTGATATAAAATATAAAAATGTGAAAATTCATAGTGGAAGTGTCCTTTTCACTGTCTTCCATCAGTCAGTTCCATCTCAACTGCTCTCAAGAAACACTATTACTTTGTGTAACTTTCCAGGATCTCTTTCCATACACACAATTATTATTCTGCTTTTCTCCCACATAAAAGGCACCATAATATACGTTACTGTACATGTTCCTTTTTCCACAACTATATTTTGTTAAATCTTCTCAAGTCTACTAAACAGATTAAAACCATACATAACTGCAAACTATTCCACTGTGCAAATGTACCATGTTATTTATCTAGTCCCCTTGATATATGCTCTATATTGTTCCAATCTTTTATTATTACAAACCATACTGTAATGCCTAACTTTATGTAAGTTACTTCACATGTGTACATTTGTAGGAAAATTACCAGAAATAAAACTATCAAGTCAAAAGATATGTGCCTCTGTATATTTAACAGATATTGCAAAACTGTCCACAAGAAAGACTGTTATATTTTAATTCATTCTAATAATGTGTCAGACAGGCCTTTTCCTCAACCCTTAGGAAGGTATTTTCAAGTTCATAAAATACCAAAATTAATTTAATATTCTAGAAGTCACAAGCCTCTTTATGCAAGGGTGCTCAGTTGTGTCCTACTCTTTACGACCCCATGGACGGTAGCCCATCAGGCTCCTCTATCCATGGAATTTTCCAGGCAAGAATACTGGAGTGGGTTGTCATTTCCTACTCCAGACCCAGGGATCAAACCTGCATGTCGTTCGTCTCCTGAACTGGCAGGCAGGTTCTTTACCACTCCACTACCTAGGAAGCCCCCACAGCCCTCTTTACGTGAAATTATTAAAAATATGTTGTAATCATACACTTACCCTCCTTCTTCTGTTTGCTTATGAATATATGCTAGTAGATCTGCAGCTCTGCCGGTTCCTTCACATACGACGACTGGAACAGGAGGACTTTCCTGAAGGTATTCTAAAACTGTGAGGATAACATTTGGCCCACCCTCAAATATAAGTGCCACCACAGGAACACCTTGACCAATTCCTTAAAAAAGTAAAAGGATTAATTATGATATCAGGCAAAATTCAATAATTTAATCTTATTTTTTTTCTCAATCAGAAACAATAAAAAGCCAAAATAAAATTTCTTAAAAGACTGTGTTGAATTAAAGTACTCAACATGACACTACTCTGATATAAATAAAATACTAAAAAAATTACACTGACTTTTAAGTCTGTTCTAAAATTCAATATATAACAAGGCACACACTGGAACATATATTCACTGAAAAGCAATAACTATTTTGCATATTTCACTACTTTAACTCTTGATTAGAAATTAAAACACCAAGTTGGTTTTCAGTTTGCTTTTAATATGGCATGAGTTGAACTTCCAATGTTTATTTTTAATCACTTTTTGATTCCAAATGTATTGAGCCATTAGTATAGAAATTAATGACAGAATCAGGATTACATAAACAGAACAGATTAATAAAATCCAAGACCTCCATAAGAGTAACAGAAAAAAAATTTAGTGAATACCTTGCTTAGTGAATACCTAGTGAAAAAATCCAAAATATAGGTATTTGCAAAGTTCTAAAACATTCCTAAGTTTTAGGAGATGCTATGACTCCATCATAATCTGAAAATACTATTCTGTAATTTTTGTACTTATATTTCACTTCATCACACAGCTCACTTTGGTGTCCTAAAATTATAAAATCTCTTCTTTTTGAAATAAAAATATAGATGTTGAACCAGAAAGCTTGACCATGGCTGGAAAAGAAGGTGTGTGTCAAGAATACTAACTTTTAAGACATATTTACCAAAGAGTGATACCTATTTGTGTTATCAACTTTAAGTAAAGTGATTCTTATTTCACAATAAAGTATGTTTTTCCTCTTCAGTCCTGAACTTCAAAGTCATGTACTGGAATACATCATACATTAAGAATATTTCTGAATTTCTTGAGATGCAAAGGGATTACAGTAGCAACAAAGCTTCCAATGAACTTTTGTGGCTTGGCCTTGATATTTGAGTATCCTGTTTAATCTCAAACTTCCTTTCCTAGGTCTTATTTTGTGTAAGGTCAGTTACTCTTTGTTGTTTTGTATGTCATCCTGCTACTAAGGAAATGAGGACTTAAAGAACATTCTACCTTTCATAGAATGCTGCTAGCAATTAATACAGCCCAAAATAATTTTAACAACAAATTTATAAATGCCCTTACTAGCATGAATTCTTTGCTGATTAACAGTTTTTTCAAGTTCTCTTCTAAGTCTGACTTCTGCTCCATACTTTCCAACAGTGCCATCATCCACCAATATGAAATGGGAATGCAGATTATTCAGAACATTCAATTTGCTCAGAGGGTTCAACAAAGTTTGGTAAGGAGCAACCACCTAAACAATAGCAAACATGAGAGTTAGTGGGTAGGATTAAATATAACATAAAGTAAAAACAAATTTTGAAATAACCTGTAAAGGCAAAAATACAAGATATAAAAAAGAATGTATCAAAAAGCATGAGCTTTTAAGCAGATGAAAATTATATTTTGGTTCTCACTGCAGAATATATATTTCATCATCCCATGCAAAGGAAACAGCAGCAAATAAGCAAATTAACAATGTTAAGAAACTCTCAGGTTATTAGGGAATAAAGTGCAATATATAAAGGACACTGAATAAAAGCAGTTAAATGTCATATTGCTACTTTTCCAGTCATAAGTAGAATCTTTAAAACTGATGTTAGAAATTTAATTGCATTTGAAAATGATCATTATAATTAATTCCTTTTTAATAATCTCTTGAAAAATTATCTACAACAATTTGCATGTCTTTAACCTACTTGAATAAAACACTAGCATTTGATTACTACTTTCACAGACAGGACAATTAATTCTTAACATCACGCAATCATTAAAAACTTAATTACACAGACTGGCATGATATGGAAAAGGTGTGAAATAGTTATACAAAAAAGGGCAGAAACCAAATGTACTAACACTATAATCACAACTGTTTAAATCTATGATGGTGTTTTCAAAAGGACTGTAGTATGATCACGAATATTTTAGGTTGACTTTGACTATTCTTGCTCTAATTTTGTTTCAACATAAGCTCAAATAAAAGAAATTTTAAAAAACACTCTTACATCTCTCCCAACAAGATCATTTCTGTTTTCAATCACTCCCCATGGAGCTATTCCAATAGTGCAAATCTTTCGAGATGATCTGGAAGCATGTTCTTTAAGGGCATCACCAACATGTTTTGCCACACCTGTTCATATAAAATTAAATTCACTTTATTTGAAAGTCTTTATTGTGTTCAGAACAATCCTGTTCTCAGTAACGTTACAACTGGTGCTAGTTTTTTTACATATACAAGATAAAAAGCAACGAACCAAAAGACAAACTTTCAAAAGAAAACACAAGGACGAAAAAGAAAAAGAAAAAAAAAAAACCCACAATGTCAAATCACTACAACTGCCTGAAACACACGTAAAACTAACTTTTACCATGTTGTTAGGCCTAGTCTCCTCTCTTAGATTCCTCATGTTAACTGTAGTTTTTGTTACTGCTCTATACATCATCTAAAAAAAAAGAAGAGTATGGCTCAGGACTATAAGCAAAACACACACACTCACAAAAAACTACAACAGTTTTCCAACTGAGTCAAAAATTGGGAGGAAAGTATACAGAAAAAGTAATTCAAAAGAGCACATAACTTCTCATTACCACTTGTTACGGACTAAACAGTATCCTCCCCAAAATTCCTATGTTGATATTCTAACCCCAGTACCTTAGAATGTGACGGTGTTTGGAAATAGATCCTCTATGTTATCGTGTGAAAATGAGCATGTTAGGGTAAGCCCTAATCCAATCTGGCTGGTGTCCTTGTAAGAAGGGAAAATTTGGACACAAAAAGAGACACCAGAGATGCACATGCAATGGGAAAGGCCACAAGAGGACGTAGTGAGAAAATGGCCATCTGTAAGTCAAGGAGGGCTGCATCAGGAGGAACCAAACTTGATAACATCTTGATCTTGGGTCTCCAGAACTATGAGAAAATAAATTTCTTTTGATTAAGCCTCCCAGTCTGTGGTATTTTAACAGCCCTAGCAATCAACGCATCACTTAGATTATTATAACACATTAGATCTCATTCCTCACATGGATTACTGAAATAGCATCTTCACTGTCCTTCCAATTGCTGCCTTGCCTGTTTATAGTCTATTTTTAAACTATCATTCAAGATATCTTTGCTCCTGTCAACTCTCTGTTTAAAACCTCCCCTTCTAATTCAGATTAAAAGTCAAAGTGCTTATAATGGCCTACAAGGCCTTATATAATGATCTGTCTGTTGCTCTGATATTTACCACAAACCCCATGTCAACCCCACCATCACCACTCACCTGTAACTTTCTGATCTCATCACCCAGCAGTCCTTGCTCATTCTACTCAAGCTACACTGGACCTTTCTTACTAGTTTTCCAATACTTTCCATTTCTTCTCCTTTAAATGCTCTGTCCCACATTATTCTTAATCTCATTTGCTTCATTTCTTCCACTTCTACTCAAAGTTACCTTCTGAACGAAGCTTCCTTGACCATCCCTCACTATCCCTCCTCTACATTTTTTTGTCTCCCAAAGCACTTATTGTTTAATTTATTATACATTTAGTTATCTCCTTGTTTTCTACATCTTTCCCACTAGAATATAAGCTCTATGAAGGCAAATATTTTGTGTAATGATATATTTTCAGTGGCTAGAAGAGTGCCACAATAAGGTTCAAAAACCAGTTGCTGTTAATGAAATAGATATTTGCAAACTAATAACTCTGTTTTACTTTGGATATTAAAATTAATTTGCCTTCCTTCTATCCAAACTGTATATGTGATAGGAAAGACTTAGAATATAAGATTATATTAAAAATTAATTTCAAAAGCTATTTTTTACCAATGTCTAGGCAATGAATTGCCATTCCTTTCTCAATTTACCAGCAGTCACAAAGTGACAAGAACAACACTTTGCTATACAGCAGGAGGTCAGCAAGCTTTTTATAAAGGACCAAATTTTAAGCATTTTAGGCTTTGCAAGACATACAGTCTAAGAACTATCCAGCTCTGCTTTTATAGCACAGAAGTATGATATAAAACGATACAAAAACAAATGTGGCTGTGTTCCAGTAAACCTTTATCTACAAAAACAAGGAGCAGGCTAGATTTGGTGCAGGGAACCATAGTTCGCAAACCCTTGTTCCAAAGCCCATTATTCTTGGGAATTCCCTGATGGTCCAGTGATTAGGATTTGGCACTTTCATCACAACGGCCCAGGCTGGGGAACTAAGATCCTGCAAGCCACAACACACAGCCAAAAATAAAGTCTTAATTAAAAAAAAAAAGGTAAATGATAAAGCATATTATTCTTTTAAAAGAACAAACAAAAACCAAATTCATTTTTCAGTTAGCATTTATCCTTAAGAACTATAGATTACTTAACAGAAGACTAGTATACATTTATACTGTGTTGACTTTTCAAATATTTGATATTATGAAAAATTTACAAACACATCAAATAAAAATTATACCAATTTTATTACTGTTTACCTGTGTTTACTCCTCCAGTTAAAATCCAGGCTCCGGTTGTAACTGCAGCTTTAATAAGACCCTTTCCAAGCAACTGCTTGATTCGTGGGTGAAGCTCAAACTTCTGCATGCCACCATGCACAGAGATAACAAGTTTGGGTAATTCCATTTGCCATTCTTTAAGCAGAAGTTGTAGAATGATTTCAGGTTTGGTGTCATATGATAGCCTCACATACTAACAAGAAAAGATTTTTAAAAAATAATTCATAAGTTTCATAATGCAGCATCATATGACTTAAGAAAAACTTTATTTGCATCAGATTATTGTAAAATAGATTTCATAGGCTACTTGTAATATATTTACATTCCTAAGAAAAAGCAATAACAAACAAACAATTTTAAAGTTGGAAAATCATTCTGTAAGAGCTATAGTGGCACTCTAATTTTCAAAGTTAATTAGGATGTAAATTTGTTACTCTTTCTGATTATATAAACCCAATTACCATTCATCTAGTTTACAAATTTATCCACAGTATTTCTTACCTTGTAAGAAGAAATAAAAAATATTCATATCAAAACTATAATACTCAGATGTTGGGGGGGGGGAAGCCACTTTTAACATTCTCTAATAAAGGTTCTTTCCAAAACAATATATTATCCATTCCTTTACAAACAGAGATCAAACACCAAGGAAAAATATCCCAAAATATCATAAATTATATAAAACTGAGAAGACTCCAGATTCTCTTAAGAATGATTTGTAATGAGATTTCTTCTGTAAGTCTTTAAGCATTAGCTTTAACTCATCATTATTCTTGGGTACATTAAGTAGTGCTTGGAAAATAATCTAAAGCTAATAAATTAAAAAAACAGATTATAGAACTTCCCTGGTGGTCCAGAGGTTGGGAGTCCACCTGCCAATGCAGGGGACACAGGTTTGATCCTTGGTCCAAGAGGATTTCACACGCTGTGAGGCAACTGAGCCTGTGTGCCACAACTACTGAGGCCATGCTCCGCAAAGAAGAGCAGCCCCTACTTGCAGCAACTAGAGAAAGCCCTCATGCAGCAATGAAGACCCATCACAGTCATAAATGAATAAATAAAATAAAATAAAAAGATTATGTTAGTAATAAATGAGGAATTCCATTTTCAACAATGATGGACTACATTGTTTTGGACCAACTCTGCCCCTGGGAACTAGAGAATCTAGATTAACAACCCCTGTTATTAAGACATCAGTAGGCTACCAAAGCTGTGACAACTTGTGGGGTCAGAATCCAAGAGAACAGAAAAACCTGGAGAGACAGGCCCACCATATGACACTGCTTAGCAAATCAAGTCAGGGAGGGAGTCAGGCACAGCAACTTAAAAGGTAAAATGTAGACAAGTCTAAATGAATCACAAATTATTATTGGGGGATTTAAAGATTTTTATTTATTTATATTTGGCTGTGCCAGGTCTTTGTTCTGCGTAGGCTTTCTCTAGTTGAAGCGAGTGGGGGCTACTCTTCACTGCAGTGCTCTGGGCTTCTCACTGTGGTACCTTCTTATGTTGCTGAGCACTGGCTCTAGGGCAAGTAGGCTTCAGTAGTTGTAGCATGTGGGTGCAGTACTTGTGGTTCCTGGGCTCTGAAGCACAGGCTCAATAGTTGTGGTACATGGGCTTAGTTGCTCCGTGGCATGTGGGATTTTCCAGGATCAGGAATCGAACCCATGTCTCCTGCATTGGCAAGCAGATTCTTTACCACTGATCCACCAAGGAGGACCAATTTGGGAGTTTTTAAAATACACACACACACACAAAAATAAAATTTACGCCAACAAAAGCACGTAAGTCATGAGGGAAATAAATGTAGTCCCAAGTATTCTAAAGGTTCTTGCATTGACCAGAAGTAGTAAAAGTACTAATCTGTAACAGTAACCAGTTAAAGATGTATTTTATAGTATTTATATAATAAATCTACAGAACAGAAAAATATATAAATAAGATGTTATAAAGAAGAAAAGCAACAATAAAAAATACATAACCCAAAAGACAAAAAAAAAAAACAAAGAGAAAGTGAAATAGTAAATGAAACTAAAAGAGGTTCAATGCACCAAGACATAATAATTCTATATTTGTGTGTACCGATACAAAGAACTTTAAAAGAAATGACTAAAACTAATTTTCTGACACACTATTATATAAACTGTCAGATAATAAACATACATTATTTAATTAACTGGCTTCCTCGGTAGCTCAAATCGTAAAGAATCTTCCTGCAATGCGGAATACCTGGGTTTGATCCCTGGGTCGGGAAGATCCCTTGGAGAAGGGCATAGCAACCCACTCTAGTATTCTTACCTGGAGAATTCCCTAGACAGAGTAGCCTGGTGGGCTCCAGTCCACAGAGTTGCAAAGAGTTGGAATTAATTAAAAGGTAAATGAAGTAAGACATTCCAATACACAACACACCTTAGCTCTGTAGGAATGAGAACCCCCTTGAAAATTTATGACTCCATAAGCATCCGTTGGGCTCTGTTCTGTATGTTTTTCCACAGACCACTCTTCTAATGTCTGATTAAAATGGTCACCCAATTTCACATCTGAGTATTTCATGGCAAGACTTGCAGTAAAACAAGCATGTTGCTTGACCAAGCGACCACAAAAACACCTAAGGGGAAAAAACAATATAACTTTTAAAAGACCTTTTAAAAAAATCAGTCAATGAAAAACTATATGAAAATAAAGAAACTTTTGAAGAATATGAAAATAATCTGACTTTCTGATTTTAGGATATCAGTAAGTTAATACGTTCACCACAGCATTAAAATACTATAAATACATTTGTATTTGATGATACAGGCTTCTATTAATAAACTTAGTTTGAGGCATCTACTTACTGGATGCCAAAACAGCATTGGAGATTGTATAAATGTTAGTGAACCTGAAGACAGATCAAAACAAGTGATCTAATTTGATAAATGGGAAAAAATTATTTTAATTAAACAAAAATAAAACAGGGCCTCAGGGACCTGCAAAAAATATCAAGCAACCTAATATACCCAGAGTCCCAGAGGGAGGAGAGACAGAGAAGGGGCAGACAAGGATTTTAAGAAACAGTGGCTAAAATTTGGTGAAAAACATGAACTTGCAGATATTTATTCAAGATTTATTCAAAAAGAAGGAAAAAGAGAACCATTCTCAGGCACATCACAGGCCT
The DNA here is from genome assembly GCF_019320065.1 of Cervus canadensis. Taxonomy (NCBI): domain Eukaryota; kingdom Metazoa; phylum Chordata; class Mammalia; order Artiodactyla; family Cervidae; genus Cervus; species Cervus canadensis. The sequence continues at coordinate 55,556,044 of NC_057391.1, read as the reverse complement.
GCTGTTAAAAACCAAAATTATAGGAAAAAAATAGCCAGAGGGAAAAAAGACCCACTAGACACAGATGAACCACTGCACTAATGGCAGCCGACTTCCCACTAGAAACAAGAGCCAGAGGACAACAGCATGAGATCTTCAAATCACTGGGATGAGAAAACTCAAAATTTCATATTCAGTGAAAACATCCTTCAAAAATGAGTAAAATAAACATATTTTCAGATAACCCAGGCTGAGAAAACCCATCTCCAGTATACCAGCATTATACCAAAAGCTAAAGGAAGCTCTTCAGCCTGAGTGCAGATGCCAGATGGAATTACCCATCTAAAGGTAGGAATGAAAAGGCCTGGAAATGGTAAAACAATTCAATATACGTAAATGAACTCATTCTATGCACTTCTGCTCTTAGCCTGCCAACCGGAGACCTTCTCTCCTTTCTCTTACGTTCCTTCATCACATCTTACCATGCCTTAGTCGGTTAAAACTCCTGTCTAGTCAACAGGAGATCCTGGGTTTGAATCCCAGCGGTGCCTCTGGAGGCACTGGTTAAAGAACAATATTACTCTTTAATTAGTTGCCCGAATCGCTCCTTGGCCTTTTGGCTAAGATCAAGTGTAATTAGTTGCCCGAGTAAGAAACTTAGGTACCGTCCTCAAATCTTCCCTTTCCCCACACACCACCAATCCTACTGAGTTTATCTGATTGATCCCCCTTTTCAAATATGCCTATTTCTCTTCATCACCATAGGTAGTATCTTAATTCAGGCTCTTATTTTTTTCCAGAATTACTCTAAAATCTACCAAACTATTTTTTCCTCTCAATCCAATCTCCTCAAAATGCCAACTTCTTTTATTGAGGGGAAAAAGAAGAAAATCTAAGCATGTTACTTCCCTATGTAATATCCTTTTAACATTAAATAAAAACTGTGTGGCATAGTATACAAAAAGTTAAAATGATCTGGCCCTACTTATTTCTCAAGACTCAGATCTCTTCAATATCCATCTTATTAATACCTTCTACAGCTTTCAGTTTCCTAACATAACCATAATCTCTTTCACTGCCAGGCCTTTCCCACAAACTGTTCTCTCTGCCTTTAATCCCTTTCCTCAATCTTTACCCAGCTAATTCATATTCAACTTTAGCACTCTGCTCAGGCACCTACACTTGAGTTTCAAGAACTCTGCCTAATCCTTTACCTCTCAAGTGTGAGTTAAGTAACGCTCAGACATATGGCCTGTGAATTTTATCCCAGTGTATTCTGACTTTTTTAATACACTAGTTTTACTTTCCAAAATTTGTGCAATACCATTGTTATGAAACTTACCTGACAAGTTGCTGACAAATCTGACATCCTGGAAGGCATCTATAAAACAAGGTAAATCTATTACTTAGAGGGAAAATAATTTTTCTTCTCATTTAAACTAAACTATAATAATAATCCATTAATAAAAAGTACAAAATAAAGGAATATTACATATTTTTCAAGAGATATTTTAGGTCATTTGTACCTTTTTAAAAAACTCAGTTTTCATATTTTAAATACAATTAATTGTGTCATAAAACCCAGAAACCATATAAGACAGATTTAACTACATAAAAAAAAAACAAACATTTTTATGTGGCAAAAACACGTCACTAATAAAAGTCCAAAGATAAACTGAGAAAAAATATTTACAGAGAAAAGGTTAGCTTCCCTAATATTATATTTAATATATTAAATATAAATATAATATATAAAGCTTCCCTAATATATAAAAAATATATTAGCTTCCCTAATGTATATTTATCAAATCAATATAAAATGGGAAAATATATGAATAAATGTATGCGTGTGTGCTCAGTCACTCAATCGTGTACACTCTGCAACCCCTGGACTGTGGCCCACTAGGCTTCTCTGTCCATGGGATTTCCCAGGCAAGAATATTAGAGTGGGTTATCATTTCCTGTTCCAGGGGATCTTCCTGACCCAGGAATCGAACCAATGTCCCCTGCATTTCCTACATTGACAGGCAGACTCTTTACCACAGAGCCACCTAGGAAGTGCATATGAACAGATAATTCACAGTAAAAACATACATATGAAAAGATATTTGATTGGAAGAAAATCATTTAATCCTGTTAAGACAATATCTTGGTAAGAATACAGAAGAAAGTAGCCTTTTATCTGCTGGAAGGAGTACAAATGGAGGGCAATTTGGCAATACTCATCAAAATGAAAAATGTAGATTCTCAAACTCTAATTTCAGTACTTAAGAGTAAAGGTAAAAGTATCTATAGAATATGTGTAAAATAAAGTTATTCACTACAGAATACTTTTGTCTAATAGCAAAAAAGAAAAACAGGTTAGCTAAAATGTCCATCAATCAGGGAATATTAAAATTATGATCCAGATATATAATTAGTAAGGATGCAACAATTAAGAACAAAGAACAACATGACCTGGGAAATGTCATTGGTGCTCTCTGGTTAAAAAACATGATCTTATAACAAAACCCATCTTTAATAACTAGTATGAAGTTCAAATAAATCACAGAATAATGATTGAAAGAGACAATAAGGTTATCTATTTTAATGATCTAAAAAGCATTTACAGAAATTACCAAAAATTGGGGGACTATTAAAGAATACAAAAAATGTTTTCTTAATGGTGATCAAATAAATGCAAATTTAATATATAATTTTCTATTAATCACCTTCTTGAATATGATGCCTAACTTTAATCAATATTCAGGCATTCCCGTCACTACTGGTGACAATGTACATATTTGAAAGTTTTTTGGCATTACATATACTAAAGGGGAATAAAACTTGAAACACAAAAATAGTTTTATCCACTAAGATCTCCATTTTGACCTAATTTTAATTTAAAATAGGCTAAAAATTGAAAACAACTCAAGTGCCCAATAGTAGGATACGTATATGAACTGTATATACACCAACAGAGTATTAACTACTACTCTTAAAGGGATATTATGCAAAAATAAAATTACTATAACATTTTGTTTAAAAAAGATACAGTGTTTTACATATAAACTGAACTTAGCAATATTTTAAAACAAAAGCTATGCACTGAGTAAAGATTAAAAATAGGTGCAATAAATGTTATTAATAACGACTGTCTTCATGTTTTGATACTCTGAATATTGAGCCAACTTTCTGCATCTCAAGTTTGCAGAATTTATCATGCACATTTCTCTTATAATGAAAATTTGTATAAACAAGAGAGATACTCAAAATTTTTTGCCATTAATATAAAAAGAAATGTTGAATTTCAAACAAAAGGTTTATGTAATATACAAACAAAATATTCAGAAATTCCATTCAACAAATATTTCCGAGAATTCACTATGATGTCACAATAATAGGGACAGGTGCTATAACTTAATATACATCAGTTAATAAAAGACTGTGCTTCCCAGGTGGTTCAGTGGTAAAAGTACCTGCCCGCCAACGCAGGAAACACCAGTTCGATCCCTGGGTCAAGAAGATCCCCTGAAGAAGGAAATGGTAACCCACTAGTACTCCTGGCCTGGAAAATCCTATGGACAGAGAAGCCTGGCAGGCTACACTCCATAGGGCAGCAAAGAGTCAGACACGACTGAGTGACTGAACACATACATACTGTAACTTAAAATAGTTAATAAGAGGTTGTTTACTTGGCTGTATTTTCATAAGAGCCATATATCAAATGGAAGTGAAAGGTGTAGAGAAGATAACTGCATAGAAAACAAGGTTTAATAGGAGACAGAAACAGTAAGACGACTAAAAACCCCGGTAAACACCTTTTTCAATTAATTTGTCCTAAGTGCTTGTGAAGAAAAGTGCTTTGTAGTCCAGGAAGTAAGTATATCTTTGATGTACCCTTTTATGCTTTTGGCTATTTTTAGGTCTCAGAAAAAAGAAAAAATTTAGGAAAAATGTTTCTTCAATAAATACCTCAAGAGATCCTTTTTCTTGAATTCTAACTCATGTCCTTTACTTAAATTTTTTTTTCTATTATCAGTGCCATTTTTAAGACCAAAGGACAATCAGAGATGCCAACAAATTTCTGGTGATGGGTTTTCCAATAGGTATTCATCTATAGCTACATATTGGCAAACAAAAACAGCAACCATTAGGTTCTTACTGTTTTCTTCAGCATAAACTATAGTGTTGGGTACTCAATAGATGCCCCTTAAACAGATACATAAACTTTTTAAGTTCTCAGTATCAATAAATCAAATTTTTAAAAAAGACACTTAACTGTTTGATCTTTGTAATACACTAGTATGATATGGGGGACGATCAGGGAAGGAAGAACACTCTGAATGAGAGGTTTCGTGTTGTGAAATGTCATTAAGAACTGCAGAATGCTATCTTGTTAATACTATCTCCTCCTAATCCTAAAAGATTAACAGTAAACACAAAAATTAACAGTAACTGCTGCTGCTAAGTCACTTCAGTCGTGTCCGACTCTGTGCAACCCCATAGACGGCAGCCCACCAGGCCCCTCTGTCCCTGGGATTCTCCAGGCAAGAACACTGGAGTGGGTTGCCATTTCCTTCTCCAATGCATGCATGCATGCTAAGTTGCTTCAGTCGTGTCCGACTCTTTGAGACCCTATGGACAGCAGCCCACCAGGCTCCTCTGTCCAGGGGATTCTCTAGGCAAGAATACTGAAGTGGGTTGCCATTTCCTTCACCCAACAGTAACTACAAATAATTAATAATTTTAGTTTTTAATAAATAAATAGCAATTCAATTTACATCTAAATTTCTAGAAGAATTCAGAATAAAGAGAAGTATACTTACCTGTGAGGGTCTTTGGAACTTGGTATGATATATACACATTCCCTCTTGGTCAAAGTGCTTTCTATCCAGGATTTCTGGGACTAAAACAGAAAGTTTAAAAGATTGTTTATAAATTAACCAATTAATATTACAAAGAAAAATTTAATAAGAAATACATAAAAAATAATTCCAGTTTTAGTTCACTAAGTATTTATTACATATAACATGTTTATTGATGACAGCACAACTAAAATATGAGAATCATTCCATTTAAATCCACTGAGATTGAGATTACTAATCAACAGTACTATGCAGATACTAAATCAACAGTGCTATGCAGAATTAAAAACCTCAAGAGGGGCTGGTATGATACTGGGAAATGGATCATTTTACAGCCAATTAAAAGTGACTGTCAGAGACTTGCCAAGCATTCCCATGGCTAAGACTTTGTGCTTCGACTGAAGGGGACGCAAGTTGGGTCCCCTGAGTCCTGGTCTGGGAGCTAAGATCCCACAGGTCGCATGACACAGCCAAAAAAAACCCCTAGATATATTCTGTTCTATTTCTAAGATAAAGACCTAAAGCACAGGGGCATGGAATGGCTAATGGCACAGGCACCGAAAAACGCATCAAGCAAATTCTAATCAAAAGAAAAATAATACTAGAAAAGAGATGCTAAACATCAATAGGAATAGTACAGGTTACTCCATGATTTCAAATGTCTGATTCACCAGATTGTTACAACAATCTTAAATGAATATAGTCCTAAATGAACAGTCCTAAAATGAATATAGCACAAAAATTAATAGGGAGAATAAGACAAATCTAGGATCACAGTGGAAGATTAACATATTTCCTTCAATTACTGTAAATCTGAAACAATTTCAAGCTTAAATGGTTTTTTAAAATTACTGTTTATACCACTACTTAAGTTTCTGCCTGGATCCCTAGCCTCTGTATCCTACTACTGGTGACTGATTAGAAAGAGATGGGGCATTATATATTGAAAAAGGTGAAACTCCACAAATTAGGACTGAGTAGATTAAAGATCTTGAGCTTCATCCTCTATATAACATATATATTAGATATATAGAAAATATTAAACATTATATCTCTAATATGTCTATAGATATTATTATATATTAAATATAGATATTAGCATGCTATCAAAATCTCTTTTCCCTTCTCTATCTGCCTCTTTCTTACCAGGACAATACAAAAAGGAAGAGCCTATATTCCATAATGAAACCTCTACAGTTCAGTGGCTAGGTAGAGGAGTTTCCACTGCAGAGGAGTTGGAGAAATAAGATCCCATAAGCCAACCGGCAGAGAAGGCAATGGCAACCCACTCCAGTATTCTTGCCTGGAGAATCCCAGGGACAGAGGAGCCTGGTGGGCTGCCATCTATGGGGTCACACAGAGTTGGACAGGACTGAAGCGATTTAGCAGCAGCAGCAGCAGCAGCAAGCCAACCAGGGGGCCAAATCAAAAACAACAAAAAAGGAAGCCCCTAGGACAAGAGATATTCTAGACAGAATTATGATGGTGGAGTTTGCAGGTTCCTCTCAAATCCTTTAGATATTCTAATCATAAACCTTAGTATATCCTTTAATCTAATTCTGGTTGCAAAATTCTGTCTCTCCATTCAAAATGTCCATTTTCTAGGTCAATGATTAAATAGGTTAGGTCTAGGTTAAAGAGATTCACTTAAGTAGGAGCAAATTATACCATGATCCCCTAGTTAAAAAAAAATCACAGGATGGGGACTTCCCTGGTGGTCCAATGGTTAAGAATCCACCTGCCAATGCAGGGGACATGGGTTTAATTCATGATCTGGGAAGATCCCACATGCTATAGAGCAATTAAGCCAGTGTGCCACAACTATTGAGCCTATGGTCTAGAGCTCGGCAGCTCCAACCACTGAAGCCCGTGTGCCTAGAGCCCATTGTGCAATGAGAAGTCATGCAATTCAAAGAAGAGTAGCCCCCACTTGCCAAAACTAGAGAAAGCCTGCACACAGTGAGTGAAGACCCAGTACAATCAAAAGTAAATAAATAAATTTTTTAAAACTCACAGAATGCCCTCTAGAACCCATGACCCTTCATCAGCAAAATGTCCTACACTCTAAAGCTCATTTAGCACAGTCCCTCCACCACCTTCTTTTTCTAACTAAAGTCTGGTATTCCTTTGAAGAATCTGCTTTACCTACATACCTCTCATGGGGGAAAAAAAATAGAACTCTCTTCAGTTTTACTGTACTAGGAATACACCTGGCAAACCAAATCCTGATTCAATCCAATTCCCCATTTATTCCATAACTGCCTATGTTAATATGACTACAGGAAAAACAAACAAAACACCCTTTGATTTCACTTTAAAACCTCAAACATCCCTTAATGATGCCCAATAGTCACACCACATTTCCCTGATCCATTTTCTCATTTTCCTGTACAATTTCACACTATGTCCTCCTCTCCTCAAACCTCCAACCCTCATTCACCACTCGTATTCTCAACCGATGACCTACTTCCCATTTCACTCAGAAAATTGAAGCAACAAAACTTCTGTCACATCTGCCCACCAAAGAGGCTTACACTATTTAAGATATGCAATCACCATCCCCTCTACGGCCTTATGCAACTACAGAACAATGGAACCAACCGCAGGATCACAGTGAGAGCACTGTCCTGACAACCAAAAGATCTGGCCATGTCAGTTAGATTGCTGATATAGTACTGTTATCCTAAACCCTCCTCCCACTCCAGAACCATAGTACACTGAAGGCAGACAGCACATCTGGACCGGAAGACATTTATTCAAGTGACTTCTGTTTGTAACTTTAAAAATAATCATTTGGTAGGCTGTTCTAATACATGATGATATGAGGTTGAATTTTTACTAAAACTAACCTACTGCTTTAAACTCATGAAATTTTTATTACGCTCCTCTTCTATTAAAACTCGCAGGGGGCTTCCCTGGTGGCTCAGTGGTAAAGAATCTGCCTGCCAGTGCCAAAGACACAGGTTCGCTCCATGGTCTGGAAGATCCCATGTGCCATGGAGCAACTAAGCCGGTGCGCCACTACTGAGCCTGCGCTCGAGAGCCCGGGTGCCGCAAATGCTGAGCCCACGTGCTGCACCTACTGAAGCCCGTGTGCCCTAGAGCCTGTGCTCTGCAACAAGAGAAGCCACTGCAACGAGAAGCCCGCAACTAGAGAGCAGCCCCTGCTCGCCACAACTAAAGAAAAGCCTTCTCTGCAACAAAGATGCAGCACAGCCAAAAATAAATAATTTTTTTTTTTTTTTTAATGCAGGGACTTCCTGGTGGTCCAATGGCTAAAGACTCTGTGTCCCAATGTAGGGGGCCTGGGTTCAATCACTGGCCAGGAAAACTAGATTTCACATGTTGCAACCGAAGATTCTGAGTGCTGCAACCAAGATCTGGCATGGCCAAATTAATAAATAAAATTTTAAATTATAAAAATGGGTTTATATTAACTACAATACTGTAATTTATCTTTTAAAGGGTTGCTTCTCTCTTTTAGAAAAACTGGAACTGTTCTGGGGTGGAGGACAACAGCTCAGTGATTGTACTTACTGCTATATTTTTACTGGTTGTTAAAGCAAGACAAAAGATTTGTTTGGAATTTCTCTCTGTGAGCTTCTTCGCAAACAAAAAGGCAGCTCAGTCCCATGATACAGTAATGAAGTCCATCAAAATCAGATTCTAGAACTAAAACATTTAACATGCAAATAACACACTAAAACAGTGGCAATATACAAGCATGAGAAGCACTCAGATTGCTTCAGTATGAACTATATGTTTTTTTAAAAACTAAATTATTTGCAATTCATGAGCATAGGCCTAAAGCCTACAGCATGAATGAAAGATGGGTGAAAAGTGAACACAACATGAGCAAATTTATTAATTAACAATACAGTGGACCTTTTTAAGGAGTTTTGTCAAAGGACAATTACTTGACAAAAGAGGAAAACATCTTAGGGAGAACTTGAAAATATATGGCTTAGATAAAGGTTAAGAAATGCAATCTTGTACAATTTACACCCCCCTTTTCCCCCCTCCTCTTTTTCTTGATTGGATAATTAGGCAGAAAACTAGGAAGAACAGAGTAGACTTAAACACTATCAGTCAGTTTTACCTGATGGAACTTACAGAATACTCCATTCACAATAGTGGGCTTTCCAAGTGGCACTAGTGGTAACAAACCTGCCTGCCAACACAGTAGACGTAAGAGACGCTGGTTCAGGAAGAGCCCCTGAACGAGGACACAGCCACCCACCCCAGTATTCTGGCATGGGGTCGCAAAGAGTTGGACACGACTGAGCGACCTGCACTTAAGAGAAGTATGGCTATACTCTATATGGGCAATCGGCAATTTTTTTTCTATTAAGAGCCAAATGGTAAATATTTTAGGCTTTTTGGACCACTTACTGCCTCTATCACATACTGTTTTATTTTTCAACCACTAAAAAATATAAGAACCATGCTGAGCTCAGGCCTTGGCCAGAACAGGCGTTGGCCAGATTTGCCATATATGGCATAATTTGCAAACCCATGCTCTAAATCTCACAAAAGCTCCCCACAAAAAAGTCTCACAATTCCACTGAGTCAATTCAATCTAACAAGTATACGCCATGTCCTTCAGATCCTTCCCCTGCATTGTTTCTTGGATATTATTAGTGTCCCTTCTACCAGGCCTACAATCCCAGTAGGCCCTTGTATTAAGAGTTGTTTTCTAAAGAGAGGAAAAACGAGATGGGGCTAAAGAGTTTTAGATGTACATGAACAAAGTTTTTTTTTCCTGCAGGAATTTCAATAGAAAAGGCATTAAATAAGTCATATGATGTAAACACAAAATCTAAACATTAATGAGGAAAAAAAAAAAATCTAGTGTTCGAGTACATATACCTAGCTTTTTTCCCCCAGAAATGGTCACTTTCAATCACCAACAACCTACAACACTTGAGTCCCTTCATTTGGGGCTTCCCTGGTGGCTCAGGGAAAGAATCTGCCTGCAATGCAGGAGACATGGGTTCGATGCCTGTGTTAGGAAGATCCCCTGAAGAAGAGAATGGCTAACCACTCCAGTATTCTTGCCTGGAGAATGCCATAGACAGAGGAGCCTGGCGGGCTACAGACCATGAGGTGGCAAAGAGTGGGACACAACTGAACAACTAACACTTTCACTTTCAGTACTCATTTGTCTATTATGATAAAATATAAAACTACCCAAACAGGAACACTGTTAAATTTCAGAACCTAGTACAAATGTACTCATAGTTAGTTTCATTTTATCATTCTTGTTAAAAATAATAAATAGCCACTACTATCTCTTCACAACTTCAAATCTTTCATAGTAGTCTCTAACTGACAAATCCATCCAAAACTTTAGCAAACCCTCTAAGTCACTTAAATAGTGTCACTCTGATGCTCACAAATTTTTATCAAATTTTGTACCTACAGAGACATACAAAAACATTTCCACACTTCAAGACTATCACAGCTTCCCCTACCTTCATTATTCACCAAGTTTATTTCAAGGGTTTACCACCTCTCCTGTTTGTGTAAACACCAAATGTAAATATATTCTCCCCATACACACCAGTTTTGTCATTTATGGCATTCATTGACTATATTAGGGATTGGCTTCCTATGCCTGACAGTGACATATCCCAGCTGATAATGGCAAATCATTCCCAATAATAGGTTTCTACAGTTTTTGAAATTCTGAGCTTCTGCTCTACCATCAAGTATCCAATAAAATGTGCCCTGGATTATAAATACATATAAAAATTCCTAATTTTATACTTCTTTTGCTAGACTGCATTACTGTATTTTACCAAAAGATGGCACACTACAAACACAAATTTGAAAATTCCTAAACATATGTTCTAGGTAAAGTAAAAACAAACTAAGACCACAGAATGTTAGCAAAGAGGGAAACGTCATCTTCAGTGGTAAAAGAGATCAGATTCTAGAGTTCAGAATAACCTGTTCACTGTTGGTTGTTTTTTTGTTTTGTTTTTTTCATTTTTGGTTATTGTATTAATGCAACCTTAAGTGTCTGAACTTCTATTTCCTCACCCATGGAACATAATAACATATCTATCTCACAAAGTTGCTCTGAAGATTATAGTCCATATTTTTAGCAAAATGCCCCCCACACAGTCATATCTCAACAATGCTTCAAAATTCAATTATAAATTCTTCTTATCTGTCTCCTAGCAATAAGGGGCATATATGCTACAAATAAGTCTACTAACCACATCCTACTCTTCAAACAAATCAGTACCAGCACATCTTTCTTGACTATATACTGATAGTGAAAATTGAGGGGGTGGGGGGAAGGACTGCTTTAAAAGTTCTACTTCAAGGTAACATTGAAAATCAGTCAGTCTATTTTTACAACTAAATACACTCAACAATTCTATATATTAATACTAGAAAGGAGCCTCCAGCTATGGAGGTTCTATTGGACTAATGCTCCCAAGATAATAACCATAAACTCTGGATAAAGTAAATATTAAAAAAGAAAAACTACTTAGTACTACTGAACAGGCAACTAAAAGCAGTAAGGAATCAGATGAAGTTTGTACTCAGGATAAAAGAACAGTACTGAGCGAGTTTCCTATTTTATGGCTAAGAGAGGCCCCACCACATACCTACTAAGTAGCTAAAACGCCAATAGAAATTCCATAATTTTACTGGCTTGAAGAACCAGAATACAAACTTCGAGGTGACAACAGCAGCTGGAAAGTGATGGGGAAAGTCCTGCATAGGACAGAGTCACAAAAAAAGGGAACCCTAAGTGCTGCATATTAACACTGCTGAAATCTAGCTGACCCATGAAACATGCATACATGGGGCAGATTCCAAGCAGGTCAGTTAGGAATAGAGAAACTAACTGAATAGATATTTTTATTGCCCACTGAAGGAGTCAGAGTTTGGAATTAGTACAGTCAGGTTAATCAACTACTATCCTAATGTGTTCTGACTGCCATACAAATACCGTAAGACTTAACTTTGGTTTCAACAACCTAAATTCATTTTCTCCAAGTTCTAGACACTGGAATCCAAGATCAAGGGGCCAGTAAGGTCTGCATCTCAGAGCCCCCTCCCCGGACTGCAGACAGCTGTCTTCACTGTGTCCTCACAAGGCGGGGATAGGGAGCAAGCTCTCTGGTCTCTTTGTATAATGACCCCACCATCATGACCTCCTATAATTCTAACTCCTTTCCCAAAGCTCCGTCTTTAAATAACATCAACACTGAATTTTGGGAAGACACAAACATTCAATCGGTAGCTACTTTAAAAGAGAAAATCAATAATCTTCAGAGGACTAAAACAGAACTCACAATCTCTCCAAGATAACATTCACAACATCTATGATATAATCAAAATTACTAGATATAAGAAGAAAGAGGAAAATGTGACCCATATTCAAAAGAAAAGTCAGTCAAATTAAAAGGAAGTTTGCCTACTAATAAACCGCAACAGCTTTAAAAAGTTAAATGACACTACAGATCTAGAAATTCTGAGTTCTGTGGTAATTTTGTACGCTGGACAACATGTCCGTCAGCAAAGGCATAATGACAAAGAAAACTTAAGGCTAGCTTGAAGCAAAACGTTGAAAATGGCTGGCATTCTTTTATTTCCTCTGCAAGAGATCTGGCACTCAAACAGGCCCCTACTCTATAGAGTTCTGCTCTTACGCTTAAAAGGCTGCCAATCACTTAACTAATTAGGTATTATTGATAATTCAGATGTGAACTCTCCCAACAGGTTTTAAAGACACTGCTGAAAAGCTTCTGTGGAGTAATAAATAGTTGGTAAAGTTTTACACATTAAAAAATAAAACTTTGTTGTTTTCAATATAAAAAGTTTTTAAAAAAATTGTTTTTGTCATTTTAGTGACTACTTTTCTAGTCTGCTCCAATAAATTGTTAAGACTTTTGCCAAAAATAAATAAAAAGAAGCAGATTCATACCATGACTATGTTTGCAAAGAGAGTCCAACTTCTACATTTAATCTTATTTTCTGTTGGTTTTGCTGCCCTGCTGACCTCATGGAGATTGCTACCCTGCCTGCTTACTGCTCCAGTACTGCCCCAATTTAAAGGATAGAAAATGTCTGATAAAGTTAAGTATGAGCAATTGCCACTGTGCCATTCCATGGAGTCCAACATATTAAATAATTGAAGATCAGACATTGAGTCTAAAAAGTGACCAACTTTAATTTAGCTCAAACAGCAGTAATTTATTTCTCAGGTATTCTAAATAAAGTCTTACTCAGAACAATTTATCATTCTACCATAAAGAATTTTTATTAAAATGAAAAGGAATCAAAACTTATTGCTTTATGAGAAAAAGGATGATAAATATGTTGGCAAAAATTTTAATTTCTTATACAAAGACAAGAAATTTGATGTAGACACCTAAGATTACTAAAAAATCCAAATAAATACATTGACAAAAAACACAAACAGTACAATGGAATAAATCACTTGGAAACAGAAACTTGCACTTAAGAAAACTTGGTGAGTGCTAGAGACAGCAATGGAGAAGGAAATGGCAACCCACTCCAATGTTCTTGCCTGGAGAATCCCAGGGACGGGGAGAGCTTGGTGGGCTGCCATCTATGGGGTCGCACAGAGTCGGATACGACTAAAGCGACTTAGCGGCAGCAGCAGAGACAGCAAGGGGCTTCCCTGACGGCTCAGAGGGTAAAGCGTCTGCCTGCATTTCAGGAGACCTGGGTTTGATCCCTGGGTTGGGAAGATCCCCTGGAGGAGGAAACGGCAATCCACTCCAGTATTCTTGCCTGGAAAATCCCATGGACAGAGAAGTCTGGTAGGTTACAGTCCATGGGGTTGCAAAGAGTTGGACACGACTGAGCAACTTCAGAGAGAGCAATACAAATCAGGAGACAGTATGATTATTATACGTATACAAACCATTACACTAGAATCCAAAATGAATACTAGATGGGTTAAGTCATAATGTTATAAAGCAAAACTTTACAACTTCTACCAAAAATAAATAAATATCTTTATGACTTCAAGATAAGAGAAAGTTCAGGCTATAAAGAAAATACTGATAACTTATTACACTAAAAACCAATATACATCAACAACCTAAAAATAAGTAAATAGTCCACCATTAACAAAATAAAAACTTAAAAAGCTAGAGACTGGAGAAGATATTTGTAGCTCATAAAGCAAAAAACAAACAACAAAAAAAATACTGCCCAGACTACATACAGAACTTCTACAAGTAAATAAAGAAGAAAAATAGAATTCATTAGAAAACTGAGCAAAGGGAAATCACCAGAAGGAAAGTAACCATAGCCAAAAACTTTTAAACTGAAATGACACACAACATCATTGGTGGCCAGGGACATGCAAATTAGAACAATGAGGAACTACTTTACATTCATGGGTCGGGCAAAACAGAAGAACCTAAGCAATTAAATGTTGGCAAAGATGTTGGAAAAAAGAAAGGGAATTTTTACACAGTTCTAGAGGGAGTGGAAACTGCACAACTACTTTAGTCAACACTCCAGCAATACCTACAAAGTTGAAGATGCACCTACCCTGTGACCCAGCAATTCTATTTATATACTTCCTAGAAAAATTCTCATGATATATACAAGAATGTTACATCACTAATAAAAAACCAAAAACAACCTAAATGCCCAATAATAGTAAAATGGATAACACACAGTATATTTCTACAATGGAATAATATACAGCAGCTCAAAGGGATAAACTAAACCTTACATGTATCAATATGACTTAATCTCCAAAACCTAATTTCATTAAAATGAAAAAAAAAAAAAAGGAAAAAACCAATAAGCTATAAGGATATATTGTGCAGCACAGGGACTTTATTCTGTATTTTATAATAACTTTAAATGGAGTATAATCTACAAAAATATTGAATTACTATGTTGTATACCTGAAACTAGTACAGTATTTTAAATTAACTATACTTCAATAAAAAACCAAGATCCATAAAAAGATGTACATAATTCTATATATATCAAACTTAGGAACACCAAAGGACCACAACATAGTATATATACTCTGTGTAGCAACACTACAAAGCATCCAAAGGCACACTCCAGTAAGCTTGCCTGGAGAATTCCACGGACAGAGGAGCCTGGTGGGCGCCAGCCAGTCCATGAGGTCACAAAGAGTCAGGCACAACTTTAACACTTTCACTTTTTCAAAGCACTTAGAACAATAACAGCTAAATGCTAATGTTAGTCCCTTAGTCGAGTCCGACTCTTTGTGACACCAAGGACTGTAGCCCGCCAGGCATCTCTGTCTATGGGATTCTCTAGCCAAGAATACTGGAGTGGGTTGCCATTTTCTTCTCCAAAATGCTAATATGCTAATACATGTTAGCTAATATTGTGAAAATTTGTCTAAAGCCTATCACACACTTTTTTTAGTCAGGAGTACTTTCTGGGTAGAGTATCTTCCAGGTATTCAAAATATGAAAGAAAGTGAAAGTGGCTCATTTGTGTCCAACTCCTTGCGATCCCATGGACTATACAGTCCATGGAATACTCCAGGCCACAATACCGGAGTGGGTAGCCTTTTCCTTCTCCAGGGGATCTTCCCAACCCAGGGATCAAACCTAGGTCTCCCACACAGCAGGCAGATTCTTTACCAGTTAAGCTACAAGGGAAGCCCAAGAATACTGGAGTGGGTAGCCTATCTCTTTTTCAAAGGATCTTTCCAACCCAGGAATCAAACCAGGGTCTCCTGCATTGCAGGCAGATTATTTACTAACTGAGCTACCAGGGAAGTCCATCCAGGTACTGGGTATGGTAAAATACTCAAAAACAAGGAAGACCTGGTTCACATACTAAAGGGTAATTTACAGTTCTATTTTTCTACTCTAGTGAATGCTTCTCCAGTCTCCTCCTTGCAGTATTGCAGTAACAGTCTGTTTGCCAGACAACTTCTATCATTCCTAGTGTACTACAAACTGTCAGAGGAAAGTAGGTAACTAAGCCTATTAAATTTCACTTTGCACGTATTTTTCAACCAGTGAACTCTGGGCTCAAGGTTGCCATATTTCTGATAATGGCTTGGCTCAAAATCTTTTTTTCCCTCCTATGAGGAGTTGGGTTTCCAGAAGTGTGGTAGCCGGGATAGTTGAGGTGTTACGAACATGTTTTCATGACGCAAAGAAGGACAAACAGGGTTTCACAGACTTTAATCCGAGTGCTGCTCCTGGGGTCAGGTAGAAAAAAGATTATCATCTGCCTTTCACAGGCACAGTAACAGTGATGCTCATAAAAGAGCGTGACTTGGCAAAAACTGCTTCAGTGAACAGGCATGTCTATCAGTTTCAAAGAACTGCTTACCTCCATATCTAAAATTTCTTTAACAGGGTTCTAAAGCCTTTAAATGGTCAGGAAGCTAAATACATGTTCCCCCAAAAGATTCTGAATAATTTTCTAAATCCAAGGTGAACCAAACCAAAGGGTGAACAAAATATCTAAATGTATGAACTTAAACCAAATTAAACCAATTGTTTTTATAAAGATAAACTAGAAGACATCCAATTCTCCAAGTCACACTTTTTACTCAAATTCAAACTAATCTAATAATTCGCAAAGCACATTAAAAAAGTGACACACATCTAAGTTTTTTTTAATATTAACTCACATAAATGACTCAGTTCAAATTCCCATAGATAGCCAAATGCTGCTCATATTCTAAACAAATCTCAACCACTCTGAAGTTTGTCTCCAGGCACCAAACTTAAAACAGGCATTTAAAAAGCTGTTACCCACCCCCCAAAAAACTGTACAATTTAATCACATGCTGAAAGGCTCCGCCCACATCCCCGCCAAAAAGGAGAAAGAGAAATCCAGAATGAAATAACTAAGCAATGGCAATAATCATCAATTGCTATTATGTGAACATATGATGGGAAACTTCACGATTAAAAGATCAGGCAGCTGACAACAGCAACCCACTAGATAATCTGTTACACCCAAAAGAGAAAAATCGCCACATAGTATGTGCCTATTAATGTAATTCAATACAAAGTACTTCACTATCTGTTAAGTAGTCTTACCAAACATCAAACAAGAATCTAAGAGTCTTAAGATTAACCACGAGTTCACAGGAAATACAGAGGAGAAAGGAACATGCTACATGATGCCACACGGATACATGCAACAAAATCCCAACTGTGAGAAATTCTGCAGGGCAAATGAAATGCATCCCCCCCCCCCACCCCATTAAATGGTAAATCACAAGACTGGAAAAAAGCAGTGGGCAGGGGGATACAGAGACTGAGAATTATTTATCAAACCAAATGCTGTGTAGCCTTTTTTGGATCCTGATTCAAACACATCAATTGGGGGAAAAAATGAGAATTAAGGCAATATGCTGAATATTGAATGATATTAAAGAATTACTAATTTTGAGCGTGCTAATAGTACTGTAAGCGAGTCCCAGGAAGTGCAGTGGTAAAGAACCCGCCTGCCAATGCAGGAGACGTAAGAGACTCAGGTTCGATCCCTGGGTTGGGAAGATACCTGCAAATAGGAAATGGCAACCCACTCCAGTATCCCTGCCTGCAAAAACCCAAGGACAAGGAGCCTAGTGGGACACAGGCCACGGGGAAGCTGAGAATCGAACATGACTGAGCACCACAGTGCTGTGGATTTACAGACAAACATCATAAGATATTTACAGACAGAACAAGTCTGGGATTTGTTTTTAAATTATCCAGTTGATGGAGACTGAGAGAGTTAACAGAAGAAACAATATTCACATGTTTCAAACTGTTGAAATGGGTCATGGGTATATGGTGATTCATTTTACTATTACACCTTTATATGTTTCAAATCTCCCACATTTGAATGTTAAAGAAAGAGAGAATGTCAGAGCGCTGTATCAAAAATATCTATGACTGGCAAAACTCTCAAAATTAAATTTTAAGAGGTTTTTGCATCAAGAGATCTTCATTTAAAAATCAAAATCAAAAATACACATTTTAAGTACTGCCTTTAAACATTACATTTTGCACGTATTAAAGTAATGACTTCACCTATTTCACGTTTTCATTTTATGTCTGGTTCTTACTACTGACATTTGCCAATACACGCAAACACCCTTCCCCGAAGGAACCAAGGTCTGAATATTCTAACCCCTACTAAACACCTCAGTTGGTTCCTTCTTTCCCTTTTATTTCAAGTCCTAAATATTTTGCTCAGTCTTGCTAAAGACTTCTTATGATCTCTGTTTTTAATTTAAACACACAGCAATTCACCTTCCATACTGTTCCTTCAGTGGATCCTTATCTCCAGAAGAAAATCAAGACTTCTCTTCCCGACATACACTGCTCTCAGAAAACTGGTCCCTCTCTATCTTCATAACACTCTCACCAGTACACTGTATCATCTCATACTCTACTCATTCTAAACTATGTACAGTACTTGTATAATAGATCTCAGATGAACTATCGATGCTTCTTCTCTTCTAATGCTCAGTTCCCTTAAACTAAAACCACCAATTCTACATCTCTTCTACTTCCAGGTTAATTAATTACTATTGCCTCTTCCCAGGTGGCCCTAGTCGTAAAGAACCCATCAGCCAATGCAGATGTAAGAGACACTGGTTCGATCGCTGGGTAAGGAAGATCCTCTGGATGAGGGCATGCCTGGAGAAACCCACGGAAAGAGGAGTCTGGCAGGCTACAGTCCAGGGGGTTATAAAAAGTTGGACACAACTGAAACAACTTAGCACACATGGTACAAGACTCACCTTTACTATCAGCTCCTTTGCAAGCCTACCCAGACTTTCTTTTCTGCCTGATTACCCTATACTTTCACAGTAATCTACGCAATAATCAAATCAGTCAATCCTAAGGGAAATCAGTCCTGAATATTAATTGGAAGGACTGATGCTGAAGTTGAACCTCCAATACTTTGGCCTCCTGATGTGAAGAACTGACTCACTGGAAAAGATCCCGATGCTAGAAAAAACTGAAGGCAGGAGGAGAAGGGGACGACAGGATGAGATGGTTGGATGGCATCACCGACTAAATGGACATGAGTTTGAGCACGCTCTGGAAGTTGGTGATTGACAGGGAAGCCTGGTATGTCACAGTCCATGGGACAGCAAGGGTCAGACATGATTGAAGGACTTAACTGAACTTTCTTGCTTTTTTGTGTATTTATATTGCCCTTCAAGACAGAGTATCATAGAATCTGCAACACAGTAGACACTTTATTTGTTTTGTGAAGTATACATCTTCCTTTGACAACAGACAGGTAGTTAGTTCTTATATAAACAACCAGAATGTAAGTGGTTTGAAAGTAGGAAACTTGTCTATCACATCTCTGCCACTCCAGTGCTTGTGCGTGCTGCGTGCTAAGTCATTTCAAGTCAAGTCTGGCTCTTTGTACTCAGAACATAGTAAATACTAAGCGTTAACCAAATGAATAAAACAAATACTTCTAATAGCCATAGTTTTTTATTTTATAAGAAATTTTATTCCACGCCAGTTTAACCTGTATTTCTTGGTATATTTCTGTTTTTTTGTCATTTGGCTGATTAGTTTTAAAGCAGTGCAGAACATTCTTGTACACTTTCTCTTAGTGTCAAAGAAGAAAATGACTACCAGAAACAGATGTCTTAAACAGATTTTACAGTAGGAATTATAACCTCACATACTTAGGGAAACTTTCAGGTCACAATGTTGACTTTAAAGTTCAGGAGGCTCAACAAATTATCATTATTGGAAACCCTCAGTCTTGGGTTATCCTAAGGTTTCACTATAATTGGAAATTGTAGGGAAAAATCACAGGACTCAACAGCAGTCAGGACCCAAGCAACATAAAAAGTAAAACCAGATTCTTCTTGTCAAATTTTAAAGTGAGACTTTCTCCCTGTAGAAACAACAATGTTGTGTACAAACATGTTGTCTGGGAGAGTGCATTTGCTATATACACATAAAAGACAGGACATAAGTGGAAACACAGCAAACACAAGAAAAACTCAGACCACATCTTAAATTCTGAAAGCTGCATTTCAATGTATGTAAACAGCAAAACATTAAGAGGTTGGACTTAAGAACAGTACCTGAGGTAAGACTAAGAAATTGACTTTCACTAGAAAATCACTAGAAATAAAGTCATTTGGTTGCTTTAACAAAACAGTAGGAAGCAATGGTTTTGAAGATGATGAATCATCTTCATTTTCTAATATATCTAAATTTTTTCTAAATACTTAAAAGGTATGTTCAATATATGCTCTTTACCATCTAAGAAAATGAGACACATCACTGAAGAGTCAGTATTAATGCTTTGCTGTTTTGTTTTTTTTAAAAATAAAAACCACTTTGACTCAACTCCCCCCCCCCCACCAAAAAAAAAATAGCTCCCCTTAAAATCCACTTATTAAAGTTTAGTGTTGGTAGATGAACTTAAATCCTTCTTTTAAAAATTATGAAAAAGGGTAAAATGACGTTTTTATTGACTTTTTACATTTACCCAAAAAGGTGGAAAACAATGGAAAGATGTACTATTTAGTCAAAGTATAACTATATTCGTGGTTTCAGTTTTGTATGGCACTTGAATTAAGTTTCTAGAGAAAAGTATACCTGCCAGACTCCAGCAGAGGGAGAGTTGTTCGCCTGAAGCTTATCTAGTTCAAGTACTGACCAGGAACACCTACCCGCTCTTTCAAGTTCCTGATCTTTTTGTAAGAAATTTTCTAATTTATTCCCGGCCTTAACAAAAACTTCTATCAAAAAGCTGCAATGCGCCGCATCCGTCTCTGCACACGACCAACCCTTCTCTACGGCAACGGAGGAGGTGGTTCGACACGAACCCAGACAACGCATCGCCTCACGTACCTACAGCAGCGCCCCAATAAAACACTTATTGTCGTTTTAGTTGGTCAGTCGTGTCGCAGTCTTTGCGACCCTATAAACTGTAGCCCGCCAAGCTCGTCTGTTCATGGGATTCCCCAGGCAAGAATACTTGAGTGGGTTGCCATTTCCTCCTCCAGAGGATCTTCCCGACCCCAAGGATCGAACCCGCGTCTCCTGCGTTGGCAAGCGGATTCTTTACCACTGAGCCACCTGGGAAGCCCATTAAAACCCTTAATTCTTGCTAAAGAAAATTCCAAATCAGAGCTAGCGTCAATATCGTCAAATCCCTCCTCTTTGGCTCTAAAGGAAAGTGTACCTGTGGAGTACACGCTGCGCAGCAAACAAGGCACAGCTCCAAACCCGTATCCTCTAGCCCTTTTTTGTTCCCTCTCAGCCCGCCCTCCCCTTCCTTGCGGAACTTGAGCAGAGCATTTGGCTCCCTTATCAGCCAGCAACAAGCGCCAGGAGGAACGCGCTCCCGGGAGATGCGGAGCTTGGAGGCTGAGCGCTGCGTCTGGCGCGCTGCGGCCGCTCAGCTCCGCCAGGTCCTCCCCGGCTCGCGCCTCTGCCGCCTCGAGGGGCCCTCCGCGGAGCCCGGGCTCCGCTCAGGGGATTCCCGCGACAAGCTGTGCCGCCAGATTTGCTACCTGCTTCCTGCCCCTCACCCGAGAAAAGAACCGCACTCCCGTCCCGTCAAGGCAAGTCCGGAAGGCTCAAGGCAAATCCGAGATCCTTCGCCCCAGGAAGAGCGGCCCCGCGCACACACTTGCCAGCCGAATCCTCCCGCTTCCCTGATCGCAACCCCGGGGCCATTCCCCCACCAGGGCCTGAGTGGGTCCAGTACCATTCTCCTCACGGGGCGGACTCCGGAAGGGCAGCAACTCCACCTCCTCCTCCTCCGCGGCCTGTAGCCATCTATCGGGAAGCGTCTCCGGAGGCGGCAGCAGAGGCCGCCGGACAAGGACAGCCCAGGGAAACCTTCTCAGAACTAACTCAGCTCCGGCGCTAGCAGCAGAAACCGAGTCTTTCATAATTGTGCGACCAACTCCTCCGGGTGACTGGCCACAGGGACGCGCCCGCGCCCGCCTCCGCCGGCGACGGGGCTGGAGACAGACCACGTGAGGGGCGCGTCGTGTGCGTCGCCGCCCGCGGGCCGGGTCACGTGGAGGGCGCGCGCTCCCTCGCTTCCAGGCCGCGTCTCAGCGCGCCGCGCGCGCACGCGCCGGGCACGAGCACCCTGCCCCCACTGCCCCGTGTTAGCCCAGTTGGGTAGCTTGTTCTCCCCAGGTCTGCGTGGGCTACGCGGGCCGGACTTCCACAAGCGTTTGTCTCGGCTTGGGGAGTGGAACTTGAAGCGATAGTTGAGGGTTAAGGTTTCAGACCTCTGTGACCCTGGAGGGAGTTGCGACATGGTCTCATCTCTGCTCACTCGGCCTGGCCTCTGCATTCTGAGCAGCTTTCACTAGCCCCTTGGCTGTGCTTCAGTGAGGGTGGAGGCCTTAGAAGTTACCCTCTCTTAGTCCAAAATGCAAAATTGTCTTACCCCAAATCATGTTCTTCCTCTAGCTTCCTCTGTTTCTGCCAGCAAAAATTCTTCTGTCTTTAACTGTGGGCACTAGCCTTTCCTTCCTCAGAAATCACCCACAGGCACGCATACACCACACCCCTAAACCAAAGACTGCAGGTTTTCTGTCTTTTTTTTGCTCTTGCACCAGCCCAGGTTTGACAATTAGGGATGATTTACTAATGTTGCTTTTCATACTCCAGAAAAGCGTCAGGAATTCCTCTGTCTGATCCTGTGTGATCTGATTCTGTGTTAAATCTTTTAAAACCTGCTTTCTTGAGGAATAATTGACCCACAATAACCTATGCGTAGTTAAATATACAATTTGACGAGTGTTGACATATTGATATATCTAGGATATCATCACACTCAAGACTGTGAACTATTCATTACCCCCAAATTTCCTTCCACTCTTTTTAATTCCTCCATCTTGTCCCTCCCCATCACTGCTTCTTAAGTGAAAGGCAGTCTGTCGTGTGTTTGCGACCCCGTGAACTATACAGTCCTTGGAATTCTCCAGGCCAGAATACTGGAATGGGTAGCCTTTCCCTTTCTGCAGGGGATCTTCCCGAACCAGGAATGGAACCGGGGTCTCCTGTATTGCAGGCGGATTCTTCATCAGCTGAGCCACTGGGGAAGCCCTCTTAACAACTACTAATCTGCTTTCAGTTACTATTGATCAGCTTGCACATTCTAGTGCTCAGTCGCTAAATTGTGTCCAACTATTTGTGAGCCCACCAGGCTCTTTTGCCCATGGGATTCTCCAGGCAGTAATACTGAAGTGGATTGCCGTGCCCTCGTCCAGGGGATCTTACTCACCCACGGATCGAAGCTTGCATCTCTTGTATCTCTGGTGTTAGCATGCAGGTTCTTTACCACTTGGGCTTCCCTTGTAGCTCAGCTGGTAAAGAATCTGCCTGCAATGCGGGAGACCCGGGTTTGATCCCTGGGTTGGGACGATCCCCTGGAGAAGGGAAAGTCTACACACTGCAGTATTCTGGCATGGAGTATTCCATGCACTGTATAGTCCATTGGGTCTCAAAGAGCCGGACACGACTGAGCGACTTTCACTTCTTTACCGGTAGCGCCACCTTCTCCGGTAAGAAGAAGTGAGCCCTTCTCCGGTATAGAGTTTTATGTAATGAAGTTATGCCCTATGTACTTTTGAGGGACAAGGGGAATCTGGCTTCTTTCAGCCAGCATAGCTATAACTTTAAATTCACTGAAGTAGAATATTCTTTTCCTAAATATTTTTAAAAATTTATTTATTTCTTTGACTGTACCAGGTCTTAGTTGTGGCATGTGGAAACTTAAGTTGCAGTATGCAGGATCTTTAGTTGCGGCATGTGAACTGTTAGTTGCAGTGTGTGATCTGTTAGTTGCAGCACGTGAGATCTAGTTCCCCAAAGAAGGATGGAACTTGGGCACCCCTGCATTGGGACCTTGGAGTCTTAGCCACTGGACCACCAGGGAAGTCCCTGAAGTAGGCAC
Organism: Cervus canadensis; assembly: GCF_019320065.1. NCBI lineage: Eukaryota > Metazoa > Chordata > Mammalia > Artiodactyla > Cervidae > Cervus > Cervus canadensis. The sequence continues at coordinate 55,532,294 of NC_057391.1, read as the reverse complement.
TTCTCTTCAACAAAATTGATTCACCCGTTGTTTTTCCTAACAGGCTTTCGCTATACTTGTGAACAAGCTTTAAGTACAGATGTACCCTGGAGATATTTCAAGTTCCATTCCAGATTGCTGCAATAAAGTGAATATTGCAATAAACTGTGTCATGCAATTTTTTTGGTATCCAGAGCATATAAAAGATGCATTTACCCTATACTATGATCTATTAAGTATACAGTAGCATTATGTCTTTAAAAAGCCCATACTTTAATTTAAAAATACTTTATTCCTTAAAAAATATTAAGCATCTGACAATCTGACAACAGTGTTGCCACAAATCTTCAATTTGTTAAAAAAAAAAAACAAACCAGTATTTTTTAAGTGCAATAAAACAAGGTATGCCTTATCTTGCAGAAAAAGAAAGTACAAAGTGTTAGTTGCTCAGTTGTATCTGACTCTTTGCTACCCCATGGTCTGTCCATGGGATTCTCTAGGCAAGAACACTGGAGTGGTTGCCATTCCCTTCTCCAGGGGATCTTTCTGACCCAGGAATGGATTCGAAGTCTCCTGCATTGCAGGCAGATTCTTCACCATCTGAGATACCTTATTGTGTGGGACCAAAGTTAAAAAATGTTTTAAAACGTGTCATATCCTTGCTACTAGATCATCAGCCTCTTGGGGAAGGGATCTAAATGTTTATCATCTAGATCTCAGCAGGGCCTATATACTTCCTGCCTTTAGGGAGTTTATAATCTGAAAAGTGGAAACAAAGCAGAAGATAAAAAAAAAAAAAGAATGCTTTGTTCTCCTTGGTCTTTGTGTCTCTGGCCTTTTTGTACACCAAAGTCCCTTTGCTTAGCTGGTGTAGAAAGTTTGGCTAAGACTGTGCTCCCAATGCAGGGGGCCCAGGTTCAATCCTGGTCAGGAAACTAGATCCCACATGCTGACCATGCCACCACTAAAGATCCTGAGTGCCACAATGAAGATCAAAGACCCTGCATACCACAACTAAGACCTGGCCCAGCCAAATAAAAATTTTTTTTTTTAAACGAAATAAGAATAGCCCCCATGATACTTGATCTCCAAAACTTTTTGGTAAATTGGAACGTTTAGTTTAGAGTTAGAACTTTTGCCTTCCATACCAGTAACAATGAATATTGCCCACGATCAAGCCATCAGCCACTACCACTTTGTGCTCTGAGGGGAATTCAGAATAGAGAGACAGTTAAGATGCAGATCAAAGGAATTACTTCAATGAGCCCAGACTCTTGCATCTTCCCATACATAGGATCATTAACTTAAGATGTCTGTTTTTGTAATTAGCAGTAATATTTTGACATTCAGTTACTTATTTTTTTCCAGCAAAAACTCCAATATAACCTGACTCCTCCTTACCTTTTTGGAACAGTTTCTCAGAGCTGTCAAAGAGGCTGTTTCCAGGCTATAGTACTCAGTAATGTCCTCAAATAAAACCTAATTCTCAACTTTTATGTTGTGCTTTCCTTTTTTTCTAGCCGATACCTTAATTGAACTACTGAAAATAAATTCCATAGTTTATAGGTGATCAGACAGCCCTGAAGTTCACATATGCTGACCTTCAGTGAGCTGTCAATTCTGCTGGATGAATTTATTCATTCCAAAGAGAGTGTTGAATTCCTAAGACTATATCAAGAACAGTCCTATTCAATGTTCAGTGCTGAACAAGATGGAGAAATGCAATATTTCAGAAAAAGTTCATTAAATGCTCTCTTCTCTCACTTCTTTCTCACGGAGGCTTTGTTTCCATTTTGGTCAATGGCATCTGTATTTTCCACTCTCACTGGATCACATACTCATTCTCCTCTCTACCTTTGCCCAGTTATTTGCAACAATTAAACATTTACTACTATACTCTATTTAAAACATCAAGTGAAGTTCATGAAATATAAAAAGATGTAAAGGTTTGGTATTGTACCAACTCTTGGGTTTTTAGCTTTCGGTCTAGTGCATACATTCTCAACCTCAGAGGGGATGACATCACCTCCTTCAAGGTAGTGAAAATTGCTTCTTGGGAGAGTGGTGAAAAATATTACTTTATATGTGTGTGTATATATATATACACATACATATCTAGTACAGATATACACACAGTACATAAAGAAACATTAACATTTCATGAAGGGAGCGTGGAATTAGGAAAAACATGGCTAAAATGACTCCATAGAGGAGTGATCATGAAAAAAAGGATGAGAAACACTGGTCTAGTGGGACTAGAGATGGATACAAGCCCAACTCATACTAAAGATAAATGTTTTAGTAGCTGTGTTAGTCAACCTCCCATAGGACCCTCAATGTTCCTCATTTCCTGGTATTCTCACTCTTGTGTAGTTTCCTCCCACAATGAATAGGGCTGACCTGTGTAATCAATGAGATACTGTGAAAATGGCAATGTGTGACTTCTAAGCTTGACCATAAGAGACATTTTGGCTTCCCCCAACTCTTTTAGATCACTAATTCCGGGGGAAACCAGCTACCATGTCATGAAGACACTCAGGCAGCCTCTTAAGTGGTACCATGTGGCAAGGACTGAGACCTCCCAACAACCAATACCACTTACTGGCAAAAAATGTGGAGCTGCAGGAATGGAAAATAGTACTGACACTTTGGAAGATAGTATGACAAAAACTAAATGTGCTCTTTTGATAGGATCCAGCAATTGTGATCTTTGGTACCAAATGAGGTAAAAACTTTTGTCCACGTAAAAATATGCAAATAGTTGTTAATAACAGGCTTATTCATGATTGCCAAATAATCAGAGCAATCGAGATGTGTTTCATTAAATGGATAGAGAAACTAACTGTGGTACATTTACACGGTAGAATATTATTCTGTGATAAAAGAAATGAATTATCATGCCATGAAAAGACATGGAGGAAACAAATATTTTTTAAGCGAAAGAAGCCAATCTGAAAGGCTACAAACTGTATGATTCCAATTCCATGTCATTCTGGAAAAGGCAAAATTAGGGAAATGTTTAAAAGTTAATAATTGCCAGAGGTTTGAAAGGAGAGAAGGAGGGATGTATAGATGGAGGACAGGGCATGTTTAAGCAATGAACTAGTCTGTATGATAGTGTAATGTGGATACATGTCATTATCCATTTGTCAAAACCCGTAGAATATACAACACAGAGTGAATCCCAATGTAAATAATGAGCTTTAATTAATAATAAGGTATCAATATTGGCTTATCAATTGTGACTAATGTACAACACTAATGCAAAGTGTTAATAGTAGGGGGAACTTGGGGGAGGGGGAGGGTTTTGAAAAGGATGTAAGAGAACTCTCAATACTTTCTCACTCAATTTTTCTATAATTGTAAAACTACTCTAAAGATAAAATGTATTATTTTTTAAAAAATCATATGGGGAAAGTAGAATAGAAACACAAGTCAAGGACAGAAAACTAATAACATAAAATTTCCGATTTGGGAGACTTCCCTGACAGTCCAGTGTGTAAACTCCATACTTCCAATGCAAGAGGCATGGGTGCAATTTCTGGTCGGGCAAATAAGATTCCACACGCTGCATGCAAGACCAAAAAAAAATTTTTTTTTCTAATTTTGAAGAAGAGTTTACTTTTCTTAAGTGAATGGTGATGAGTATCAAATAATATTTAAAATCCAAGTGATAGCTTATATTTAAAAGTTTATAAATTTTAAATATTTTGTTAATTACATTTATTGCAAATATTTTAAATTATGATAAAATCCATGAGTTACATAGTGCTTTTTTACACTGAAACATATTTTATTGAGATATAATTGACATGTAATATTTTATTTCAGGAGTACAACATAATGATTTAATATATGTATATGTTACAAAATGTTCACCACAATAAGTATAGTTAACCCATCCATCCCTAGTAGCTTTTCAAATTTATTTTAAGTGATATGCAAACAAAAATATCTGAAGACCATCATTTCAAAGCTCTTTCATTGTTTTGGAAGGAAACAGAAAGGAAGCCATTCTGTTTTAGACTTCTAGTTTCATAAGTACATTAAAAAAATTAAAAACTGAGAGAAAAGAAATAGATTATATAGCTCCCAAACTGTAAAGAGGAGAAATGGATTGAAACAAAAACAAAAGCTCAGTCAATCTAAATAATTTCAATGATTAGCCCACAATTTCTTCTTTGTTTTTATAATTTAAATTTGTTAACAAATATATACAATATTTGGTGTTCCATTTACATTTAGAAACTTTCAGAAGCACATTTTGTTGATTTAAACTCATCAACAGCTGCAGTAAGGATATGGCAACTGTAAAGCAACTATTTTAAACATTAACAGATTCTTTGTGGCTTTTGGGTATTTAATAGTAAAGAGGCTTAATTTTAACCTAGAAAAAAATATTTTTGGAATGCTGTAAGTTTATTGTAAGTTACATCTAAAGCGACCAATAAGTAGTAAAGCTTATAAATGATGACTATCTCTGACACTAGCCAGGTTTTATGATTTCCTACAATTATTTTAAACATATTTCACCTTGACATAGACACAAATAAGTATAGAGGTTTATATGCAGTTAAGTAAAAGTAAGCTCCTTAGTAAAACAATTGGACAGCATCAGGAGTCCTTACTTCTGGACATTGAATAGTAAGCATTTGTTGGGTGGTTTCTATCTCCCAGGTATTGTTCTATTCATTCAATGTGTATTAAGTCCTCTCAACTCTATGAACTAGATACTATTATTTTCATCCCTATTGTACAGAGGAAACTGAGGCACAAGGCAGAGTAAGGGTCTCAATCAAGGTGGTCTAATTCCAGAGTTTATGTCTTTAACCCTTATGCTATATTACCTCTTGTGGCAGTAAAACACAGCTGAGAAATCTGTCACTAATAGTAGAGATCAGTTTATATATGATTCAGTCTTTCACAAAATCTCTTCCTCAAACTAATAAATCAGCTAATCAAGATTCTTTGTTTACTTCACTGGGTCCAAATATTTGGCTTACCTAATTGTTTTCACATTAATCACACTCTGACTTCTCCCTGAACGGTTTTGCCACCGGCATTAAGTCCCTGGGCAACTGAAAAGGGAACAGTGTCATTCAAAGTTGAAGAACATGAGCAACATATGAATTAAAACAATTAACATTGATTAAAGTATTAAAAGAATTAAAAAGAGAGCCAATATATGAAATGTTTACTTATGTACAATTTCCTTGTCACTTAAATTAGACCCTCATAAATGTTTGGCAAATCCTTTGTTTGTATAAGCAGAGTGATTAAACCAGTTCCAAGAAATTTTGTTGTACTTTGAATTGAGGATTAATGGATTTTCTTTCTTAGACATTCTTTCAAAATAATTAACTTGTTTTGTAAGAGGAAAGCTTATAAAATGGCACCAAAAATACCGGGAATGTTTCAAATATTAATCTTTAACCCCAATAGCTTATTACAGTACCTGGCATATCATAGGCATTTAATAAATAGTTCTTGAATAATTGAGATGGTGAAAATCAGGCTTCTTCAATTAGAGAATATGCGTATATGCTATGGACATGATGCCATTATCACATTGAAAAAATAATAATTATTTGATATCATTTTATAGCTAGTTCATAACCAAATTTTCCCAATTGACTCACAAATGTCTTATTTAGTTGGTTTATTGAATTGGGATCCAAATAAGTTGTTCCAAATAAGTTGGATCCCAATTCAATAAATGTGAGATTTGGGTGTCACATTACAGGAGTTTCTTCTAATTTAGAGCAGCTCTTTGTTTCACACTTTTCTCTCCTATGCTATTGATTTATTACAAAAGCCAATTCAATTGTCCTTGAGAATGTTGCATATTCTGAAAGTTTCTTCCCTCGAGCATCATTTAAGGTCTTCATCCTTCGTATTTCTCTTTGTTAGAAGTTCATACTCTAGATTTGATGGGATTTCAGGTAATCTTTTTTTTCAAGAACACTTCATGGTGCTTTGTACTTCACAGGCACATGCTGAAAGGCCTGTGATGTCTAGTTGTCACACTTTTAGCAATGCTGCTGCTTACTGCTGCCATGCTGTACTCAGTCGTGTCCAACTCTTTGTGATCCCACGGACTGTAGCCCACCAGGCTCCTCTGTCCATGGGATTCTCCAGGCAAGAATACTGGAATGGGTTACCATTTCCTCCTCCAGGGATTTTGGCAATCCAGGGATCGAACCTGCGTCTTCTGCATTGGCAGGCGAATACTTCACCGTCAGGGAAGCCCTTTTAGTAATGTTAACATTTATCAATGATTTCAGGTGCTAACATCTTAAGCCCTCCTCTCATCTGATGGTTTTATACACTGATAATCATTGCCTAACCCAATTATTTCATTTGGAATTACAAAATTGTTATTTTCTAATCCTATCATTCATGAAGAGTCACACATCTCCTCTACTTCATGTAGCTGGGCAATTTTTTTTTTCCCCCTGGCTCTGGCAGAAAAACGAGGTTTGTTCTTTGGAGAGAATAAAACAGAGGTCTCTGACTTGGATGATACCCGTTAAAATTGAGGATGTGCATCAGTAACACACTGAAAATGGTGTTTGAGTGAATGTTTGCAAGTAGAATGCTGAGACTCTCAACATTTTCCCTACCACATGATTCCAGGAGACTGAAAGACACTTTTCTGAGCAATCTGATCAGCCCCAAGAGAAAACATTCAAAAACATTGGGGTTTCCTGATAGAGCCAGATTATCCTACAATGCAACTCTCATTTAATAAACCCACTTATGTGCTCAGAGTGTCCAACTGTATTTTTAGTATCATATTATTAAACATGAGCAGAAAACTAAAGATTACCTTCTCTTTGAAGAAAGCTTCTAAGATATAACACACAAAAATGGAATTGGAAAAAATAAATGGTGGTTATACACAAGGGACAATTTCAAAAACAAACAAATAAAAATCCTATTAATATTTTCAGAGCATTAAGAGAATATACAGCACTAATGAAATAGCAGAAGATACAATAAAAAATAAAATGTCAGAGAGCAAAAAACAAATAATGATCTCTTGGAAATTTTAACATGATAGCAGAAATAAATTCAATAAATGGATTAGATGTTAAGGAAATCTTCCAGATAATGGGGCAAAAAGACAAAAGATAGAATATTTGAGAAGAAAAGTAAGACAGGAGGTTCAAAATCAATATATTATGGATTCCAGAAAGAAAAAAGCAGAGAAAATGAAGGGAAGGAATAACCAACTAATTTAAGAAAATATCCTCCAATTGAAAAACAGAGGTTACTAGGCTGAAGGGACCCATGGCAAGATCAGCATAATGGATGAAAATAAACCCATTCTAAGCATACTTTGGAACATACTTATACTAGAAAGCATCCACTTTTTATCTAAAATTTAAATTTAAATGGGCACCCTGTATTTTACCTGGGAAATCTACATTGACTGTATCATTACCAAAATTGTCAATTCTTCATAATTTCCATTTCTATCATTGGACTATCACTGCCATCTATTCAACTTTTTCTGCTATCCCAAACTCAACAATCATTCAACACTATAGGGACCTACAATTATTATAGGGACCTGCATTTATCCTAACACCTTTTCACTATCATTTACAACCATCACCACCACCCCACCACTCCCACACTGTGCCTCAAATCCTCATGTTCTTCTTTACCCAGTTTAAATTTCATGGTTAATAAGTTATACTTACTCCTTCATACACATCCTAAATTCCCTTGTTCCTCTTTTGCTTTCAGGAATTTGCTTGACTAAATCACAGCCTTGGTTCAATTCAATATTACACCTTATCTTCAGTTACTGGGGACAACCCTCCATAATCCTATTTAATGCAAGCCCTTCTACTTGGATACTAGGTTCCATCACCTCTGGCCTACTTAAGGATATAAACTTATTTAATTCTCCGATCTTTTTCCAACATCATCAAAATATCTCCTTTTATTGGATCCCCATCAACATTCAAAAATGCTGTTATTTCTCCCCTTGTCAATACCCCACTCCCATTCCAAACTTATTTCTTGACCCATTTCTCTCCTTCCTTTTATAATGGAACTCTGTAAAGGAATAGTCTTTGTTCTTTCCACATTTATCTCTTCCCATTCCAGTGACACCTAAACTGACATTTGAAGGGTATGTAGGGGATGCTGAGTGTGAAAGGTGGGACTGTGCACGGAAGAGCTTCTTAGGAAGAGGGCAAGGGGCAGGAATGAAGGAGAGGAAAATTATGGGAAATTAAGTTAGAAAGGGGGCTTCCAGATGGCTCAGAGGGTAAACAATCTGCCTGCAATACAGGAGACACAGGAGAGACGGGTTTGGTTCCTCGGTTGGAAAGATCCCCTGGAGGGAGAAATACTGAGAAATACTCACTCCAGTATTCTTGCCTGGGAAAGCCTGTGGACGGAGGAGTCTGGAAGGCTACAGTCTATGGGGTCACAAGAGTTGGACATGACTGGGCACATGGCACTGGGGAGTTAGGAACAGGGACTAGAAAACCACATTAAAGAAACTAGACCATTCTTAAACAAATTTAGTGCTATTAAAGGTGTTTTTTTTTTTTTTAAACACTTGAATTTGCATGATCAGATTTTCATCTTAGAAAGATCACTGGCTATGATGCGGAAGGGGAATTGATAGTGACATTAATATCTGGAAGACCAACTAAAAGTCTGTTACAGTACAGGTGAATTAAATTGAGTCAAATTGAGTTGTTGGCAGTGGGGACGATGAGTACTAGAATTCTTTGAGAGATGTTTGAAGAGTATGGAGAGGACTTGGCGCTTCCATTTGTCTGTTTTACTTCTCTGCACTGAAAGAGGCTGGAGTAGATTTTATAGAGAAAATAATAAGTGAGGATTCAACTGAAGATTCAAGTGAGGACTCATTTGTAAAAAATAAATTGCTTGGTTTTCTAAAGCTAGCAGAATCTATTGGTAAGTAACTATTAATTAGAACCCAAATGATACCTTTCCCACTTACCTGGAGAGGTGACCCTATGATCTAAATTGGAAAGTTGTGTTTAACATAATAACATGTAAAATAGTAATTTTCAGCCAGGGGTAAGAACCATTTACCCCAACCCCCTAAGAGAGCTGTTAAGAATTACTACTTTGCTCTCATTTACAGAGCTCTCTCTCCAGAATTCTGCTGAATCTGGCTATTGCTGCAAGTGCAAAGTGTCTACTCTAAGAGCTCATGTGCAGGTTGTTGAAATTTCCAAATTTTTACCAAGAATACTTTGTTATCATCAGGGTCGCCTGGAATTGGACATTGTTTTCTTTTTTTTTCATTTATTTTTATTAGTTGGAGGCTAATTGCTTTACAATATTGTAGTGGTTTTTGCCATACATTGACATGAATCAGCCATGGATTTATATGTGTTCCCCATCCCGATCCCCCCTTCCGCCTCCCTCCCCAACCAATCCTTCTGGGTCTTCCCAGTGCACCAGCCCTAAGTGGACATTGTTTTCCATTGTTAATGCCCTTCGATGATACATTATTATTATTATTTTTTAATGATACATTATTTTTATTTTTGCTTTTTTTTGGCCTTGCCACTCAGTTTATGGGATCTTAGTTCCCTGACCAGGGACTGAGCTGGGACCCACAGTGAAAGCACTCGGCCCTAACTAGTGGACCACCAGGGAATTTCCACTTTTGCTTTAATTTTTTGTGGGACTTCTGGTTAAGGGTGACAAGAAATATTGAAAACTTCTGATATTGATTCTAGAGTCTTCATGCAATTATAGAAATGGGAATGAGCTTAAAAAATTAAGTTCTACTGCTATTTTCAAGCAAAGCAAAATGAATTTCAAGCTAATAAGCATAATTTATAAAGAACATAAATTTTAAAATAAAAGATATGACAACTGGGGAACTTCCCTGTCTAGTGGTTAAGACTCTATGCCCCCACAGCAAGGGGGACAGGTTCTATCCCTAGTCAGGGAACTAAGATCTGTATGCTGCGTGGTGTGACCAAAAAATCAAAAAATCATGATAAAAAATAAATAAAAAACATGACAATTGGTTAAATATTTCTCCCTTTAGTCCCACTATACATTATACTGTTTACAAAGCTTAGTACCCAAAGAAAATGAAAAGAGTATTTTATTAACCAACTATTAGTATGAATACCTATTAAGAGGGGAGTAATTCAGTATTTTCTATGATTTGTATTTTGAATCTTAATAGATGTATATTGTTGGGGTCTGTGCGTGGGTTGGAAAAGAATTTCCAGACATCAGGCAGAATGACAGGAAAATCAGGTTTATGAGTGAGAGACACTGTTAGAACAGTGGGCTGGCTCAAGCGAGAGCCGATCCCTTTCACAGGTCAGTAGTCAATTTTTATAGCCTCAAGACAGAAAATTCCTACTGGAAGGGAGACATTAGGTGATTGGCTAGGATGCTAGAGGGTAGGTATTTTACCTAGTATGGGGTTAGGGAACCGGCTGGTTTAGATCCTAAGGCTAATGGCAACAGCTGCTATGGGGCTTAGTCACTTCCAGAGATTTTTGTTCTGTGACCCTGGCATGCTGCAGTCCATGGGGTCAGAGTCAGACATGACTGAGCGACTGAACTGAACTGAACTGACCTTGGTATAGGGCTCCATATATCTATGACGGAAAATGTAAGTGGTACAAGAGTATACGATGAAAAATAAGCCTCCCTCTCACTGCTGTGCTCAAGCCATCATACTCCCTCTCTTCCTAAAGACAGCCTCTCTTTCCAGTTTCTTTCGCATCTTTTCAGGTATATGGGCCTGTGGAATGAAACAAAATCCCTTCCCAGATGACACTAGTGGTAAAGAAACCTGCCTGCCATGGGGGTATAAAGAGACACGGGTTCTATCCCTGACTCAGGAAGATCCCCTGGAGGAGGGCATGGCAACCCACCCCAGTATTCTTGCCTGGAGAATCCCTTGGACAGAGGAACCTGATGGGCTACAGTCCATGGGGGTGGCAAAGAGTTGGACATGACTGAAGCAACTTTAATGCATAGAGGGGACAGGACTCCTTAACATGTGGTCAAGACATATGTATCTGGGCCATCCACATGCGAGTTAAAAAAAAAACAGTACAATGGCAGCAGGAATCTTAGTAACTTGTGAGAATATCAGCAAAGCTGCAAATGCTAGGGATATTCATTACAAAGGGTATGATAATTTCTTGGTTTACAAAAAGTCTACACATACATCAATTCAATAAATACTTATTAAGGGTCATTACGTATCAATAGAAATTTCTAGTAAATGATATTTGTGGAATCTAGGTTATGGATAATTTGTCAGAGTTAAAATAACTACACATTTTTGTGATTATTATGATTTTTATCTTATGTGAACAAGATCTAGTAGCTTTCAGTTCATTTTCAATTATTTTTCAAATGAAAACAAAGTCAAATTTTATTTTAAAATAGAATTTATTGAATACATAGTGAATTCAATACACTAAAAAAACTTTTTCTTGTCAGTATTGGCACATAATGAAGAGATTTAAAGCACTGCCAAATTAACACTTCAAAAATTTTTAAATCATGTTCCATAAAAAAATAAAGCCTAGTAGTATTATAAAAGTACTAATTTACACTAACATATCAAAGGGTTAAAAGAATTCCACACTCAAAATTTTAAGAAGTAAAAATTCAATCATGTATTTTAAAATAGGTTCTCATGTGATAAAAAGACAACAGAAGGTATAAAAGGGGCAAAATCCACCTAATTTATACTGACTTGTCTCACTGGGAAATCCTATAGGCTGACCAGGTAAATTTTAGATATTGAAAAAAAAATCCATATTCTGAAGGAAAAGCAGTTGTTTATATTTTATGCCTAATCAAAGAAATACATGATGACATTAAATATTCTACATTTTTTCTTTTAGTTGTCCCTTAATTGCCAACAATGTAGGACTATTCTAAAAAACCTAGTTTAAAACTTTTTCCCCCAATAAACATTTTCTTAGATACAAAAGCTGTCCTTAATTATGGAAACATTAAACAAGGACATTTATAATCTTTACTGTAATATGGCCACTATAATACTCTTGTGATCGAATCATAAGATTCGTAATTTCTTTCAAATTCCAAAATGTTCAGTAATTTGATTCAGATCTCCTGAATTTACAGAGTATCTTTCTTGCAGGAAGCATAAAATGATTTTTGTTCAGGATTTTGATTTTATTTTCATTACCCTCCCCAACCCCCTTTAGAGTTACCTCTGAGGTAAATAGAGCACTGAAAACATCAACAAATTTTTAAACTGCAAAACTGGTTATCTGGCATCATCTTGAATAAATTCAGCATTTTCCCTTGTTAATTGGAAAATACAAAGCCTTCAAACTAGTATAATCCACTAGTTTGAAAAGCAATTTCTATTTTTGAAGTCTCATTAACTGAGATTAGGTTGAAATTTTAGAGACAAATCTTAAATAAATTAGTTCAAATATGAAAATAAATTTTGCTTATACCTAAGGCAGAAATTGGGCTTTCCAGGTGGCGCTAGTGGTAAAGAACCTGCCTGCTGATGCAGGATACACAAGAAACACAGGTTTGATCCCTGGGTCGGGAAGATTCCCTGGAGGAGAGCATGGCAACCCACTCCAGTATTCCTGCCTGGAGAATCCCACGGATAGAGGAGCCTGGTGGGCTATGGCCCAGAGGGTTGCAGAGTCAGACATGGCTGAAGTGACTTAGCATGTACGCACACAAGGCAGAAATTAAAAGAGCAAAGGAAAACTGAAAAGCTCATTTGTATTTACTACAAATGTACCATTTCATCAAAATCTCTATGAACATGTAACTAAAATCAGTGAATGCCAACAGAAGAGTTAAAACTTTCTTCCTTCAAAAGAAAAATAAATTGCTGAGTCTACAAATAAGATATTGCTAATCTAAAAAAAATCTACAAGCTAGAAGAAAACAATGTAGCAGAATTTCAAAGTCCTTTCCCACAAAACTCATGTTTACCTTTGTTGAACTGAAGTAAAAATCATCTGCTTTTACAGTTTGAGAAAAAATGATACAGTCTTCTAAAGGCAAACTTTCATCTTTCCTATCCTCTGTTCATATTTTGATTCCCCAAATAAAATATTTCTGCACTTTACTGTAATTTTTATAAATATTTTCAGTTCAGTTGCTAGAAGGATTAAGTAATACAAAGTTGACACTGAAGACAAAGAAACTCAAGGAATTTCACTTTTTGTTTTTTCTATTTAATCAGTAAGATTTAAATAGCAAACTAGAACAAGATTTTACCTTCTTACTAGTGGTTGGATAAAGTAGAATTTGTATCAAAGAACTAAAATTCCAGTTTTCTAGGTATAAAATTTTCTGTAGCATTCTTCATAAAATGTGGTCGAAGTTTTTGAATATCCTAAAGCTGGAATAAGAGTGCAGATAACTTTACTTAAGAAACCTGTATTTTTGGCAAACATTTTATTGATATTATAAATGAAAATATAGTTGGGAGCTTTCACCTGGCACTTAATCTGTTCTTCTCTCTATCCGAGTCTGCCAAATAAATTAGACTCTTTGGAAAAAAGTCAAACTTGATATTATGGAGGCAAAATCATCATGAACTCTTACTTGTCAGATAGTTATTTGTCATTTATTTGTCATAAACCAAGTGACCCATAAGTCTATTAAGTAGAAAGAAGGGCTGTCAAGGGAGCTTCTATATCTGTAAATTACTCAGTAATTTAACAATCTGGGAAGATATCAATGAATCAAAAGCATCTAATTCCCTCAAATGTTAAACTTAGGTCAAACATCAAAGGTTTGATCCATTTTTGAAAGGCATTAACTTTATCTTTTAATCAGTTAAACTGGCCTTAGAATGAAAAATTGTAGATGTGTTCACATATCTTATACATTATTTACAGAGAAATACAAAATCTTGCTATCTTTGCAATCACTTTTCATTTGGGGATTTCTTAACAGAAAAGAAAACAGACAATCTGACCTATGACTCGCAGGATAATGTTCAAGTTCACATATGAGATTGAACAAAGAAAGAAAATTTTTTCAAGTTGGAAGGTAGCAGAGTGATTACTTGGTCTAACAAACTCATTTTGCAGAAGAGAAAACTGAGATACAATTGCATTGAGCTAATAAAATTTACTCAAATTTTGTAATTAAATTGAGACTAACACCCAGTATCTTGTCTTCTGTCTCCAATTCTTTCCTCTGAAGCACAGTTTGTACATTAGTAAACCATGCTTCACCCAAATTTTAAAAAGCTAACAGTGGTCTCCCATGGGGAAAGGAGTAGGAATGGGGGGGGGGGGGCGGCAGATAGAGGAAGGGATTATTAGAGATGTTAATACTCAAGCAATGAGTCATATGTATTAATATATAATTTTCTAAGAAAAATAATTTTTACAAAATATTAAGTCTTAACATTAGCAGATCCAAACTTCAGAGATCAGAAATACCACAGTGGAATTACAGGTTAGTTTAGAAATTTAAGCTACATCTTCAAGGAAACAGAAGACCACTGAAAAATGTGGATTTCAATTTTTGTTTCCTTTCAAATGACTAGTTTTATATGTTTCTCTATAAATGGAAAAATATTCTAATATAACATATGCAATCTGAAGTAATTTAGGTTCTCAAGTTTAAAAAAGGATTGGGATTTTTTAAAACTTATGCTACAAAAATACACTTTTATCTGTATTCCCAAATCATGTATTTCTAACCTCTGCAGTGATAAAAGGTCCAAAATTCCACTGCTGAACTGCCTTCTTGAATGATCTTAAACAGTTAGTTCTATAGAGCATAAAGTTTGCATAATTCTTTACAGTAGTATCTGCTCGGAAATTCACTTTGACAAATACTTTTATCTATCATTAGAGTTGAAAGAAACAGACTTTAGTAAGACAAGTACAGGGGTGGGTGAAGAGTTTTTTTTTTATAAAAATATACTATATATAATACATCCTGAAAACTACACAGACCATATGCTTTTATTTAATGTGAAGGCACAACTTTAACATAGTTAAAAGCAATTGTATTTTAATTATTTGTCATGTAATTGTCAGTACCAGCTCTTACAGATACATATTTGCAAGCATATCATTGAAGTTTCTTTCAGATTGTCAATTCAAAAGTCAATTTAAAAAGTCAAACTCTATTTGTAGAAAATCAATCGACACATTATTGCACGTCCACATAATATTATTGTTGGACAATCTGTTCACCAGCAGTCCCAGGGTTTTCTTCATTTGTTGCAGAGTCCAGATGGTCCATCATCTAGGCATAAATAAAAGATGTTAGGAAATGTAAATTTTCAACTTGCCCCCAGTCACTAATTTGGCAAAAGGATTCCGAGTTTAAAAAAAAAAAAAAAAGAAAAGACACAGTGTTCCACTGAACCAAGCACTCCTTTTGGAGCAATGTACTATTTCCACAGCCACATTCCTCAGGACATGCTCAGGGTGACAACTCCTTCAGGAAGCCTAATCACTGGACTCAGGGCCAATCTGATAAGTGCTTTCTCTGGATCTTCCACTATTTCCACCTCCCAATATGAATATCACCCTGTGTGGCAGTGGAGACTCCACCACAAGATATTCCTGATGCTTATTGTAGGACTCTATTTCAAGCAGTGTCCACTCCTAGAGGTAGAAAACTAAAACTGGCTCCAAAAATCACTATGCTGGTTCAGGGACAGTGTAACCTGGTTGATGCCTTGAATATTGACCTTAGGATAATTTAAAAATGACATATGAAATTTTTAAAAGATTGTATGAAAAAAATTTCTACTAAGAAAAAAGAAATTAAAAGTACTTAAAGGTCAAATGATATCTAAAAACAAAATCAAGAAGAATACATTTGCTATAGACTATTTTAGCAGAATTACCAGTTAAAACTTTTCTCAAATGATCACTTCAACTCTTCTCATATTCTCACAAAAATTTATCATATTTGGGAATATGATAACTGCTTAAATATTTTCAGTGTTTTTACCCTGTTCTTCATATAAAACTACCTAAAAATAGAAAAAAAACAATTTCATGTCTTTCTGAAGACTGTCAAAGATTTTTAGATTAGTGATTAAATTTAAATACTGGATTTAGAAAAGGCAGAGGAACCAGGGATCAAATTGCTAGATCATTGAAAAAGCAAGCAATTTCCAGAAAAACATCTACTTCTGCTTTATTGACTATGTGAAAGCCTTTGATTGTGTGGATCACAACAAACTGTGGAAAATTCTTCAAGAGATGAGAATACTAGACCACCTGACCTGCCTCCTGAGAAATCTGTGTGCAGGTGAAGAAGCAACAGTTAGAACTGGACATGGAATGAAAGACTGGTTCCAAATCGGGAAAGGAGTATGTCAAGGCTGTATATTGTCACCCTGCTTACTTAACCTATATGCAGAGTACATCATGAGAAATGCCAGGCTGTATGAAGCAGAAGCTGGAATCAAGATTGCCAGGAGAAATATCAACCTCAGATATGCAGATGACACCACCCCTTATGGCAGAAAGCGAGTAAGAACTAAAGAGTCTCTTGATGAAATCGAAAGAGGACAGTGAAAAAGTTGGCTTATAGCTCAACATTCAGAAAACAAAGATCACGGCATCCAATCCCATCACTTCATGGCAAATAGATGGGGAAACAACGGAAACAGTGACAGACTTTATCATCTTGGGCTCCAAAATCACTGCAGATGGTGACTGCAGCCATAAAATTAAAAGACGCTTGCTCCTTGGAAGAAAAGCTATGGCCAACCTAGACAGCATATTAAAAAGCAAAGACATTACTTTGCTGACAAAGGTCCATTTAGTCAAAGCTATGGTTTTTCCAGTAGTCATGTATGATGTGAGAGGTGGACTATAAAGAAAGCTGAGCGCCAAAGAATTGATGCTTTTGAACTGTGGTGTTGGAGAAGACACTTGAGAGTCTCTTGGACTGCAAGATCCAACCAGTCAATCCTAAAGGAAATCAGCCCTGAATATTCATTGGAAGGACTGATGCTGAAACTGAAACTCCAATACTCTGGCCACCTGATACAAAGAACTCACTCATTGGAAAAGACCCTGATGCTGGGAAAGATTGAAGGAGGGAGGAAAACGGGACAACAATGGATGAGATGGTTGGATGGCATCACCAACTCAATGGACATGAGTTTGAGTAAGCTCTGGGAGTTGGTGATGGACAGGGAAGCCTGGTGTGCTGCAGTCCATGGGTTGCAAAGAGTCGGACACGACTGAGTGACTGAACTGAACTAATGTACTTTTTCCCTTCTTCATCAAGAAGTAGAAGACAAGCAAGATAAATATTCCTATTTTTAAAATCTGCGTCTAAAAGCTTTAGTGTTTTTGGGGAGAGGGAGCAGAGAAAAGAATAATTCCAAATGGGGTCTCTGGAATTTGCCAGACAAAGAAGAATACAAACATGAGCTGAAGCTTTCAGTTGACAACTGTCTCAAGTGATGGAGTCAGATTATAAAATCCAAACCTGCTTATATTCTATGAATCATTTCAAGCCCCTAAACAATCAGTTTTGTGGTCCTCTATTTGCCAAAGATATCCCTAAGATTATAGTAACTGCATATTCATAGCACTTCTGGAGTGAGGGAGTAAAGCCCAAATCAGGACAAGTAATAATAAAGATGAAGTTGTTGAAGAGCTGATTTTAGTTACAATTTAAATGAGAGGGAAAGGAGAAGCATATAAGATATATTTAGGCCCCTTTTTTCCCAGCAATGTAGACACTCTGGGTGTAAGAGGCTGGAGCTGTGGGGACAGAGAACTGAAGAATGGATGGTGGGGAAACACTCTTCTCCAAGACCTGCCGATCCTGGTAACTGTCACCTAATGAAGTAATAGTCTACACACTCTAAGTTATAATATGCTTCTTCTTTCCTAATCCTTTAGACACTTGATCTTAGCCAAAAGGCCGAGAAGCGATTTTCCTAATCCTTTAGTACCTCATTGGTACTGTAATTTAATTTCTAAATAAAGAGATATTAAAAAAAACACAAAACTTGTAAAACCAACTTATTGAGAAGGAATATCTCTACTCTGCATTTATTTTTCATCACTGACTTTTCAATAAAAACAGTACAGAAACAGAGAAGTGCAAACTTGAAACAGGTTTTTAAAAACACAACAAAAATTAACATAGGTATAAAATTAACTGGCAAAATTCATGTAAATTGTTTTATCACAATAAATAATTATTTTTTCATAGTAAATAAGCAAGCTCAAGTTGGAAAGATGTCCTCTGAAATTGGGTCAGCTAACCTGGCATTTACTGATAGCTCTGAACCAATCTCCTGAAACAGACTAATAAAAGTGCTCATGCTGCTGCAGTAACTGGAGAGCAGCTGACACTACAGCAGAGCTGTTCTACGTATCTCTATATTTTGACTTGTCAGTTACAGCTTGTGACTTCTAAAAATAATTAGAAGCACTAGTGACATTTAGCAGAGACAAACTCACTGTTTACTGAATATTAACAAACTGAAAACTTACTTCCCACCCATTGGAGGTTGCTGCATAAATCTAACTCCACTGATTTAGGATTAGAAGCAAAAAAAAATTCTCCCCAAACAATTTTCTATTAATTGTTCTATGTGCCAGAATAATTATGCCATGGCTTCAAGTTTCTCTCTAGAGAAAGAACACCTTAACTTTCTCTACACTCACTAGAAAATAAATGAAACTGAATACTGTAGCTCTTGAAGCAAGCCAGAAAAAAAAGATCATAAGAAATACAGGGTAAGTAGCTTTTAGCTATAGCAAAGAATATAAAATTAAGATTTCCAAAGTAGTAGTATATTAGTGAAATCCTATAGAAAAACATTACTTCCCTTGATCAGAGAAATTCATGGAAGGGCTAAAAGACTTCAAGTAAAATACTAAAGTATTTCTATGAAGTCTCTAAGTTTCAGTAATGAAAGAGGTATAATTTGTCCTTTGAAAACCACGTAAAAAGGTCATCAGGGCTAGCCGTGAATTAAAAATTTCCAGTGGAAAGTCCTGCTTTCTGCTACTCTTACACTCAGCTCTACTATCAGGGATTAGAATGAACCAAATGATAGCGGCATAAACAAACGTGCCACCACCTGAGACTCTGGTCTTAATTTGTGTTACTTACTTTACATTTGATTTTTTCAAACAGCAGCCAGAACTTTTGGCACTTGCAAAATGGTTCTATATAAAGACTGTAGAGATATAGAAGTCTAGTTCAGTATTTAAAAAGTGCCATACTTTTACACCTTGTAACAATTCTGGCAATTTTTTGAAGACTGCTAAAACACAATCCAAAAATTTATACACACACACAAAAGTGATTAAAAAGGTCAGTGGATTAAGGACTGAACATTCTAATTACTTTGCATGAATAATACCAATAAATATAGACTGAGAATTTACAGTGTGTAAAACAGTGTTATCAGCACTGTGGGTTTCTAACATCTAGGAGCTAATTAGTGAGGGTGTGCGTGCTCAGTCATGTCCGATTCTCTGTGATACTATGGGCTGTAGTCCACCAGGCTCCTCTGTCCATGGGATTTTCCAGGCAAGAATACTGGAATGGGTTGCCATTTCCTACTCCATGAAATCTTCCCGACCCAGGGGAACGACCCATATCTCATGTCATCGTTAGCAGGCAGTTTCTTTACCACTAGTGCTACCTGGGGAGGCATTCCTTCATAAATATCTACACTACAAGGCAGATTTTAATAAGTATTTAACATCAAAGTCTAAAGAAAGTATGGAGAAAGGTGAACCTAATTTCAAATGGAGAACTCCTGAGTATCTGCTTAGAGATGGCAGATTTTGACCTGGGAGTTACATAAGAGATACTCTGGGAACAGACAATGGAGGTAGGGGAGAAGAGTGAACTGTTAGCCAAAGAGATGAACCAGTAACTACCTGAGGGTTGTCTTCAGGGCTGACCCTCAGGTCTCTCCTACACTAAATTTCGACATAGCCTGCCTTTATTTTACCAGACTTGTTGAGGTTCCCTGTTCTACTTCCAAAGCCTCTACCAGCTTTATCTGATTTCAACATCCACTTGCCTTTCAAGGCCTTGGGCTAATTGATCTCTTTAGATTAGGTTCTCCTACCTGCCTGTAGATCCAACCTCACTTGATGAATGAGGAATCTTTAGAGATTAACTTGCCAGAACTGATGCCAAAGTCTATCATAATACTGTCTCCCACAAATAACAGCATTCAAGCTAAATTAACTTGGACCTTAAAGGTTAGACAAAAGAAATGAGAGGTTTTCTTTTTCACATTAACAGAAGGCATCACATTCTGTAACTTTTATTAAGGCTGTGTGTGTGTGGTGTCTGACTCTTTGTGACTTTATAGACAGTAGCCCACCAGGTTCCTCTGTCCATGGACTTCTCCAGGCAAGAATACTGGAGTGGGCAGCCATTCCCTTCTTCACACAATCTTCCCGACCCAGGGATCGAACCCGGGTCTCCTGCATTGCAGGCAGATTCTTTACCATCTGAGCCATGAGGGAAGCCCTAGCTGTAGGGAAAAATATACTATCTCCTGGTAGCAGTTTATAATATTCTGCAACTAGCTCGCCTAAAAGTTCGGCAAATGTCCATTCGTAATATTTTAAAATTTAGGGCACTGTGGGAAAATGACCATGTTTAACAAAATCTTTTCTCTGAGGCTTGTGATGGCCTTTCACAAGTAAGTTAAGAAAGCAGATTTAACAAATATCCAAAGTTTTAATATTCAAAACAGGAAAATGGAAATCAGTTAATGAAGAGAAAGATGATCACCAAAGCAACAAATTAAACCAAACAAAAAAACTCAATTCATACAAATAATAATAGCAAATACATTTATAGTGCTAATGATGTGCCATATACTGTGCTAAGCAGTTTGAATCTGTTACAACAACTCTGTGAGGTAGGCTGATTCCCATCCCATCTTACATTGGAGGAAACTGAGGCGCTGAGAAGTTAAGTAACTTGCCTAATGTCACATTACTAATAATTAACAAAACTTCAAACTTAGGTGGTCTGGCACCAGACTCCACACTGTTTATTACTATGTGGTATTTGAATTCTGAATGTCTTACCTAATGAAATTATGATGTGTGTGCGTGTGTGTTAGTTGCTCAGTCATGTCCAACTCTTCACAACCTCATGGACTGTAGCCCACCAGGCTCCTCTGTCCATTGGATTCTCCAGGCAAGAATACTACAGTGGGATGCTATTTCCTTCTCCAATGAAATTATGATACCACACTACAAGTGAGAAGTGTATAATCAAAACTGTCCTAACTTTTCAGACTCTTTAAAATGGATTTTCCTACAATCAATTCTTTTAGTTAGCTTCTGTGTCTTACAGTTAAGGCCCTGGAATCCACGGTTCTGGGGTGCTTACTATGGCTTTGGGTCTAGCTCCAATGATCTTAAACTTTATAGTAGCTGCTATGAATGGAGAAGGCAACGGCAACCTACTCCAGTACTCTTGCCTGGAAAATCCCACGGACGGAGGAGCCTGGTAGGCTGCAATCCATGGGGTCGCTAAGAGTCGGACACGACTGAGCGACTTCACTTTCACTATTTACTTTCATGCATTGGAGAAGGCAATGGCAACCAACCCCAGTGTTTTTGCCTGGAGAATCCCAGGGACGGGGGAGCCTGGTGGGCTGCCGTCTATGGGGTCGCACAGAGTCGGATACAACTGAAGTGACTTAGCAGCAGCAGCAGCAGCTGCTATGAAGTAGAATCATCATTTCAAAGTCATGATTTTTAAGAGTAAAATTCAGATGGTCCAGGGCAGAGCACTTATTCATAGGGAATATAAATGCATCCCTTGGTTGAAATCCATTCTTACCTAGCATCTCCTTTCTCCTCAATAAACAGCATAGAAAGGAGGAAAGGTGCTTATAATAAACCACTGCACCCTTAAAGCTGTACTAAAGGAGAAAGAAAAATTTACAAGTAAAAATGAAATACTGGTGATGAAAATAACAGCAAACATACTTAATTCCATAAGACAGTACCATGTGCTCTCACTAGCTGTCCCAAATTTAAACGCTAACTTAAAAAAGACTTAATGCCAACCCTAAACAAAGTTTCCCTGTGTTGAACATCCTCCTCCTGATTTACCTCATACTCAGTTAATAAGTTAAGTGCCCCTAAAAGTAGAAATATCTTGGTCACAGTTCTGTCCTGAGTCTTTTCTTCTGCCTCTACATTCTCACTCACTCAGAGTATGCTAGTAACACTCCCAAATTTCTGTCTCTAATTAGGCCTATCTCCTGCATATCAGATGTTTATTCAACTGCTGATTTCTCTTTTCCTGGTAGTCCTCTAGGTATTTTGAAATTTCCAACACTGAATTCATCATCTTATCTCAAATCTGTTGCCCTTCTTAATCTCAGTGAATGGTATCACTATCTACCCACTCAGTTACTCCAGCCAAAAACCCTGGATTCTACTTTCTTCTCTTCTCCCTAACTGAATCTATCACCAGGTCGCATTTATTAGGCTTCTAAATTTCTCTTGACTTTGTTCACTTCTCTGAGTACCGTGTTAATTCTGGCTACTACAGCTTCTCCTTTTAATAGCTGCCTCAAGTTTTGCCTTCTTTCAATCCATTTTCTAGATTTCTTAAAACTCTTAAATGGTCTCCAATGTTCTTAGGAGAGGGTCCAAGCTCTTTAATGTGGCTTGTAAGTCCACACAGCCTCTTTCCCTTGCTTCCTTCTCCAGTCTTCATTTCCTGCACTCCCCTATTCTTATTCAATAGGATGGCCACTCTAACTGCCATGTGGTTCCTAAATCTGTCAAAGCTCTTCCCTCTGAGCCTTTGAAGTCATGGTTCTTTCAACATGGAACACAAGGCTCAGTCTTAAAGCTTCAACATAAACATAACATTATTTTAAGAAGTCTTCCTTGCCCACATCACCTTTGACTGTCTCAAAACCATAAGCACTGGTGTCCCACCTCTAGTCTTCAAGGCACCCTGCCATAACTAATGCATTCATCACACTTTATTGTTAGTGACTCTATCTGTATCCTCCAAGAGACTCTAACTTTCAAGAGGCTATGAGACTAGGCTCGTTTCTAACTTGTTCATCTTTTATCATCAGCACCTAAAATAGTATCTGGCTCATAGACCTGCTCAATAAACATTTGCTAAATGAAGAAACAGATAACTATTTTTAAAAAAAATGATGACAAACAGCACCTCTTCGGATATGACTTTCAAAACTAGTATTAGAGTTTGTGCTGTAGGACATACTTTTACTTTGAAAAAAATCTATAAAACATTCCATGTGAGTGTCATCTTCATGGAAGTTACAAGCTACCTTATTAGTTGAGTCAAGGACCTTGTGGCCATAAACTAATTCAATGTGTATAAATACAAGTTGAGAAACTGGAATTGGGAGGTAGGAAGGGCAGGTATTCTAATCTCAAAGAAATTGCAAGACTTATCCCAAAGAATTCTAGGCTGGTGCTTTTTTCAATTCTGTTAATAGTAGTCTAACTTAATGTGCAAATCACCTCTTGTTAAATAAAGAGGACACTAGAACCAAGCACAAAATGGATATGAACTTTGAACTGTTTGTCTACTAACGGAATTACAGCTATCTACCCAAAGTATCTTTAGTTTTGTTCATGCGATCACTGAAACAAAAGCATGAGAGTGGATGGTGGAACATAGTTTGCTGTAATAGGGCAAAGCAGAGTTAACTGCCTCATGAAGGAATCAATGCCATGACCCTGACCTCAACAGGCTAGAGTTTCCCAACTCTCTTTAATTTCAATGCAAACAAACAAACTTTAGAGGAATACCGATAACATTTAGGAAAAGAACAAAGGGCTTTAACTTCAATGAAGAAACAACTCAAACATCATAGATTCTGCTACCTGGATATCCTCTGTTGTAGGAATTTTACAGAAAAGGCAGTCTTGATCCGTTTAAACCTGAAATGAGTGCCTACTTTCATTTGGTTGGGCCCATTTAGATGCTGGAGAGAGTATACTTTTTAATCTGCAAAACCTGAGGACTCTTACTATAAATAGCTAGTGGTGTCAGCATCAAAATTTAGTACTTAAACATGGCTCTTATCTTTCATGAAGTCGACTTTTGTGTGGATTCTGAAAAGTCATGTTGAAATGCTGTTTTGATTTTCCCTGATGCCCTCCCATACTTCTTGGTACTTTTATCTTGAGTCACCAGAATTTTGGCATCAGATTGCAGTGAGGATGAGAAGTGATAACGCAGCAGGTGACAAGTAAGGGGGTAGTGATGGAAAAAAACTTAGGACACCCTGATAAATTCAAGGCAACTTTTAGGCATGTAAAAGCTTTGAGAATAAATATATAAAGCTTTGATATATACAAGTAGTTCCCAACCAAAGTTAGGCAATGTCATAACGTGGTAACCAAGATATAAGCACATACCTGATAGCTGCTACCTTTCCAGAACTTTTTCATTTCCTTTCGTCTCCAGGCAACAAGTGAGGCAGTAATAAGTGTGCAAGGTACTAAGTAGAGGAGAGCAGGTTGCCCCTTTTTCATCAGCACCAGAACAACAAAGGTAAGAATCATGCCAATGGCATAGGCTGCAAGAATATCAAGTATCAGTCATTTCCATGCTGTCAACGGTGGATTTTAATACCCTCACTGAAGTACTGGTTTTCAATATTTCTCAGAATGTTTTTGCCCTATGACTTCTTCTCATAATTTCATTATTATCCTAGAGAGTAGTCAGGAGAGACATTCTACAGAGCTTTTGAAAAATGTGGAAACTGTTTAGTATTTCCACTAAAATTAATCATTAATAACATAATTAATCCTTAATCATTGATAATGAATTCAAGAAAGTCTCAGTTATCTGCCACTATTAAGGATCTTAAGTTGTTCCACATATTAGATAACTAAAATCTGTGCCTACAGGTACCAAAGGTTGTTTTAAAAAATCTTTCTAATATTGATTATATACTTCCTGGTCATCTTCAACAACTGCATATCAAACTTCATTTGATCTTTTATTAATGACTCTGGGTCTCATTAGGAACACTGGATCTCAGACAACTGGAACTCGTAGGGCTTTTACGGACAATGCAGTCCACCTTCTCGTTTTATAGATGATGCAATGGAGGACCAGTGAAGAGAGTTGCCCAAAGTTACAACGGAGGAATACTGAAGTAAAATGAGGCAATGGAGGACCAGTGAAGTTAAGGGAGTTGGCCTAATTTACAGTCTTTTTTTGTCTTTTCACTGAATGTTTTTTTATTCGATCACACTGACTAGTGCTGCATGCTAACATGTTAATGCCTTTAGGGAGTATCATACTTAATGGCCTCAGACTGCTTTTATTATTTCGTTATAATTTTCCCCCCTTTCTTCATCCTTTCACTAATTTAGCTGTTCTTTCTCGTTGTCAGAGTAACTATTTCTAGAAAAACCCTTTTCTAACTGCTGATGTACACTTTCAATTTACAAGATTTAATTCCATTGTGGAATTAAAAACCTTTCTAGAACAGTATCTAAATGGCTATGGTGCAGGCCTTTACCTAAGAATAAAGAATTTTGGTGTATGGATTTTGAGATATATATTTGACATGTTCAGAAGTAGAAAAGTATTTTTTGGCTTATTGCTTGTTCTTGTCTGTTTTCAACAAAAGAAGCAAGACAAGTAACAACTACCTCTGCTGTCCCAGGTATTATTGTGCCCATAAGTTTATTTATATTAATATGCAATTATTACACAGAATTTTTTAAAAACCTAGTATTATACTAGTATCAACTACTTATGTGCCATATGCTCTAGTAAGCTTTTTATGTGTAGAATCTTCTTTCATATATAATTTCCTTTTCAAACATCAAAAACCTTGTGATATAGGGTAGTAAACTCTATCTCTTTTTGATGGAAAAAGCATCCTATTAAGTAATGGTGAAGAATTAGAATCCAGGACTCCTTACTTTTAGACCTTTTCCTACAGGTGATACAACTCAATATAACAAAAAGAAAAAACAAAAAATTTACCAATTGTGGAGGAAACATAGTATATAGAAGAACCAATCTCAACATCAAATCTTCTACAGTATGCAATCAACAGGCCTAAAGAAAATTTCACATGACAGTCTTAAAATAACAATAGCAATACAAATGCAGTTGTTAACTATGGTAAAAGTACATGTTGCGTTGTATTTAACATTCATTTTTGCATCATTAGAACATTAAAGTACCTCAAATTAGGACAAAATTTTATATGCTGATTTCTTTAAACTTAATACCATATATTAAGCATTTTCCTAAGCCATTAAACAGTCTTTAAAAACATAATTTTTATTAGTTAGCACACTGTCTTCACCAATTCTATGCTATGTGCTTCTAATAGCACATGGTGTGGAACTGGTAAAGAGAAGAGTAAATTTAAAGACATTCAAGAACTTTAAGGTTACTTAATAGAAAGCATTCCCTACTTTACCAATTACGTGAGAGGAGACTCACTGGGCTAAGAGAGCTGCTACACTGGACTTTGCCATCCAGCTCACATGGCAACACTATTCGTTTCTCGATCTAGCTTTACTATGTCAATGGCAGGGCTTTTTCAGAAGAGCCAGTACTCTTTACCTAGGCACAGCCTGTTAGTACACAAGGAGACAGTAAGAAAAGTGAGGAAGGATGCACTACCAGCTGACTGAGAAACATTATTAATCACTTCTATACTATATTATTCCTGGGCTGGGATTAAGTTTATTCTATAGGTAGCCCAGTGAGGAACAGGCCAAACTGCAGTAACTATCAGAGCAGACATTCTAGGAGAAGGCAATCAATTCCACCAAACACTGTATTTTTTTGGTATTATAATGCCCTACAAGCTGTTGTTCTACAGTGTTTTCCTCTTTATCACGACCTTGCTTAGTTTAAATAACTTAGTTTAAACAAATAACTATTGTTTTAAAACATAAGTAACAGAAATTATAATATATTTGGCATTATTAAATTCAACTTTTAAAGGGGATTTATGATATACTTTCTTGGTGATCCTAGTTACTTCTTCTAAGGCATTTTTTGAGCCATGGGAGATATACTTTGGTTGTTACTATTTGGGCTTTATCTTCTATCCATCAAAACACTTTTTCTCCATTCCTGTCACTGATCCCAGCTCTAGCATTAGCCAGAAATACTTAAAGAGCAGGTAACTTTTAACATTTGATATGTGATACTGCACATCTGACAATTTTAAATCATCAGTCTACTTTCACTCAAATCGTTACAAACAACTGCTTACCTGGTACAATGATGTCTCCAAAACCCAATATTGAAACTGGCATGAGACACACACTCATTACTGAGAAATAGGCCAGTTTTGGTACCCTGATGACTACTGGTAACTGTAATTACAAAAAAAAAAAAGAGAGAGAGACCACCAATAAACCTCTTAGGAATCTTTACCCATATCTTCAGAAAGGGAAGGATTGATGTTAGAATAACTTAATGTTTTAAAATTAACATTTTAGAAATATGAGGAGGAAAAAAGCTTGAAATCAGAGAACATAAATTAGACATATATATACTCTGAATATATAGAAAGCTTGAAAGACATAGATATGCAGTTATGGAGAAACAAAACCCAACACACATGTAGGGTTAAGAGTATGAATCCAGTATCCCCATATCTAATGTTTTTTCTTTCCTTTTTACCAAAAATAGAGGACTCAGGCCTTGAAAGAGATTTTTTTTTTTTTTTTTTACAATCTGGATTTTTTTCCCCAAAGAAGAGTCTTGTCTGAGAGGGTATGATTTAAAGTCCAATGAACATATCTGAAATACAATCCTTACTTTCTCATGGGGAGCTGATGGTTGAGCAGTGGCTTCCACCAAGTTTCCATCATTCTAGGATGAAACCCAAGTCAATAGGTATTTAATAATTTAGAATAACTAACAAAAGGGCTATATTTTGTGAGAAACAAAGCTTTACAATACCTTAACATGCACTACATGACCAATGAATTACACAGGAAGGCAAAATTATTAACTGGACACACACAAAATGGCAGCCATTTGTACTTAATTGCCACCCCTACCTTTTCATTATTTCCAAAAGGTCCAGCTGCAAGTTCAACCATGATACTCTCACCATTCTAAAATTAAGAAAGGTAAAAGAAATTGTTCAATCACTTAAAGTGAACAATCTGTCAGTATTCATGACCTAGGGCTTCCCAGGTGGCGCTAGTTGTAAAGAGCCTGACTGCCAATGCAGCAGACTCGAGATACGTGGGTTTGATGCCTGGGTTGGGAAGATCCCCTGGAGAAGGAAATGGGAGCCCACTCCAGTATTCTTGCCTGAGAAATCCCATGGACAGAGGAGCCTGGTGTGCCCCAGTCCTTGGGGTCGCAAAGAGTTGGACATGACTGAACACACACACACACACACATTCATGATCTCCTGCCATGGCTATGGCCTACCATAAGCTGATGGAAAGTCATCTGTAGACTGATTTTTTCCTAAAATGGTCTCTGTAGATAGCAAAAATTGGAGTTACCTAAAACAAATTTCACCTAGCATGCTACTCCACTTTATTAGAACTCAACAAATAAGAGAAACTTACAGATAAACCACACAAAAATTATTCAACTGAAGGTTTGAGCACAGATTTATACTGACAACTAATATCTAGCATTTCCTCTATGGGCTATACATTTTAAGTGCTTTTACTTATGTCATATACTATGCGTCATAGTTATTTTTAGCAATAACAATGAACAGGGACAGAAGAAATACTGAAATTTTTTATATACAGATTTGTAATAAATTGATGACTTTATTTAAATACATATTTAACCTTCTGTCTACTCACCACAATAACAATGAAGCCAAACTCGAAAAGATCAAGAACTTGAGAACATGTTTCTATCCTGACTCTTGTCCAATTTCAGCTTTGCCTGCTCTTAATGCACCAATCAAAGCATTAACCTTAGCAGAATTTTTTCCTTGTGCATGTCTAAGGTCTTTTTATGTGGGCTGTGCGAGAAATTCATTAAAAAGTTCTTTCCTGACAGCAAAGTCTACTGGGGAGAGGGGAAACATTTAGATGGAGCAAGCTAAGACTGCATGAGCACCCATCTTACACTTAAAATAATGCCCCAAACAGGTCATGGGAAGATAAATAAATGCTGAATTTTTAGGAGAATTTGACTGATTAGCTATACTATTTTCCATGGGTGTGGAGAGCATAGAATAAATTACCTGAGTTTACTTTTAAGAGGATTTCACTGATACCTGAGTTGAGTAGAAAAAAGAATAAATTCCTTGGCTACAGAAATCTTTCCCTCATGTTAAGCTTTGGGTTACAGAAGGGTTAAATCACAGGAGTTTATGAAAATAAACTAATATTAAATACAGTTGCTTACAGGAAACTCCTATGATGTGATTCAATTTCCAGATAAAGAGCTTATTTTGGTTCATTTTCAAATTGCTATTTAAAACATTTAACTGAAGATTATTACTGACATCCTCTCATACATTCAAAGATATCTACCTGAGAAACTACTATTTGCAAGACACTATACCAAGTATGGTGGTAGATGAAGGAAAAAAAAAACCAAGACAGGCTCTTACCACCTGTACTCCTACGGCTACCTGCCCTAACTCATTAAAAATCTACTAATACCAGGGTCAAGAAGATATTTAGAATGTCTACTATTTAATTCTTGAAACTTACAGTGAAAACCACAAAAATCAGAAATCATGTATCTGATTTTCATTTTGATTTGCCTAACAAACCAAACTGAGAAGACAGTATTAAGCTAAATCTACAAGAGTGAACTCCAAAGAGCACATCAATCTTTTCCATTGGATCATATTACTAGAAGTCACACTTCTAGTCAGTGGGATCAAAGATGAAAAAAAAAGAAGAAAAATTCCCTAGGCACAGAAGAACGAAGACTCAAAGACATCTTTACTATTACCATATATACCTTTAAAATCCTGACATTTTTATGTGTACAGAATGGACATAGTTTGCTGGCAGACAAGTTTGGCATTTATAAAGCGATACTAGTGTTAAAACACAATGGAAAATTTATTTTTAGAAAAGAGTTTAGTTATAGCTTTTATGTTCACTGTGCAATGTAAGTGTCATATGGTATGAAAGTGTTAATCACTTAGTCGTGTCCAACTCTCTGCAACCCAATGAACTGTAACCCGTCAGGCTCCTCTGCCCATGGAATTCTCCAGGCGAGAATACTGGAGTGGGTTGCCATTTCCTTCTCCAGGGGATCTTTCCAACCCAGGAATCAAACTTTGGGCTCCTGCATTGCAGGCAGATTCTTTACCGTCGGAGCCACCAGGGAAGCCTAAACGGGTAGTCATATGGTATGACTACCCAGTAACCTATGGGAATGGTTTTGTAGAAAGTGCGCTTTACTTTCATTATGAGATCTGTGATGGAGTGACTTATAGAAATATTTTTAAACCAAATAAATTGACACAAGCTAGAACAAGTTTAGACTGAACTTCAAAATATGCTTTAGTAAATTAACAGTTTTTGCTATAATTCATAATACCAGTTCTATGCTTTTTTAGGTTACCATTGCAAATTAAGTCAATGAGCCAGATGGTTCACCATTAAAGCATGAAAAGGTACTAGTATTTTGGGACAGTTAATTACATTTGTTACCTAGTTGCAATTTTAGCTCCCCAATGGGGCATATGTTTGTCTTATGCCATCATAGCCAATATCAGAAATGTAGACATTTCACAGATAGCAGAGGTTAAAGAATAAAGAACTACTAGGGGAAAAAGCAGTCATTATAAAATACTAAATGTATGAAAGTGACAAAGGATAAAAAAATGATATAAAGTTAGAAAGTGAGACTCAAAGTGGGAAAAGTAGAAGAGTTAAGCAATAATTAGTAATATATTCATGAGATAAGAATAGGGACAAGGTAGAAGAATTAAGCAATAATTAATAACACATTCATGAGATAGGAATAGGGACAAGGTAGAAAAACTGGGCCAATAATGAAGGACTACCACACTCACCCAACACCTCTCCCTTTTTCTAAGGACAGCACCATGATTTTATTGAGGAGCTAGTGGTATAGTTGAAACTTGAAACCTAGGAGTTTCAAGTTGCTGATTCTAACCTCGTGGAAAAAGCCAGTCTGAGACAATGAAAAGGTGGACAGAAGCAGGAAGGAAGAGTATGTGCTCCTGGGTCTAGTTTCTCCTGAGGACAGGCCCTCCCTGGCCTTTGCACGTATGCTGAATAGATGGGACCTCTTTCATATAGAAAAGTTAGGTTGGATTCTGGCAGAAGCAACCAAAAGAATTCTACTGATGGAAACAGAGGATAGAATGCTAGCAATACTCGCTCACTCAAATGATTAGGAAACTGAGGGCTAAGTGACTAGCAGCTCAGGGTTATAAAGTTACAGATCTACACTTTAGGTCTCTAGACTTCCAGTGTTGGGCTCTTTCTTAGTCTCACACTAGGGTTACAGAAATGAAAGAAGCAATGACAGCTTTTCATTCTTTTTTGCTGTCTGTATTATCTACAACAAATATTTATTATTTTATAAAAGTAAGAAAAGTTACTTTAAAATGTGTAGGAAGAAAACTTTTTTTTTTTTTTTAGGAAGAAAACTTATAGACATTCTCATGTTTACATCAATCAGGAAGCTTTTTTTTTTTTCTTCAGCAAAATGGTGTAAAGGCTTAAAAATATCCTCTATTAAAATATTAAAAGGCCTTTTTTTTTTTTTTAAGGAAATGGCACGGATTTATGCATCCAGTCTAGAATCCATTTCTTTTTTTCCAGGAATCTTCTCTAGTCCATTTCAAAACCCCAATGACCTTAGTGAGCAAATTTACAAGGGGAAAAAAAAAATTTAACTACTAGTGATTGGCTTTCTGGCTATCCGACTTGCCGTCTCTCAGGACACATCCCATGTTCAAGACAGCTTATGGCAACACACATCTCTGCAGATAGGAAGGTGGTGAAAGACTTCATTTCTACCTCTAAAAACTTCTCTCTGTGGCAGTAGGAGAAATGACAGCCACCCAAAGGCCACCTTCTTCTTTGATCCTTTCACGGATGCACAACCGTCCTAAACTAGCTGAGTATATATACCTGTGAAACATTAGTGTTAAGATATTGCCCTTGACAAAGACTGGTAAGATGGGGCCAAAGTGCAGAAAGCGACAGTTTTTCCCTTGGTTTGTTTCACTGTTAGTGTCACAGTTTTTAAGAGTTCCTGGTGCCACATGACAATCCACAACTGACGATAAATTCCGCTCAGATGAAACCGAAGTCAAGTAATTCATCCTTCTACAGAGCACATTAGTGATAGCTTAACTGGTTTCGCAGGTTTCAAATCCCTAGCGTCCAATGAAAGTCATTAAGAGTTCTCTAGAAAGAAATATGTACAGTTGCTAAAGGGACCGTCCAGGGTATCGTCTATAACTATTTCAGTTAGCTTGGTGTCAATGCTTTGCCTATGGCTGTTATTTGGTTCAATGGCAGAATAAGGTGATGTAAAAGGCCAATTCTCTTAAGAGAATTAGAACCCAGTCAATGGTAAACATCTGGAAAATCAATACTCTAAGAGCATATTTAAGATTCTAATCATTTAGTATGTTTCCTATGCATTTAAAAATATCATACCTTTGTGATGAATGGTGTTATGAAAACAAAAAATACATCATAGAGGAGAAGAAGGCCCAGAAGTATCACACATGACTGTTGAAGAAACAAACAAATTTAAAGGTCAAACCTCATATTTAAATTAAGAGGTATTATTTTGCAAATACAAATAAACATGTAACATACATTTAAACACTACTTTTTAAGGCATTAATGTTTATTACTATTTGTAGTTTTAATCTATAAATCACATTAAAACTTTATCTGTTTCAACCCACTCTTTTAAAAAAGAATCACTGAAGCAAAGAAATGTTCTTCCCTGATTTTAGTCTTGTACGGATTATATGAATTTGGCATAGTATGTGAATGATTAAAAATATTTTATGTTAAAAAAAAATATGTAGAAGATCAGTGGTCTCCTGGGTTGGGGATTAGGACTGATTGATAAAGGGCATGATAGAGCTTTTGATGAGGTAAGAAATATTTTATAATTGATTGGGATAGAGGTTACAAAGTTACATATTTGTAAAGTTTTGATAATCTGTACACTTAAAATAGGTGCATTTAATTATATGTAAATTATACCTTAATAAAATTGTTTTAAAAAGAAAGCAATATTTTAGCTAGCAAAGTAGTTTACTTTACCTTGAAGTTGGGTAACTTCAGTGTTTTAATTAAATTCAGACAGAAAGCAATCCCCAAGATATCCTGTAAAATCCAAGCCCACCTAAAATCAAAAGAAATTACTCTATTGTTTTACCCAGTTATTTTTAAGTGGAACATTTCAAAAGAAACATATCACTAAAGCAATACTGTTCAATTGCTATGATTTGACTATTCAACTATTAAGTAGCAGTTGTAACAACAGAAAAACCTCTTAGAGTCTCCATATTTTATTGTTCTAGTAGAATAATGAATACTACTGTGCTAAGAAAAAGTTGAAAGCCTGCTTCAGAAGTATATCAGACAAAGGTACATATTTATCCTTAATCTTTGAATTTTACATGTCTCTTTTTAGAAAGGTAGCTCATAACAAAGGATACGATGTTAATATACATCCAGATAGCTAAAGCATAAAGGAAATGAGAGCTACACATCAAACTCTACCAGAAATAATAGCATGAAAAATTACCAACTGATTATCATACTTGGAGCTGCCTACAATTGTATGAACTTTGCTCCCAAATTTTGGGCCATTACATCCTTTGGGGTTTTAATAATTTTATTAATAAACTGTTAAAATTATTTTCTGTTTATCCTTCCTGCAAACAGACAGAAACCTGTATATTTTCTTATATTTTTTTCTTTCTCACATGAAAGGTAGCATATGCTAGATATTCTTGCATATTCTTTGGCTTTTTTCAGTTAAAAATATATCCTGGAAATCACTGCATATCAATTCACAGAAATCTTCGTTTTTGACAGCTGCATTGCACTTCACTGTGTGGCTATACCATAAATAAGTGTATTTTTGAAGCCTATTTCAGTTTAGATGTCTAAATCCTAGTTTACATTTCCTTCTCTAGACAACCTCAAATCCATTAGCACAAGGTTTCTTTATTTAAGTATTTAGCATGTTTCAAGACTAGGATGTTCTGGGGGAAAAAAAATCCATGATGAACAATTATCAAGGCAAGATATGAAACAACCCATCCTTAGTCTAAGCTAAAAGGAAATACAATGAGTATTCATACCTATCTTCATTTCGAAATACAGCCCAAACAACAGCTACTGCTATGCACAGTCCAGAGAGAAGATAAAGTCTCACTTCAAAGCTCTTGCCACAACAGGTAATCCTAAAAGACAGTTTGAAATAAATTAATTTACCCTAAAGATGAAATACAATGTTCACTTAATGTAACAAATGAATGTCTGCCACAGTGAGAAGAAGTTTTTGAAAAGTCAATTTTAAAGCCTTGACTTTAACTACAATGAATGATGCATAATAAAATATTCACCAGTTCAATAGAACTGTGTTGATGAAAATGCTCTATATCTGTGCTGTCCAATACCACAGCCATTAGCCACATGTAGTTATTTAGTACTTGAAACGTGGCTAATGGGGCTGGGCAACTGAAGTTTTAATTTTATTTAATTTTAATTATTTTTAATTAAAATAGCAACATGCATATTGGACTTCACAGGTTTACAACAAAGCTCCTATTTTTTCCTTGTATTGTTTTAAATTACAAAAACCAATATTATGGGCTTCCTCACAAGAGATACATACGTGCATCGTCCCCATTGTATCTTACGAACTAGTGCAGCAAGACAGTTGTACAGACTCATCGCTGATGCTATGCAGAAAATTGCTATCATAACATAAACTAGAAAAAAAGACACCAAATTATATGAGAAGAGAGGAAACACGATAAGGAAACATGATAAGAAAACTTTTATACAATTAATATTAGTTCTTTAGCTTTCTTATTAGATCGTAATACTTTCAATGCAGTGAACATATCATAATCTGAATTGGTTACTAAACTGAACATACTTAGATCTTGAGCTTTAAGAGTGGTATTTCACGTGTTGTTTCAGCTCCACTACACATTACTAGGATTTCTTTACGGGTTGAAGATAGCTCTGCAGTTTTTTTTCTTTTTTAGAAAATTTTATTATCACAGTTGATTTACAATACTGTATTAGTTTCGGGTGTACAGCTTCAGATTCTTTTCCATTACAGGCTATTACAAGATATTAAATATAGTTCCCTGTGCTATATAATACTCATTGTTTACCTTTGTAATAGTCGGGTATATCTGTTAATCCTATACTGCTACTTTATCCCTTTATCCCTTCCCTTTTAATTGTAAATTTCTTTTCTACGTCTATCTTTCTAATTTGTAAATAAGTTGATCTGTATTATTTTTTAGATTCCATATACATGATATCATATTTGTCTTTCTGTCTGAGTTAACTTAGCATAATAATCTTTAGGTTCACCCATGTTACTGCAAATAGCATTATTTAATTGTTTTTTAATGACTGAGTAATATTCCATTATATATATATATCTCATACCTTCTTTACCCATTCATCTATTGATGAGCATTTAGGTTGCTTCCATAATTTGGCTATTGTAAAAAACGCCACAATGAACATCAAAGTAGAAAGACAGTATTAGCTGCTCAGTCGTGTCCAACTCTTTGCAACCCCGTGGACTATAGCCCACCAGGCTACTCTGTCAATGGAATTCTCCAGGCAGGAATACTGGAGTGGTTTGCCATTTCCTACTCCAGGGAATTTTCCCAACCCAGGGACTGAACCTGGGTCTCTTGCAACACAGGCAGATTCTTTACTGTCTGAGCCACTAGGGAAGCCCCAGTGAACATAGGGTGCATATATATGTTCTATTTAGTTTTTTGTTTTCTTAGAATAAACATCCAGAAGTGGAATTCCTGGATTATACGTTAGCTCTATTTTTAGTTTTTAAGGAACCTCCATACTGTTTTCCATAGTGGCCACACCAATTTATATTCCCACCAACAGTGATAGGAGGGTTTCCTTTTCTCCACACCCTCTCAAAAATTTTATTATTTGTAGACTTTTTGAAGATGGCCATTCTGACAGGTGTGAGATGAAACCTCATGCAGTTTTGATCTGCATTTCTCTAATAATCAGTGATGTTGAGCATCTTCTCATGTGCCTATAGGCCATTTGTATGTCGTCTTTGGAGAAATGTCAATTAGGTCTTCCGCCCTTTTTCTGATTGGGTTGTTTGTTTTTTTGATATTGAATTGTATGAGCCATTTGTGTATTTTAGATATTAACCCCTGTTGGTTGCATCTTTTGCAAATATTTTCTCCCAGTTCATAGGCTGTCTTTCAGTTTTGTTTATGGTTTCCTTTGCTATGTAAAAGCTTTAAGTTTTATTAGGTCCCATTTGTTTATTTTTGCTTTTATCTCTTTTGCCTTCAGAGACTGACCTAAGAAAACATTGGTAGGATTTATGTTAGTAGCTGTGCATTTTATCATTCAATGATTCAAAGTCACATGTTTGTTAAAGATGTCTATGAAGTGAGTTGAAGACATTTGTATTTAATTTAAATGTATCAAATGGAAGAATTAATAAACCACTTAAAATACTTTTTATTTATTTTTTTAGTGGAAATGTTTTACTTTTTTAAAAAATTTACTTATTTTAATTGAAGGATAATTATTTTACAATATTGTGGTGGCTTTTGCCATACATCACCATGAATTGGCCATAGGTATACATGTGTCCCTAAAATATTTTTAAAGAGCTTAAAGGGGAGAACTTCCACCTACCTTAGACATTAATCATGATGTCTACATTTTCCTATGGTGGAATTCATCTCTAATAATTTTACATGTGGTAAAACCAAATCCACTTAAACAAACCTCATTGTCTAGGTATGATATTAAGGTATTAAAATTCACAAATGTTCTTCTATATTAGCTATACTTGGTTGAAAATTACTTAAAATTAAAAAATTTGATCTTGCTGTTGTTAAAAACAAGAAGAAATTATCATACTCTAAAAGTATTGCTTTGTGAAATTTTTCAAAATTTTACAATGGAAATATACATTTTAACTGAATTTTGCAAAACCACTAGATTTCAGAAAACTATAACTTTGTTTTGTATGTGAGAAAAGACAGCAAACTAGAGACAGTAAATATTAAGAAATGGCATCAATTCTAGCCATAAGGAACCATTTGAAAGTATATTAAATTTCACAATATCACACACCATTGTCAGAGTCACAATTAGACCCCATGTCATGGGATAACCATGAGGTTTAATGATCTTCCTCCTCCTACACTGAAAATTACAGTTATAAACAGGGTCAATTTTTAAATAGTGATGAGTTTAAGGAAATCCCTTACCAAAAACTAAAACGTGCGTTAGGGTAAAGTAGAGAAATCTCTTTGTTCTATTAAAGACCACTAAATATATCAACTGAGGGTCAGACACACAATTGAAGGCTGAGAATTTATAACAGAAAAATTAGCTGTGCAATGACGACATAATACAAATACCACACTGGTATCCACTCTCCCTGCAACATACTGAAATATGAGTGATATTCCAAGAATAATTTTTTCTAATTGGAAATATATATAAGTATAGTTTTAAAACTGCTACCATAGGAGAGGAGAAATTGAAAACTAAGGTGAAACTAACCCAAGGCCCCAGTTTTCCAGAAACTTATACTATTATTCTCTAAATAAACATTTTGTAGCCTGTGGTGGTTTTCACAAAGAGTTTTTGGCTAAGTCTCATTAGGCACACTATCTTTTTCCCTGGGCTCCTTTCTCTTTCTGCTATGTGTTGGCCACAAATGGCAAATTTCCATTTTATCAGAACACTAAGTAGACTGTTCAGGGGATGGGCAAGCCATGACCCCTTCCTTCCTAAAGGAAAAAGTATCATTTACTCTCTAGACTACAAGCAAGTACCTGTGTGTTTTTAGATGTAGTATGATCTTAATGTTCACACAAGTAAAACAAAATTTAAGCAATACAACATTTTGATTTGCAAACTGACAAAAAGGACCAATCACACTTTAGGAATAAGCAGAAGCAATAAATTCATAATTTGAATAATCTTCTATTATATTTCATGCAATTGTATATAGCTACCAAGAAATCCTTAGTCTGCTGCTTAGATACCCCCAGTCTATTTTGCTTTATCTGCAGAGACAAAAACTTAGGGACCGTAGCAATTCTTTCAGGTTGTCCATGAAGCAGTGTTCTTATTTTGAGTCACAGTGTATTTTAAATCAGAATTTTTTTTTAATCCCAGAGTAATAGCGACCTAACACTTTCGACAGTTTAAAAGTTAATATCACTTTTTAATTATTCACTTAAGTTTTCCAGTTGAATGCCTTAAAGGAAAAGATAAATCTGGCAAAGTAAATGAAAATATTGTATGCTAAAAAGTAGCAAATGTAAAATGATTTCTTACCCAACCATTTGTAGAAGAAATAAAGTAAGACCATCATAATACAGCAGATGACCACAAATATTATAACTGTTAGAGGACTAAAAGTAAAATATTCTTCCTTCTTTTTCCTCATTTCTCTATCTTCAGTGTTTGTCATTGCCTTCATGTTTTCCCTGCATAAACACACACAGAAACTTCAGCAATCTCTGCCAAGTACAGTTATTTTTAAAATCTATCTGTAATACTAACTTAAAGTTGTTTCTGATTACAAAGTTAACATACTTAAACAGTTATCACACCATGAAGAAATACTTAATCTAGAAGTAAAAACTCTCTATAATTCTACCCTTCAGAGTTGGTGTGTTATTAACCACTAACTTTTGAAACCAACTTGCAGGTAGTAAACTACTTTTAAAAGCAGCTTCTCTTCAATGTAAAAACACTAACTTATTCTATCAGTCAGCTCAGTATTCACTGTAAGTCTGTATGGTGCTCTTCAACATATTATGAAGGATTCAAAAGAAGTTCAAGACATCGCTTTGTCCTACCCTGATTCAAGGTAGCAAAATATTGTTTTAATTCTCCCAATACCCCTTCTGGGGTCACACAACTAGTGAAAGGCAGACAACAGGAGCTGAAGAGGAAAGGGCCACAAGCTTCTTTTATTGAACAGTTTCTGTTCTGTCACCTTGTCTCTTCCCAGTTACATAGAAGCCACTAACGTACTTTTCCAGCGCCAGTCCCTTCAACTCTGGTCTACTAAAATGGTATTCCTGATCACCTCTTGGCCTTTTGGCTAAGATCAAGTGTAAAGTGGTGTTCCCTGTTCCTTTTTCATATATCCTGATCCTTTTCACCAAGTCTGGGCTCAATACAAACTTTAGGTTAAAAAAAAAAGATTTATTTCTATCAACTTGCTAAATTGCTTATTTATCAACATGCTACTTTATGAGAAAACTGCATATCAAGATGGTTACTATTCTA